>NC_045555.1:34167500-34493210 GCF_009769535.1 Thamnophis elegans
TAAATGAGGCACGTGGTTCTCTCGCCTCCTCCTGCAGAGGGCACTTTTTTAGAGGCTTTTTTAAACAGTTAAGCACTAAGCAGAGTCATCCACTGTGACTCTGGCAGCAACTGCCTCAGCCTTTTTCCTTTTAATTTTTTTTTCTTTTCATGATGACAGTGGTGAGGCCCTGCCTCCCCTGACTGCACATCCCTGATGAAACATAATCACTTACTTTTAAGGATTTTGCGTAATTCTGCAGAATTCTTAAAAAGTGCTCCCGCTTCTGCTCTGCCAGTGATGCTGGTGCCTGATCTGAGCCCTGAAGAACGGAAGGAGAAAATATCATCACGCGCAGAATGATCAAGAGAAAGACAAAAGACAGAGGGACAGCAAAGTGAACGGTGGCAAACTCACAACATTACAAATACTATACTAATGATCACATTAACGTTGTGTACAATGTAAGTCACTAAGAGACGTCTTTTGGTGAGACAGGGAGTGGGGAGGAGGAATTTTCATCCATAAATAGTCTCTTACATTTTAATCATTTCAACGATAATAATCATAAAACATGCTGGCTGTTAAGAAAAGTGTCAAACCTGATGATCCCCCTCCGCTCTCCCTGATGTATCGGTAAATGAACATGCAGGTCATTAAGTGGGGCTCAGGGCTGTAGGAGGCCCTTCTTTTCCTACTTTCAGCTGCTTTGGATAATAGGTTGACCCCTTCTTCTCTGCAGTAGCCCTCACATATCGGAACTCTGATCTCATGTCACTCCTAGCCTTTCTTTTCACTAGACTAGACGTACCTAGTTCCTGCAACTGTTGCTCATATTTTAGCCTCCAGGCCCCTCATCATCTTTGTTGCTCTTCTCTGGACTCTTTCCAGAGTCTCAACATCTTTTTTTATATTATGCTGACCCAAACTGGATGGAGTACTCCATGCGTGGCTTTTCTAAAGCTTTATAAAGTGGCACTAATATGTGACCTTGATTCTATAGCCCAGTTAATACAGCCTAGAATTGTATTGGCTTTTTTGGCTGCTGCCACACACAACTGGCTGATATTTAAGTGATTGTTCACTGGGACCCCAATATTCCTCTCAGAGTTAATGCTATTGAGTCAAGTTTCACCTAAACTGTACTTGTGTGTTTAGTTTTTCTTGTGGAACATTACCTTTCTCCACTGAATTTTGGGTCCTATCATTTTGTTATTTAGGGCCCTGAAACCGGCTCAAGGTTTCTGAGATCCCATCCGAAAGCTCCTTCCGAACTCTGGGATGTAATCCCTGCGATCCTGGTGATTTGAACTTGTCCAGAACAGACAGGTGTTCTCCATCCATTTTTTTTTTGCTTATTTTCATTTGTATTCCTAGTCTGTCTTTTATGGTCCCGTTTTTGGTAGTTGGACTATATTTTCTTTCTGCATGAAGACAGAAGTAAAGAATTAATTAAGCAGCTAAGTTTTCCTCCAGTACCTGTTACTTTTCTCCAGTAGCTGTTACTAGTAACTGTAAGAGGGATCTTGGAGTCCTAGTGGACAACCATTTAAATATGAGCCAGCAGTGTACAGCAGCTGCCAAAAAAGTCAACACAGTTCTAGGCTGCATAAACAGAGGGATGGAATCAAGATCACATGAAGTTTATAATGCCTTGGTAAGGCCACACTTTCAATACTGCATCCAGTTTTGGTCGCCATGATGTAAAAAAAATGTGGAGACTCTGGAAAGAATGCAGAGAAGAGCAACAAAGATGATTAGGGACCTGCAGGCTAAAACATATGAAGTACGGTTGCAGGAACTGGATTTGTCTAGTTTAATGAAAAGAAGGACTAGAGATGACATGATAGCAGTGTTCCAATATCTCAGGGGTTGCCATAAAGAAGAGGGAGTCAAACTATTCTCCAAATAGTTTGGAGGTTTGGAGGGCAAGGCAAGAAGCAATGGGTGGAAACTAATCAAGGAGAGAAGCAACTTAGAACTAAGAAGAAATTTCCTGACAGTTAGAACAATTAATCAATGGAAAAACTTGCCTCCAGAAGTTGTGAATGCTCCAACACTGCAAGTTTTTCAGATGCTGTTGGATATCCATTTGTCTGAAGTGGTGTAGGGTTTCCTTCCTAAGCAGGGGGTTGGACTAGAAAACCTTCAAGGTCTCTTCCAACTCTGTTATTTTATTCTATACTTCCTTACCATCTTGTCCCATTAGTGGATTGATTATTCCCTTGATTTTTTTCTTGATTTTTATATGTTAAAAGAACCTTTTTAAAAAACTATTTTTGACATTTGTTGCAAGTCTTACTTTCTTTTGAGCTTTGGCTTCCCTGACTATATCTTTGCATCTTTCTAGCTATTCTGCTAGCATTCCACCTTAGTTATGTGTCCCTCTTTCCATTTTTTTTGTATTTATTCTTTTTGTCTTTCAGTTTATTCCAATTAAATTAGAAAAAGGTTTTTTTAAGGATTTGAATCAATTGGTTTCGAAATTTATTTGGCAGGGAAGAAAATTAAGAATAAAACTCAAAGCTATGCAAGATACTAAGGAAAAAGGTGGATTTGGCGTATCAGATTGGGAACTTTATTATATTGCAGCCACCCTAACATGGTTAAAAGAATGGATAATGTTGAGAAATAAAAGATTACTCAAATTGGAAGGTCATGACCTCCAAGTAGGATGGGATGCCTTCCTATGAAAAAGGATCTGCACATAAATATTTCAATAGACAGTATATCAGACAGTCCCTGTTATTAATATGGAACAAAATTAAACACGACCACTATATCGAAACACCCATTTGGCTATCTACGATAGAAGCATATATACACCCAAATTTAATTAATATAGAAAATATTGTTACATATAAAGATTTATTAAATAGATGGGGGGGGATTAAAACTAGATTAGAATTGGCATCACAAGGGGTACAAGTAGAATGGTGGTTTTATTTACAGATACAATCAAGGTTTGCACAGGATAGGAAGAAGAAAGTTATTGCCAAAGATTATACAATACTAGATAAACTTTTGATAGAGACAGAAAACAAGTTGATCAAAGTGCTGTATAGATTCTTGTTGGAATATAAACTCAAGGAAGAACATGTCAAAGAAACTATGGTCGCCTGGGCGAAAATTTTTGGTTATAATGTGGAATTGGCTAAATGGGAAAAACTTTGAATATTTAATCAGATATTTAATGGCTACAGCATATAAAGAAAATCTTTGTAAGATGTTCTACAGATGGCATCTCCCCCCAGCACAGCTCTCCAAAATGTTTAAAAATCTGGCCCCAAATTGTTGGAAGTGTAAAAAAAACACCAGGCACTATTTATAATATGTGGTGGACATGCAATGAGTCTAAAAGTTATTGGAAAATGATTCAATCATGGTTGGAACAAATGGTGGGAGACCAAATTTTATTTAAACCAGAAATCCTTCTCCTAGGCATAATGCCGGAGGGTTTTAAGAAAAATGTACTCTATCTAATTATACATGTACTAACTGTGGCCCAAATAACTTTTGCGCAGTATTCGAGAAAAGAAAACACACCATCAGAGCTAGATATAATCAGAAAAATGTTGGCCTGTGCGGAAGCAGATAGGTTCACTCTTGAACTTAAAAAAATAAAGGGGAATCAGAATATTTTGAAGTCTGGAACAAATTTTATGATTGGTATAAGACAAGGTGACAAGACTGGAACAAACTTTATATATTGTGATTGGACAGAAGGATAGACGATGTACTAAGTAGGTTAATAGTTAATGGTTGAGACAAATTGTGTATAATGTGGAATGTATGGTCACTTCGACTTTGTGGTACTGCATTGCTTTAAATGTAAAAATAATAAAAAATATATTCTCAGAAAAAACAATAACAAGGTCATTATTTCATTCAACCGATTTAGTACCTGCTCTTCACGCCCGTCACAGGCCAAACGTCTCACACCTTCAACCATCTCATCCAGAGAAGCCGCTCCCTGAAGAAGACTATCTGTCAGAAGGAATGAAAGAGCACAATGAACAAGAATCGTTCATCTAAAGGGTCACTTGTAGATGTCAAAGTAAGCCTGACTCAGAAACTCTTACAATGGAATTACATTCTATATATCTCAAGGTGTACTCCGTGTACTCTTATGCAAGGCAAATGATGAGATTTTTATTGTCAAGAGTCACAATAAAAAAACTAGTTTTAGATCATAAATATTATTAGTGACAGATCATAAATTAATTGCTGCCATCTCTACTCTAATAGAATTTGGTTCAGAATACTGACACTATCAAAAGTATAATGCTATAAAATAGGTTTATTGGGCCAAAATGAGTTAAAAGCCAGGTTCCTGGGTGGCAAAGTTAATCGTTCTTCACCCAGGAAATTTAGTATTGTATATCCTGAATATATGTTTTAGAAGTATGTGGAAGAAATGTAGTATTTGAGATAAGTGGCTATATAAATCCAAACAAAAAATGAATAATATTGATGTTTTGGGCTGCTTTTTATACTGAAGATTCTCTTTACATGATTTTCATGTTTTTTTAAACTTTCTAATAGTTTGATAGTTAACATAAGTGAATCTGGTTTCCCCATTTGACTTTGTCAAAAGGTCACAAAAGGCAAGTAAAATGACCCCAGGACACTGAAACCATCATAAATACGAATCTGTTGCCAAACATCAAAATTTTGATCGCATGACCATGAGGATGCTGCAATGGTTGCTAAGTGTGAAAAATGGTCATCAGTCACTTTTTTCAATGCCATTGTAACTTTGGTCACTAAGCCCATTATACCACCGTTCTTGCCACAGTTCTTAAGTGAATAACTGCAGTTGGTATTTTGTATTTTGGATAGAATCTTTTTTTAAATAGTCTAAGACAATTTAAAAAAAGAATCCACACAGAATAAATTGAAGTAAAACTATTTTTAAAAATTCTATGAACAATATATTTCAAAGTATTGTGCATAGAATTTTTAAAAATGGTTTCACTTCAATTTATTTTGGATAGAATCTTTTTCTAAATAGTCTAAGACAATTTAAAAAAAGAATCCACACAGAATAAAACTATTTTAAAAAATCCTATGCACAATAAATAAAATATTATTTTAAAATACATTTAAAAAAATAAAAGAAAAAAACCCAGCTCACTTACCGGCAGGTAGGAACTCCAAGTCAATCCAGAATGATGTTGATGTTAATTCAAAGAACTGAGCAAATTAAAAAGGTGAAATTAAAAAGGGAAATATTTTTCAAAGAAACTTTGCCACCATTTTTTCCACACGAGCTGACCTCCAACCTCCGTGCCATTCCCCTCCGGAAAATCCAGGAAGGAACACTCGCGACTTCTCTAGACTTCTCTAGTATTTCCTGGAGCTCTATGATACTGGGTCATCTTTTCTTATAAAAGTAAGTAAAATGGGTGAGTGCGGGGGTCCGTTTTCTTGCTTTAACGTTTTATCTTCAATGAAAGTACTGAAACAGAGAGAGAGGATTAGACAGAGTGTCTTTTGTCTTGCCCCTGTTAGGATTTCTTAAGCAAATCCACTGGGCTTTCAACATGAAGCCAGAAAATCAGGACTTTTTTAAAACGCCCGGGGACACGGGACAAATTGTTATAAATCGTGACTGTTCCACCAAAATCAGGATGTCTGGTCACCTTATTCTTGGGGAGACAGCAATATTTTCTAGTTGTAACTTGCACTGTAAGATTCATATAGTTCTGTAAGCACAACATTGTTATTAGGTGATTTTAAAAGGAATTAAATTTTCTCCAAATATCATATGATACCTTAGGAGATTTAATATGAGATTTTGCTCCTTTTGTAATTCATTTTTAAAAAAGGATTGTTTTGGAGAAAATGTGATTTCTCTGGATCCTCTACAGTATTATAGGAATGACCTAAGCTCCCAGCTTTGTTAAACAGAGATGTACATTATGGAAACCATTCCTTTTTAAATCCCTGAATGTCTCATACCTAATGTCAGCACCTCTCCATTTAATAATCAGGAAAGAAGACCATGAGACTCCATTTGTGGAAAATCAAATGTACTTTTACTAATTAAAAATGGTTAAAGAGCGGTTGCATAGCGAAGTCTGGTTAATTAGGCGCGAAAGCAATTGATATATAGAATAGCCCATTCCACACCCCCTGGCATCATAGGCCTAGTCCAATCATAAGTCCTTCAAGTGTCAGGTGTGAGATAACTTCAAAAGACATCACGAAGATGGAATGTCGGTGCCGTTAGCTCAGGCGGGAAACACCCACGCATGCGTAGTCTGTCCATCCAAATACCTCCAGAATCTTCCTCCAGCACAATGAGTAACCCCACCCAAATACTATGCCCTCCCTCCCCGTTTCAATGGCAGCTGAAGCAACAGCAAAGCAGAAGCTGACACCTAACAGTAGTAAGTGAGTAGATCAACAGAGCAAACAAAGGCCCAGTAAGCAATAGTGAACAGTTCTTGCAGTGGGAACCAACACTTCTTTATGCTATTGTGCACTGAACTCAAAGCATTCTGAATTTTATTTTCAAATCCTGCTATATTAACTCCTTTCAGATCTCTGAGTTTGCATCACACTTGTATCTTTTTTTCTCTGGATATCTGTACCTGCCACAAGCCCCACTTCAAAATGGAGAGGGAAGTGAGACAATGATAAATCAATAAGTAAATATTGAATTAAGAGCTGCTAAATAAAAACATTTATTTACCTACTTCTCTCTCTCTCAATCTGTCATCTACCTATCATCTTTCTATTTCCTGCCCCCTCGCCCCCGATAATTTGAAACTGAATGCTGGGCACAATGAAGTCAATCTCAAACTCACTAATCTCAATCTTTAATGAGAGAGGTGCATTTTTTGTATATTGTTCATTTATTATAACTGCACTGGGGAAGCTATGTCAAAGTTATAAGGGCAAAAAGAGAGAAAAATTAAAATCTGCTTTGGCGATTCGTGGAAACCACTGGGTGGCTGAATGAATGCTAATCCTTCAGAGAAATCCATTAAGAAGACCACCAACAAAGGAGAATGTTTATAGATGAGGGTGGACATGAGGGGTCCTTAGTGCTCTCAGAGGTTGCTTGTTTTCCTGCAGACGTTTCATTACCCTAAGGTGACCGGATTTTAACATTGGTGAAGAGGGACACCATTGACCGGGGGAGGGGTCTTGATTAAAAATTTGGTCTATATGGTCCATGGATTCCTTCAAAGGGAGGGTTTCCAGCCCCTTTCACAAAGGGGAGCCAATTCCAGAGAAGCAACTCAGAGCCCCCAATATCCTCCCTCAGTTCCCCTCCCCCTCCAGGCCCCGATTGAGCAATGGGGGATTATGGGGGGGTCTCCTCCCCAAATTCAGGGGCTCCCCCAGAAGGAACAGAAGCTCCCCTCTTGCCTGACCTTCAAAGCCTCAAATTTGAGATTCAGAAGAAAAAGTGAAGTTTCTGAAAAAGCAAACATCCTTTTGCTCAAATGCCTCTTTTTCCTTCTGGGGATTCAGGGCTGAAAATGCCTCACTTTCCCTCTTTCGCTTTCACTTTTCCTTCCCTTCCTCTTTACAGGCAGCCCACTCCCACCCAGACACTGGTGGCAGGGGGGAGGGCGGGAGGGAGGGAGAGAGGGGGGGTCTGGCTGCGGCTCCCCACCTTGGCTACCATTGGGGAAAGGAGTGGGGTCCCTCTCTGTCCTCCCATGGGGGGGGATTGTAGGAGTTGCAGATTACAGGACAATTTTTTCCTGAATCCAAACTGCTTGTTAGAAAGCAGGTTGTTTGTTTCTAAGTGGAGGGTGAAGGGCTGGTTTATAATTGATTCCGTGACTTTAGAGGTGACTCAGGTGAGGCAACACAGCAAGATTGGTCTGTAGTTTCCTCCCCGCATGAAAGAGGAAAAAAGGATGATAATAATCTGTGGGCTTCGTTATTTCTTTAATCCCCTCAGTCATGTCTTTGATACGTTCCCAACACCTGGGAAACAGCTAAGCCCCCTGGTTTGATTGTCTACGAATTGCTGGTTCAATTCACTGAGATTTCATGTGGGAATAGGGTCTCTCTCTTCTCTCCCCCTCCCTCTCATTTCTGTTTTTCTCTATTTTTCCTCTCCCTTTCTCTTCTTCCTTTCTATCTTTCTTTCCTTCCCTTTCCCTCTTTCTTTTTCTTTCTTTCACATGGAATATGACAGCAAATCCAAAATGAAGTTATTAATTGTAGGAAATTGCTTCTCTGTAATCTTTTCATAGTGAACTCTAAGTTGATAGAAGCTGGCAAGATTGTACTAACAGCAATAGGATATATATTTTGATTTCTTTTGAGTTTCACAATATAATACGTTATCCAAAATTATAAATAATCTTATTTTCAGATGCATTTTGGGCCATCTGTTATTTTCTTTAAAAAAAATCAGACTTGCTTCCAATTTGTGCTTTCTGGCAAACTGCAGTTTTTTTGGCAAGAGATCTAGCTTGCCATTGCTTTCCTCATAGGTCTGAGAAAGTATCTTTCTTTCTTTCCTCTTCCTTTGTTTCCCCCTGATTTGTTTCTCTCTCTTTTCCCTCTCTCATTCTCTCCCTTCAGCTCTCTTTCATTTCTTTCTCCCTCTTCCCCTTCTCCCTCTAATTTGTTTCCCCCTATTTTCCCTCTCTCCCATTCTCTCCTTCCAGCTCTCTTTCATTTCTCTCTCTATCTCTCCCTCATTCTCCCCCTTTCTCTTTCATCTCTTTCTTGCGCCTGCAAGCAAAATACCCTCCTGGGCCGGGATCACGGCGGTGGGGACAGCAACTCCTTCTGCTACCACCACTGAGAAGTGAATAGCTGGCTGTGCTGCGCAAGAGATTCCTCAGCACCAGACTCCGGTCGGTCCCCTTCGTGTTGACTCAGGAAAGAGCTGGAGCAGCTGTCTCTGGATGCAGAGAGGGAAGAGCTCCAGAGCCCTGCGCAAGGAGAGCCCTGTGCAGAGCAGGAGAACCGGAGCTCTTCCCTCCCTGCATCCAACCAGCTGCTGCTGCTGCTCCCCATTCCCCTCCTTCCTGAGCCAACCCAAAGGGGACCGCGGCTCGCGCTGACTTGAATCTGGTGCTGAGGAGTCTCCTGTACAGCGTGGCTCCCCTGCGCTGTGTCCCCATTTACTCTCTTCATTGCACAGTGGCGACAGTGGGAGGAGAGTCGTTGCCTCCTCCACCTTGATCCTGGCCCAGGAGAGTATTTCGCTTGCACATGCGCAAGAGATGAGCGCGAGAAAAGGGCTGGAGCTTTTCCCAACACTGAGTTGCCTGCGGGGCACACGGAATGGCAAAAGCAGGCAAGAGGCTCGTGCCTTCTCGGGGTGGAGAGCAGATTGCGTGATTGGGTCAGCAGGGAGCCGCTCTTTCTCCCCTCCTCACCTCCATTCCGGCTCCTACATTCCCCCCACCAACCCCACCTCTCTCTCTCTCTCTCTCTCTCTCTGATCTTGGGTGCTGGGCCACCTTCAGCGAAAGGAGCAGCAGAAGCCCATCCCCTACTGCCGCAAGGTTCCGTTCTTTCCTCCAGCCGCTTGCACGGTGATCCCACCTCGCAGGCTTACAACCAGTAACCCCCTCCTCCCCAAGCAGCACACCTGGGAAACAGCTAAATCCCCTGGTTTGATTGTCTATGAATTGCTGGTTCAGTTCCCCTGAGCAATGAAGCCTCTCCTCCCGCTGTTCCCTAGCTTGTCGTGCATTCTTTCAAAAAATCAGGACTTTTTAAAAACGCTGCGGGACACAGGACAAATTATTAAAAATCGGGACTGTCCTGCAAAAAGACGTCTGGTCACCTTAGCCAGGCCTCAGAATACTGGGGTTCACAGGTGGGTTGCTGCCGGTTTGGCCCAGTTCAGCCAAAATGGTAGTGGAATTCAGGCCTGGCTTGCAGAACCGGCAGTGACCTAGTCCTGCCATACCCCTGAACTGGTTCCCTCACTGCTCCTGGGCCACCCCATTTTGTTTTTTAGGGCCTGCGTATGCGCAGTTCACTGTAAATTGTAGTAAAAGCCACAGCAACCCACCCTTGCTGGGGTTCTCTCTCTCTCTCTCTCTCTCTCTCTCTCTCTCTCTCTCTCTCTCTCTCTCTCTCTCTCTCTGCCCAAGGGAGACCGGAGAAACCCTTCATCCCCCCAAAATGCAACCCTTGGACCATAAACCATGTTAGTCTCTTCCCAGGAATGGGGCTGGGGGCTGCCCTGAATCCCCGCCTCCTTCCTGGTCATCCTGGGCCTTTTCTCTGGGCCCGGGCTTTGCTTTCTCCTGGATGGAACCTGGTGTCATGGGTCCAAACCAAGCCAGAAAAAGAAGAGGCCACACTGTGAGCAGAAGGGGCTTCTTTACTGGAGTCTCAGCTTGGCACGTGGGGAATAATGTAGCAAAGGGTTTCTAGCCAATTTCTTTACTCGCTTCTGCTATACGGACTCATCACACTTCACCCTCTTGTCCCTGGTGGCTCCGTGACCGGCTCCAGCAAGTCCTCTTCAGGCCTGGGTGGCTTCTGAACTGACCTTCTTGGCTCCTCTCCCAGCATGAGCCCATCACCCAACACCCATCTGTGGCCCCATGCATCCCCCTCCCCCTCCCCATGTGTGGCAACTCCGAAATGGCACATTGTGGCCACTTTGAATGGTGTGCTGTCTCGAACATCGGAGGGGGATTTTGCAGATCTGCTTCCCTTCCCCAACACGAGGCTCCCCTTGGTCACCACACTATAAATAAGAGGTTGAGACTCTAGAAAGAGTGCAGAGAAGAGCAACCAGGATGATTAAGCAAACTGGAGGTTAAAACATACAATGAACGGTTGCAGGAACTGGGCATGACTAGTCCAGTGAAGAGAAGGACCAGGGAAGGCAGGATAGCAATCTTCCAATATTTGAGGGGCTGCCAAAGAGAAGAGGGGGTCAATCTATTTTCCATAGCACCTGAAAGGCGGACAAGGAATAATGGATGGAAACTGACCAAGGAGAAATTCAACCTGGAAATTAGGAGGAATTTTCTGACAGTGAGAATCAACCAAAGGAACAGAAGTTGCCTTCGGAAGTAGTGGGAGCTTCATCACTGGAAGCTTTCAAGAAGAGACTGGACAGCACATCTGTCAGAAATGGTGTAGGGTTTCCTGCTTGGGTGGGGGGTTGGACTAGGTGATCTACAAGGTCCCTTCCAACTCTGTTAATCTGTTGATAGGTTATTCCCTTCCCTTTTTTTTTTTTTTTTTTTACAAATACAATCATGGAATTTATTTCCCCCCTCCCCCCTCCCCCTAAATCCCCACCTCCCTTCCCTCCCCCCGACTTCCCAAAGAGCATACGTGGTATAACTTTTGAACAATCACAGTCTAAAATATCTCTACATTGAACTCAGCTTCTTACTGTTACCCAAATTTTAAACAATTTAAATTATTACTGATACTAAGCATAAGCTATCTGGAGTTTCTTAGTCCCATATTTACTTTTTATGTAATCAATCCATTTTTTCCAGTCTCGCTTATATCTCTCGTTTGAATGTTCTTTGAGATATGCTGAGATTTTGGCCATTTCGGCTAAGTTCATAACTTTCAAAGTCCATTCTTGAATTGTAGGTAGATCTTTCTTCTTCCAATACTGCGCCACCAGGAGTCTTGCTGCCGTTATTAAATACAAAACCAAATTAGTCTCTGCTGCTGTAAAATCAATACATATACCCAGTAAAAACAACTGGGGGGTAAATTTTATCCTTCTTTTAAAGATGTTTTGCAGGATCCACCATATTTTTATCCAAAATGCCTTGACATTACGACATGTCCACCATATATGAAAATATGTAGCATCACAAGAACCACATCTCCAACATTTAGGTTGAACATTTGGATACATAGAGGCAAGCTTTTTAGGATCTAGGTGCCATCTATAAAACATCTTATAAAAATTTTCTCTCAAGTTTTGTGCTTGTGTAAATTTCACATTTCTTACCCAGATTCTTTCCCATGTTTCAAGCATTATTGGTTCCTCGATATTCTGAGCCCATTTTATCATACAATCCTTAATCAGTTCCGTTTCAGAATCCATCTGTACTAATACATTATATATCCTCTTTATATGCATTGAGCTTTGCTCTCTTATTTGTTTAAACAAATTATCCTCAACTTTTACAAAGCCAATTTTTTGATCTGTTTTCCACCTAGCCTGTAGTTGACCATACTGAAACCACGTTTGAACTACCTTCTCTTCTTTAAGTACCTCTAAAGATTTTAGTTCCATCACCCCTCTTTCTGAGATAAGAAGTTGTCTATAGGTGGTTCTATCGTGTTTTTGTTCTACATTCATATTTTCAATTGCATGTCTAGGAATTGCCCACATGGGCACTTTATCATTTAATTTATGTTGATATTTTTTCCAAACCCGCAATAAAGCATTTCTTAAGATGTGATTTTTAAATTTCTTATCCGTTTTTTTGTTAAATAACAGGTAAGCATGCCAACCATATAACAAGTCATATCCCTCGATATTCAAAAATCTGTCATTAGTTAGATGAATCCAATCACTAATTACAGATAGTGCCACTGCGTCATAGTATAATTTTAAGTTAGGTAATTTCAATCCTCCTCTTTCACGTGCATCTTGCATTATTTTCATCTTTACCCTCGGCTTCTTTCCTGCCCACACAAATTTGTTGATACCCTTCTGCCATTCTAAAAGATTCGCATCTCTTTTAAGTATTGGTAACATTTGAAAAAGAAATAAAAATTTTGGTAAAATGTTCATTTTTACTGCCGCTATTCTACCCAGCAAGGACAAATGCAGTTTTTCCCACCTTTTCAACTCCAACTGTGTACTATGCCAAAGTGATTCATAATTATACTTGTATAATTTCCCATTTGAGATTGAAATATTAACTCCAAGATATTTAACTTTTTTAACTACCTCACATCTTAGCATCGCCCCCAGTTCTTCCTTCTGTTTGATAGTCATATTTATAGCTATTATTTTGGTTTTTCCTAGATTTATTTTAAATCCCGAGACTTGACCATATTGATTGATCGTATTCAATAATACCCTACTAGTTTCCTGCGGTTGTTCCAATATTATAACCAGATCATCCGCAAATGCACGAACTCTATATTCTTGCTGTCTAATTTTGATCCCTTTTAGACCGCCCAGGCCCCGTATCTTATTCAACAGTATTTCCAAAGTTATAATAAACAATAATGGGGACAGAGGACAGCCCTGTCTTGTACCTTTTTCAATTTGAAAGGAGTCTGTCAGACTTCCATTGACAATGATCTGGGCTGTTTGCTGCTGATATATTGCACCAATTGACCGTAAAAAGCCATCTCCTATCTGCATTTTTTGCAATGTCTTCAGCAGGAATTGCCAATTAACTCGGTCAAAGGCTTTCTCCGCATCCAAAAATATGAATGCGGCCGGGATTTGATTGTTCTTTCCCAGGTATTCTAAAGCGTTGATAATTAATCTAACGTTGTCCTTCATCTGTCTGCCCTGTATAAAACCAGTTTGATCGGTATGTATCAGTTGCTGAATTACCCCCATTAGCCTATTTGCTAATATTTTAGTAAAAATTTTATAATCTACATTGAGTAATGAAATAGGTCTGTAATTTTTGGGTTGGGTAAGGTCTTGATCTTCTTTGGGTATCAATGATATGAACGCAGTCTTCCACGAAGGAGGCACTTTCCCTCCCGATTGAATTTTATTGAATAGTTCTCTGAGGGGTTCTACCATTTCTAACTGTAGATATTTATAATAAACAGCTGTTAAACCATCTGTGCCTGGTGCTTTCCCTAACTTTAATTGTTTAATTGCCTGCAAAATTTCCCCAGAGGTTATAGGTTGATTCAGCTTATGCCTATGTTCTTCTCTGACTAGGGGGATTTTCTCTTTATCTAGGTATTTGTCTATATCTCCGTCCTTAATTTTATCCCCTTTATACAACTCTGTAAAAAATTCCCGAAATACCTTTTGAATCTCTTCCTGTTGAAACACTTCCTTCCCTCTGTAACACAATTTGGATACATTTCGAGCTTTCCTTTTTTTTCTAATCTGATAAGCCAACCACCTACCAGGTTTATTTGCATTGCAGAAAGTATTATGTTTAGGATATAATAAACTAGTAGCTACCTGGTCAGAGATCAGCATATCAAACTGAGATTTTAATATAGCAATTGTTTCCCTAATCTTTGTATCTCCTGGATTCAATGTTAATTCTGACTCTTTCCCTTTAATTTCCTCTTCCAATTCTTTTCGTTTTTGCCCTTGTTTGTGTCTATGTATTTTATTTATATTCATTAATACTCCTCTCATATACGCTTTGCTTGCATCCCATACATATTCCAAAGATGTACCCTTGTTCATATTGAAAACAAAATATTCCGATAGCAATTTTTTACAATCATTAACATACTTTTCATATCTAAATAAGTTTTCATTCAACCTCCAGGACCTTCTTGCCTGGGCTACCCTTCCCAATTCCATCCAGACTGGATTATGGTCTGAAAGAACTCTCGCCATAATCTTTGTCTTCTTCACCCTACAAAGTAAATCATTTGTAATTAGTATAAAATCAATCCTTGAAAGAGATTGATGTCTATTGGAAAAAAAGGTAAAGTCATATTCTTCTGCATGCCTCTCGCGCCAAGCGTCTCGCAATTCAAAGTCGTCCAGCATGTCAAAAAAGGGTTTGGGTAACTTAGCTCGAAATTTGGTGTTCGGGCGAGCTGTCTTCTTATCTCTTTTGGTATCGATCACGCCATTCCAGTCACCCAATAATATACAAGACTCAAAGTCCCACTGTACTAATTTAGCATGGAGATTTCTATAAAATCCATCTTGTTGTTGATTAGGAGCATAAATTCCCAAAAGTAACGTCTTTTTCCCTTCTAAAATTAAATCTAATGCAATATATCTTCCAAAGGGATCTGCTTCAATTAGCTCAGCTTTAATGTCTTTTCTTAAATATACTACTATGCCATTTTTCTTTTCCATGGCTGAGGTCGCAAAATGTTGGCCCAGTTTGGGGTTAAACAAATATTTTTGATCGGTTGATTTGATATGAGTTTCTTGCAAGCAAATTATGTCATTCTTAAACTGTTTAAGATAATGAAATATTTTCTTTCTTTTCTGTGGAGAGTTCAGTCCGTTAACATTCCATGTCAAAATCTTAGTTGTCATTTTTGGTTGCCTGAAGCTTTTTTAGAGCCTCCCGCAAGGCCTGTCTCACCTTTGGTTTGGCTCCTCCCACAGCTTCTGAGCTTGTTGCAGTAGCTCCTTGGTCAGTGGCCAATGATTGTTGAGATTGTTGCGTAGTAGCTTGTTTATCCGTTTGTCTGGTGGTCTTACGGTTGGATCTTTTTTCCTTGACTCCTTGCCCTTCCGGAAGAGGGAGATGATACATTTTATCTAATGGTTGTGTGGTTTGCTGTTTATCTTGTTCGTCTCGTGGTTTTTCACCATATCCCGAAGGTTCAGGGTATCCCATCTTCAGAATCTTATGATAGAAATCACGAGCTTTCCATACAGAGCTGAGACGATATCTTTGTTTGTCCATTGTAACTATAATACCGAATGGGGCATCCCATCTGTACTGTATCTGACGCCTTCTGAGCTCTTCCACCAGAAAAGCATAATCTCTTCTGGCTCTTAGCATCTGAGGCGGTATTTCTTTCAAAACAATCAGGTCCTGTCCACCAATTTGAAGCTTAGTATTGTAGGACTCTTGTAGTATCATATTTCTAGATTCTCTTGTAACAAAGTATATTACCACGTCTCGGGGAAGTTGCCTTTGTTTTGCCGCCCATGAGTTAACACGAAAAATCCTGTCAATCTGCCAATCAAAATTGGATCCCGGTTTTCCCACCAGACGGTCAAAAGCTTCAGAAAACATTTGCTTTAAGTTCTCCTGCTTTTCTTCACGCAGCCCCCTCACTCTTAATGCAAGCTCCATCTGCTTATACTGTATCATAATAATTTGTTTTTTCAGCATTATCAGTTTTTTGTTCCACCACTTCAGTTTTGGATATCAGGTTAGTTTTAGCTTCATTGAGAGTTTCTAAATTATCTTCCATTCCAGAAATATATTCTGCTATCACATTTACAATTCCCATCATATTATCATTCATTTTAGTGACCCTGGTATCGAATTTGTCATATAGAACTTCCATCTCATTCCTTATTTCATCTTTGAAATCTTTAATCATTTCTAGATTCTGTTCTCTGAATTCTTTAAACATTTCTAAGTTCTGTTCTCTGGATTCTTTGAACATTTCCAGAAAAAATTCTTTTGTTAGTACATCTCCACTAGGGGGCATAGATGGTGGGGGCTGCAACTTTGTACCAGGTATGGGAGACGTTTTCGGAGGTAATTTAACAGAGGTTGATTTGGATGCCATTATATTTTGGTTTTAATTATTTATTCTAAATTACTAATCCACTGTGCTATGTAGAGAAAAAGAAATTCCTCCCCCCTCCTTTTTTTCCTTCTTTTTTTTTTTTTTTTCAAGGGGTTTTACGGAGGATTTCAAAAGAGAAAGTCCGTTTGGAATGTTTGGAATGTCTCTGAATCAACAAAGAGTCTTGAAAGCTTTAAGGGAGTAGCTCTAATTAAATTATAAGAGATTATTTCTTTAATTCTGTAGCAGGAAGCCGGAGATAACAAATGCAGAAGCTGTAAACGCCATTTTGAAGACAATTAAACAAAAGAGGTTTTTATAACATTGAAGCTGGTATTTCAGATAGAGAAAGGTTTTAAAGTTCACAAGTTGGTCTTTGCTCGTATTGATTTTTAATAGTCTCTTTTCTAAAGATTGTCCTGAGGGGGAGGGGGTCCTGTCTAGTGCTGTGAATAACAGCTGCGAAGTTCAGGTCGGAGTTGAATGACTCAGCTTTGGGTTGATCCTCCCCCTCCGTCCACAGCTCACAAAAAAACAAACTGTGAACTTCAAAGAAGATTCTTACCAGCTGAGATTCCTCACTGCTTTTTTCTTGTCTGAAAAAAGAGTTATCTTCTTGATATTGAGTAGATAACGATCCTGAATTCTGGGGGCAGCTCTGTTAAGCTGCCGACCGGTGACAGGCCACTCCCCGGAAGTCATTCCCTTCCCTTTTTTAACTCTACTTTTTTTCCCCTTAAAGTTGATTTTGTTCTTAGAAACTGATCACACTATTGCATCAGCCCTTTTGTGTAGTGCCTTTGAGCATTAGCTTTCAAAATAAAATAATTTTTGGTTCCAACTCAGCAGGCAGCTATTTCAGATCTGTGACATGCTCCGGCATTAACTGGCCTCTGGGAGTTTTGTCTTTAACCATAATGCCAACAAATGTCACACTTCTTTTTATTTTCAGGCACAGGGGCCGTGTATTCCCTCTGGGGCCAGTTTCAAGCATGGAGACCCCAAACCTTTCAATTCTAGATGCTGGATTTAATTCAATCTCTGCCCCTGTTATTATGAATCACATGGGGATTTTTCTCTTCATTCCCCTCCAGAGAATTTCCCAACAACCTTTGAGTCCAAGAAATAGTTGAATTAACCCTCCTGAGAGGGAGAATCATGATAAAAGTTTCAGCTCTGCTCTTTAGCCAAATCCTCCAGGGGAGACTTTGGGCAGAGAAACATGGAGTTTTGGGACAGGCAGGGTCTGTGCTCTTGCATGTACATCTCTCTCCTTTCCAGGTGAAGCTGAGTGTTTCTCTATGTTTGAATCAGAAAAGCAATTGGATCATATTCCACCTTGCGAGAGTCCTTTGAATTCCTCTAATTCTTCTTTAGAAACAGGAAAAGGATTGATTGATTCATGCCATGAATTATGGACCTCTTGCTTCTGCTTCTGATGCTGCTGGTTTCCCATCCAGTCTCTGGGAAGCTTAGAAAGAAATGCCCACTGAGTTTGAAGCACCAGGATGGAAACAATCCATGGAGCTATTACAGTCCAGGAGACCATCTCCTTGGTATAGTTATCACTGGAAATGAAACATTGCATATAAAGCTGCTTTTCCATGTGGCTCCTTCTGTTCAGTTTGTTTTCCATGAATTGTAAGTCATTCAAGATAATGGAGTTGCACTCCCTCCATTCTAGCAGTTCCCTTTTCTGTTTTTTAATTTTTCATTTATTCCTTTGGAGAATATGTCTAACTTCCTGAATAAGTTTTATTTTTATTTTCATGGCTTCTCTCTTTTGTCTGATTTTGTGAAGAGTCTCAAAAGTGGTCTGAAAAAAAGCTGAAAGGGCTGCAGATTATTTTCGTCTCAGGTCAATCCTTAATTTATTGCTTGAATCATGAATTTTATTTGAAGTGGTGGTTGAACCAGTTGTAGTTGCCGTACCTCAGCCAATTTCCATATTTGTGTAATTGATCATTGTTTTTGGATCAATGTTGGCTTAAGGCTCTGTAACCTTCTGGAAGATTATATATTTTAAAAGTATTTGTTGTTGCTGTTGATTATAATAACATTTTTTTACAATAGGAATTCTTATGGTTTTTTATATGGCTTACAATTCATTTTCAATATTCAAGTTCTCAACAAGAATTCCCAGTTCCTGCACAATCTCACACTTGGCTACAACATCCATGACAACTATTGGAGCACACTTGGCACTTCAGATGCCTTGCTGAACATGCTCTCCACTGGAGAAGCCAATGTCCCCAACTATGGCTGTGGAAGGAAGGAGAACCTTCTGACTCTTCTTGATGCAGCTAGAAGGGACATCTCCATCCAGATGTCAACATTAGTGGGCACCTACAAAGTCCCACAGGTTTGTGTGGGTTTTTCTCCATCTGGTAAAGGGATGAGGGGTGGGTGAGCAATAGATGCAATCATGTCTTCTCCATGGAATTCAAGAGCTGCTTTTCTCCATATTAACAATAATGACAACTATATTTTAGCCCATTATGTTCATGTTGAGATTCATCATAAAAGGCCTGAAATGCAAGCAATACATTCCCTGGAGAAGACATTCTACCAACTATTTAACTGATCAAAACCATCCCTGTTTGTTGGGGCCTCTATTGGCATCTTCATTTTCACATATAAATAATGTCTGCCCTATCCAGTTGGATTGAAAAGTGGAATAAAAAGGACTCTAGCAATTATAGACTGCAGATATTGTGGCTGAAACACATGTCTTGATCCTCTTAGTTAAACCTGAGAAAAATGCTGACAAATCATATTGGGAACTGAGGTCTCCCTGTTTCTTATACAACTGGAGAAGAAGCTAAAAAGATTCCTCCCCAAAGAATCTCAGATTTAGAAGCAGAAAAAGATGCAGAAATCCTCAAAAATTATAATAGGCCCTTTATTGGAATATAATACTTCAGTTGGTATTTGCACATGTTTATCTAACTGCGATAAATTGTAGGGGTGTTTCAGTACAGTAATGATACAGTAATATGATTTTATTTTTATTGTTTTTTAATTTTTTTATTAATGTTCTATTTATTACATTTCTTATTGCTCAATAAGCATCGTGTTGTCTGGGTATTTAAGTTGCTTAACAATACAAATTCTATTCTTACTCTCCACTCCTTTTTCCCAACCATTGGAAAGTTCCTTGTTTGATAATATTCTTTGTCTTCTTTCTTTTTGATTTTCAATGTAAGTCTATCCATTTCTGCACAAACTAAAATCTTCTTAATTATCTCTTCATCCTGTGGTGTTTCTTCATTTTTCCAACATTGTGCAAAAATAATCCTCGCTGCTGTTAAGACATGTAATATTAAATACATACTTTTCTTATCAATTTTTTCTGACATCATCCTTAATAAAAACAATTTAGGTTTAAAATCTACATGTTTCCCTATTATCTTTTCTATTCATCTGTGTATTTTTGCCCAACAATTTTTAGCTTTAACACATCCATATGATAAATTATGCCTGTTTTTTTAATTAAATTTCCAACATTTGCTAAACATATTTTTAAGCATTTTAACTAACCTAGCAGGTGGTAAATGCCGTCAATAAAACATTTTATATAAATTTTCTTTATAAGAAGTTGCCATTGTTAACCCATAGTTTCTTTCCCATAAAATTTGCCATTTCTCTAGCTCTATATTATAGCCAAAAAGATTTCCTATTGTACTATTGTATCTTTTATTTTTTCATCCTCCTTTTTTTAAATTTAATAAGACACTATATACCTTCTTAATTAGTTTTTCAGCAGCGTTCAACAGTGTCTTATCAAAATGTGTTTGTCATTTATAAAAGCCTTACTTTTTCATATTTATATCATATTTAGATTGTATTTGGAATTGAGGCCACCATGGCAGTGTAATGCTCTGGCTTTCAAAATTGCTTCGATTTTAATTTCCATCCTGTGTCCAAAATGTGTTTGTATGTCACATTTTTTTCAAATTTCACCAGATATGAGTATGTGAAGGCTTCCAGATTGATAGCTATTCTGGAATTTTCAAGTATATTTTAGGTTTTATTTTTTCCCATACAGATATTACTGAGTTTCTTATATATTGATTTTGAAAGTATCTATGGACTTTATTTTTCTCATACCATAGAAAGATGTGCCATCCTAATTGTAAATCATGTCCTTTTAAATATAACAATCTTTTATGCCTGAGGGTTATCTATTCTTTTAACCATGTTATCACAAATGCTTCATAATATAAAAATCAATTTGGTAGCCCAAATCCTCTATTTTCTTTAGATTCTTGTAATATTTTCAATTTCATTTTCACTTTTTCCCTTTGCCAAATAAATTTCAAAGTCAATTTGTTCAAATCCTCAAATAATTTCTTTTCAATTTTTATAAGTACTGTTTGGAACAGGAAAAGCAGTTTTGGTAGGATATACATTTTTATCATGGTAATCCTTCCTAAGATTGAAAAATGTTAGGTTTTTTCCATTTTTCCAAATCTAATTTCATTTGCTTAAGTGATTTTATGTAATTGACTTCTTTTATTCCCAAATATTTAACTTTCTTAACTTTTTGAAACTCCACTTTTTCTGCCAGATTTTCTTTTTATTTTTGTGTAAGGTTTTTAACTATAACTTTAGTTTTTTCTCTGTTTATTTTCAGTCCTGCTACCATTTTAAATATGTATATTATTTTCCATTTTTACTCTACAATCTTGCTAATATTCTGCCTTTGATATTTTAAAAAATGTCTAATTAACAAACTATTTGTCAAGTTCAAAGTGTGCTTATTTTGTCGCAGCCATTTTCTGCTTGCTACAAATTGAGTGTGCAGGAAAGGCCAGTTTGGCATGCCGTTCCCAGATGATACCACCACAAAGTCCCGTGGGAACCAAGGTCATCTCAACCGATGCTAGGCACAGACCTCAACATTTCCATAATAATAGCTGGACACCTAATTGGACAATGTGACCTGCACTAATGGTGGGAGGGAAGAATCTATTCTTTAATTATATGAAAACTCGCGGGAAATAGTCAGAGTTGGTTTTGTTTTAATGCCGTGTTGAAATGATGTTCTCAATAAAAGTTTGCATTAAGAGACCAGATCATCTCAAGTGTGCTGGCTTGGTTGGGTTCATCAGGTGGAAATCTTGACCCTCTTCTAATACATTCATGAGAACCAAGTGGGATTTATTAAAATCTAATATTTTGAGCCATGGTGGTGAAGTGCTTAGAGTGCAGTATTGCAGGCTACTTCTGCTCACTTGCCGGCTGTCTGCAATTTGGTCATTCAAATCTCACTAGGATCAGGTTTGACTCAGTCTTCCATCCTTCTGAGGTGGGTAAAATGAGGACCCAGATTGTTGGGGGCAAGAGGCTGACTCTATAAACCGCTCAGAGAGGGCTGTAAAAGGACTGAAGTGGTATATAAGTTTAGGTGCTATTGCTAAATGCTATTTGATCTGACCCCAAATATAGTGCATCATTCTTCATTGCTTTTTCAGATCAATGATGAAACAGCTGCAGAGGCTCTGAGTGATAAAAGTCAATTCCCTTTTTTCCACCAGATGAATCCCAAAGAAGGATTCCAGTACCCAGCAATTGTCCAGCTGCTCCTCCATTTCAGATGGACCCTGATTGGCCTCTTTGCTTCAGACACAGAGAAGGGAGAGAATTTCATGAGGACTTTCACTCCTATGCTTGTCAGGAATGGAATCTATGTGGTTATATCACAACAATTTTCAACAACTGGACGTGCAGCATCCCTCATGGAGGCTCTCTCTAAGTGGAGACAAGTCAACGTCTTTGTTCACTTCATAGAATATGATTCCCTTTGGGAGAGAATCAATCATTTCCACTTAACACTTATGCGTTTGCCAGGACCCGTTGAAGGGAAAGTCTGGATCCTCACAAATTTTAAAGGGTATTCAATAAAAAAGAACACAGACCTCAAATACATCCACAGTATTTCAAACTTTGGTTATCTGTTAAAAAAAGGCTAAAGGATGATGCCTGTAAACCCTGTTTCTTTGTGGATGATCATTTTGAAGATCATTATTTCCACTGTTCTCTTTCAAAGAATGTCTTTTCTGTCAAAGGCCGCAGAAGATGCACCCAGAAAGCCCCACTGGAGACCCAAAAGGGAAAAAACAGGATCCAGTTCTCAAATTCTGCCCGTGCATGCAGTTACATAAAGACTCTGGCCCAGGCCTTGAATGCTGCATATTCCTCCAGAATGAAGAGGAGAAAGAAGAAAAAAGAAGAGAGTTTGGAAACTCAAAGGCTGCAGCCGTGGCAGGTATCGGGGTCCCGATATGGATCTATTAATCTTAGATCCTTTGGAGAAGGAATCCAGAGGAGAAGGAGGGGAACCATCTCAGCAGATCTGGCGAATTTAATTACTCAGGGAATAATGGTTACAAAGAGTAGATACCCTGGCATTTTGATATTATAAACACTGCTAATTTGAAAATGCTGTATTCTTTTTAAAATAAAATCCCATATGTATGGGTTTGCGATTGTGAAATTTTACATTTATAAATTTGAAGGAGACCCTGAGACCATCCAGCCCAACCCCTCCTCTCTGCAGGAATCCCAGTTAAAGCTTCTCTGACTGACGGCTGCTCAGTCTTTGCATTCAGATAATCCATGAAGAGGAGGCTGAACTTCTCTGCTTTACTGGCTCACTCTAAAACAGCTCATCGTTTTATCATATTTTTTCTCTCATTCAGCTAAAATCTCCTCTCTTGTAACTGAATTCATTTTTCCATGTCTTACACTCTGGAATAATAATGAGCAGTTCTTACACTTGTGTGTAACATGAGTCAGTGATTGGAAAAGGGCTGTCTCCTCCCTTCCCCAACTGAGAGGTTGTGTCAGTTGGAAAAGGGGCTCCCAGACTCCTTCTGATCTTCAGTTTTTCTCCTTGTTGTCTTTCCTCAAGGCTAAGAGCAGCTCTTTTGATTTCTTCCTTGGCTTCATTATCCTTTCCTGAAGTTGACGTAGATCTGCGCATGTGCGAGAACTAAAATGGTTGCAAGGCTCCGTCCGCTCTAAATCTTTCCGACGAAATTCAGAGAAAACCGCGAGTAACAACACTAATTTACAATATGAGAGGCTCGTCTGGGGAGCTGAAGACCCAGGGAGCCCGAAAAGATCAACGAACGGTAGGGGCTACCTCTTTGGGGATAGCCCCGGACCGCAAAGGCTCCGGCGTCTCCAACGGCTTCCATGCTGGTCGGGCCACTCGGCAGCGCGGAGGAGGGGAACTTTGGCTTGGAAACGGCGGCGGCGCTCTTCGGCGGCTCCGTCGCTTATTCCACCCTCTGGCTTTGCCTGTTTGCGACGGGAGCGCCCTACGATCGTGGGATTACCCCCAGGACCATCTCTGGGCCGTTTGGACGCTGCAGCCGTGGACCACGGGGTTTTTGGCGGTTCTAGCGGTCTCCGGGCTGCCTTGCTTACATCAGCTGTTCGGCGGCGAGGAGAGGAACTCCAGCTCGGTGGCGGCGGTGTCGTTCTTTGGCGGCCCTATTGCCTGCCCCACCTCTTTACTCTGCCTGCCTGCAGTGAAAACGAGGAACTATCTGCCTGCAGTGAAATCGAGGAACTGGGGAGACCACCCTTGGACCTGGCAGACCTGGATGATCCCATTGGCTTTAGAGATTCCGGAGGTTCTCGGGCTGCCTTGGCCATTTTACGCTGAGGGAGCAAGCTCCATCCTGAGAACAGCGACGGTGTCTCTTGGTAATTACAACGCCTGTTCCACCTTTTTATTCCATCTACTTTCAGTGGCGTGCCTCTGTGGATCCCTTGGAGTGGTTTTATTCCCAGAAGGAAGACTCTGGACCTGGGCTGCGGGTGGACAGATGATGGCAGCACTGTGTGTCCGCTCTGAACCCCCACAGGACCCTCTGACCAACAAAGTTATAGAAAAAGAGGAGGGTTATAAGACACTTCCCCATATATTCTTTTTGAACTATAACTGGCCCCCAGCCACTTCAACTCTGAACATTAAGAGCCAATCTCTGCCATCTGAACTCGCACCTTAAAATTTTAATCAATTGCGCAATTTTTAATTTCCTTCTTTTCTCTCATCTTTTTCTTCTTTCTTTGCATGGGATATGTATGAGATATGTATGAGATGAATGAATGTCCCACTTTTATTATTATATTGTTGTAAATTTTTTGTGTTTTAAATCTTGACGTGGGGATTGTTTGGGGGAGTGCATGGGTATGTATGATTCGGAGGACCTGCCGGGAGATGTGGGGGCCATGGGGGTGGTTGGGGGGACCAGAGACACGGGAGAGGGTCGGGGTATTACGGTCGTAACAGGGAGGGGCAGATACGGCGGGGACTTTAGGGCAGGCCATTACCGGGGAAGGAGGGTTCGCTATATTACAGAGATCCCTCCTTCCGGCCCTTTAAGTCCCACTCCGAGACCAGATGGCGCAAGTAGTCAGGACCCTGGTCTCAGGCTGTTGTCGCTAAATGCCAGGTCTGTAGTACATAAAGCTCCTCTCGTCCGGGACTTAATTTTAGACGAGAGGGCAGACCTGGCATGTATTACTGAAACCTGGCTGGGCCCAGAGGGAGGAGTCCCCCTTGTAGAGCTGTGCCCAGAAGGATTTCAGGTGCTACATCAGCCGAGAGCCCAGAGAAGGGGTGGGGGTGTGGCCATTGTTATCCGGGAGTCGTTAGTTCCTCGTAGGGTCCCTGCTCCGGAGCTTGTCGGGTGTGAGTCTCTGCTGATAAAGTTGGACCTTAAGGGTCAAGTGGGCTTGCTGTTAACGTACCTGCCTCCCAACAGCGTTGCAGCAGCCCTCCCCTCACTCCTCGAGTCAGTAGCCGAGCTGGCAGTTGAGTTCCCTAGGTTGATGGTCCTGGGGGACTTTAATTTGCCATCGCTCGGTGAAAACTCTGATGGGGCGCAGGAGTTCATGGCTTCCATGACAGCCATGGGCTTGACCCAAGTAATTCAGGGCCCAACCCATTCGGCGGGGCACATGCTCGACCTCGTATTTCTCTCGGAGCAGTGGATTTGTGATCTTGGTCTGAGGGGTAATGACATCATACCCCTGTCGTGGTCAGACCACTGCCTACTGAGGCTCGACTTCCGGAGACCAAACCCCCACTGTAGGGAGGAGGAACCGACCAGGTGGTTCCGCCCCAGGCGACTTATGGAACCGTTAAGGTTCCAGACGGAGCTTGGGGTTATTCGTGACACTTTCGCCCACAGTCCGGTAGAGACTCTGGTTGCTGCTTGGCACTCAGCAGCATCGGAGGCTCTCGACCGGATTGCGCCACTGCGGCCCCTCCGAGGCAGCGGATCCCGGAGACCTCCTTGGTTCACCGAGGAACTCCAGGAGATGAAGCGCCGGAGGAGATGCCTAGAGCACCGATGGAGGTCCGATAAGTCCGAATCGAGCCGAGCAATGGTAACCATCTGCACCAAGGAATACACCAGGGCACTTAGGGCAGCTAAAAGATCCCACATAGCCACCTTGGTTGCGTCCGCTGAGTCCCGCCCAGCCGCCCTGTTTAGGATAACCCGCTCCCTACTGAATAAAAGGGAAGCGGGGGAACCCTTGCAGGGCAGAGCTGAGGATTATGCCCAATTCTTAGCGGACAAAATTGCTCGGTTTCGGTCGGACTTGGACTCCTCCCCCGCAGTTCCAGCCGAGGCACAGGAGGATCAGGTAGAACATCTCTGGGTTGAGTTTCAGGATGTTACCCCCGGGGATGTGGACAAGGCCATGAGGGCTGTAAGTGCCTCCACCTGTGTACTGGATCCGTGTCCCTCATGGCTGGTTACTAACAGCAGTGAGGTGACACGAGGCTGGATCCAGGCGGTTGTTACCGCCTCTCTCCGGGAGGGGAACTTCCCCGCCTCACTGAAAGCGGCGGTGGTGAGACCCCTCCTAAAGAAACCATCTCTGGATCCAGCTGTTCTTAATAACTATCGCCCAGTCTCCAACCTTCCCTTCCTTGGGAAGGTTGTTGAGAAGGTGGTGGCCTTCCAGCTCCAACGGTCCTTGGAGGAAGCAAACTATCTTGACCCCTTCCAGTCAGGCTTCAGACCCGGTTACAGCACTGAAACCGCTTTGGTCGCATTGACCGATGATCTCTGGAGAGCCAGAGATGGAGGACATTCCTCCATCCTGGTCCTCCTAGACCTCTCAGCGGCTTTCGATACCATCGACCATGGTATCCTTCTGCGACGACTGCGGGAGGTGGGAGTGGGAGGCACCGTGTTGCGTTGGTTCTCTTCCTACCTCTCGGACAGGTCGCAGTCGGTGTTAGTGGGGGGGCAGAGATCGTCCCCTAGGCCCCTAACATATGGGGTGCCTCAGGGCTCGGTCTTATCCCCCCTACTATTCAACATCTACATGAAACCGCTGGGAGAGATCATCCGCAGGCACGGGATCAGATACCATCAATATGCGGACGATACTCAACTGTATCTGTCCGCCCCGTGCCAACTCAATGAAGCGGCTGACGTGATGAGCCGAGGCCTCGAAGCCGTTATGGACTGGATGAGGGTTAACAAGCTTGTACTCAACCCAGAAAAGACCGAGTGGCTGTTGTGCTTCCCTCCCAAAGATTCGATCAATATTCCATCAATCAGGCTGGGGGGTCAAACTCTATACCCCTCAGAGAGGGTTCGCAACTTGGGAGTCCTCCTGGACCCACAGCTGTCGTTTGACCACCACTTGACGGCTGTGACCAGGGGGGCATTCGCCCAGGTTCGCCTGGTGCGCCAGTTGCGGCCCTACCTGAATCGGGAGGCTCTCACAACAGTCACCCGGGCCCTTGTGACCTCTAGGCTGGAATACTGCAATGTGCTCTACATGGGGCTGCCCTTGAAGAGCATCCGGCGACTTCAGCTAGTACAGAACGCGGCCGCGCGAGTGATTGTGGGTGCACCTCGGTTCACCCACATAACACCTATCCTCCGCAAGCTGCGCTGGCTACCTGTCGATCTCCGGATGCGCTTCAAGGTGCTATTAGTCACCCATAAAGCCCTTCATGGCAGTGGATCTGGATACTTGAGAGACCGCCTTCTGCCAATTACCTCCCTGCGACCAATAAGATCCCATAGATTAGGCCTCCTCCGTATTCCATCGGCCAGCCAGTGTCGGCTGGCAACTACAAGGAGGAGGGCCTTCTCAGTAGTAGCCCCGACCCTTTGGAACGAACTCCCCGTGGAGATTCGTACCCTCTCCACCGTCCAGGCCTTCCGCATAGCCCTTAAGAACTGGCTAGCCCGTCAGGCCTGGGGACAAGGTTAGCCGCCCCTCCCGAATGAAGAATGTATGTTGTTGAATATTTTATTATATGTTTCTCTGTTAATGTTTGTCTTCCCCCTCCCTTGATTTTATGTGAGCCGCCCTGAGTCCCCTCAGGGAAAAGGGCGGCCTACAAATATTAATAAAATACAAAAAAAAAATACAAAAATTTTGTACAAATTATCCTCCAAGCTTGGTGCCTGCAAGGGGACCTGGTACTTGATTTGGGGTCTCCCCAAACCAGAACATTCACTTCCTGAGATTCTTATTTTTAAGAACGAGGCGTGAGGTAAAATACAACGTCTTTATTAACAGGCAACTGCAACGAACAAGTTCAGAACACGGACAGCGTCTGGGCTGCCTGACAGCTATTTATATTTGACAGCTGTCAGGTGGTTGGCCAATCAGCAGCCAGCAATTCTCCCACCAGCCTGCGGCTCTGGACGTGATGAACCGAGGCCTTGAGGCCGTTATGGACTGGATGAGGGCTAACAAGCTTGTACTCAACCCAGAAAAGACCGAGTGGCTGTTGTGCTTCCCTCCCAACAATTCGACCAATATTCCATCACTCAGGCTGGGGGGTCAAATTCTACACCCCTCAGAGAGGGTTCGCAACTTGGGAGTCCTCCTGGATCCACAGCTATCCTTTGACCACCACCTGACGGCTGTGACCAGGGGGGCATTTGCCCAGGTTCGCCTGGTGCGCCAGTTGCGACCCTACCTGAATCGGGAGGCTCTCACAACAGTCACTCGGGCCCTTGTGACCTCTAGGCTGGAATACTGCAATGTGCTCTACATGGGGCTGCCCTTGAAGAGCATCTGGCGACTTCAGCTAGTCCAGAACGCGGCCGCGCGAGTGATCGTGGGTGCACCCCGGTTCACCCACATAACACCTATCCTCCGCAAGCTGCGCTGGCTACCTGTCGATCTCCAGGTGCGCTTCAAGGTGCTACTAGTCACCCATAAAGCCCTTCATGGTAGTGGATCTGCGTACTTGAGAGACCGCCTTCTGCCAATTACCTCCCTGCGACCAATTAGATCTCACAGATTGGGCCTCCTCCGAATCCCATCTGCCAGCCAGTGCCGGCTGGCAACTACAAGGAGGAGAGCCTTTTCAGTAGTAGCTCCGACCCTTTGGAACGAGCTCCCCGTGGAGATTCGTACTCTCACCACCGTCCAGGCCTTCCGCACAGCCCTTAAGACCTGGCTAGCCCGTCAGGCCTGGGGACAAAGATAATCGCCCCTCCCGAATGATGAATGAATGTTGCTCATTATTTTTACTCTATGTGTGTCTACGTTACTGTCTGTATTCCCCTCCTGATTTTATGTAAGCCGCCCTGAGTCCCCTCAGGGAAAAGGGCGGCCTATAAATGTTAATAAACTACAACTACAACTGCCCGCCAGCTGCGTCGGGAGGATGCAACACCCCTTCCCCCCCAGACAGCGCATGCGTAGTCCTTCAGGTATGCTGGTCTTCTGCGCACACGTTGTGAATGCCGGAGAGAGGGAGTGTCTGTCGTTACAGAAGGAGGAGGTCTGCTGCTGTGATGCACCAGACGGGAAGGCCCAGCCCCTGAGTCCACGGGAAAAGTTGAAGGTAGGAGTCCTTCTTTTGCTGAGGCTATTGAATGGCAGTGGCGCAGAGCGGGGAATGTGGCTGGAGATGGCAGAGCCGCAGCTGGTCGTGGCTGGGCAGGTTGGGCGGCTGCTGGGCAAGCAGGCTGGTGGCTGGTGGCAGTAGCCCCTCGGTTGTCCGGCGGCACAGCTGATTCAGATGGCACCGCCATAGTCTTCCATCACCAAGCTGGACCCTATAAGAGCAGGGCCCAGTTAGCTCCAAAATGACCCCGGGTAGTCATTTCAGGTCTTCGGCAAAGTTTTGCGTGAAGACCCCCTCACCCACCAGAAAAGACCTAGGGGGCTCGGGAAGGGGGCCAGTGGTGGGAGTGAAGGAGGGATGCAACCGGTCAAGGGTGGATCTCAGGCAGCAACCCATGAGGATCTCCGCGGGACTCTTGCCGGTAGACTGGCAGGGGGTTGAGTGCTGGGCTAGCAAGTAGGTCCGGAGGTGGGCAGGCCAAGGCAGGTGGGCAAGGCGGGACAAGCCCTCCTTGGCCGAATGCCTGGCGTGCTCGGCCATGCCGTTGCCAGCCAGGTGGTAGGGGGCAACAGGAGCGTGCCGGATGCCCAGGGACGTGAGGTAGGAAAGGAAGGTGGCCAGATTGAAATTGGGGCCCGTTGTCAGAGACGATGATGTCTGGGATGCCATGGGTGGTGAAGAGGGATTGGAGAATTTGGATGGTGGCGCCAGCCATGGTGGATGTCATGGGAAAGATGTCCACCCATTTGGACAGGGCGTCCACAACAAGGAGAAAGGAACAGCCATCCAGGGGACCGAAGAAGTCCAAGTGGAGGTGGATTGCAGCAGCCCTCAGCTCAGCCACGTACTGGCAGATGGATTGTCCTTGTCTTTGAATACAGCGCCTGAAAAATTGCCGGCGCGAATACTTCGAAGGCGTAGGCTCATAGTGTAGCTTGAGTCGAGCCATGAGGAGATCAAGCAGCATAGTGTGTAGCGGGGTTGGTGCTGAGAGAGCCCTGGTGGTGGCAAACATTTCTGGGCCGCAGTAACGTAAGAAAGTCTTCTCCCCTCAGGGAGAGGGTCTTCTCCCCTCAGGGAGCTCAGAGAGGTCATGAGCTTGGAGGAAAACCTCGAACCTCTCTAAAAATGGGTCCCAAGATTCAGCCTCTGGCCTGAAAGCGGCGAAGATCGATGAAGGAGCCAGGGCAGGGACGATGACAGGGTCCGTGTCGCTCATCCTCGTCACCAGTTTTAAGAATGAGGCGTGAGGTAAAATACAACATCTTTATTAACAGGCAACTGCAATGAACAAATTCAGAACACGGACAGCGTGCAAGCTGCCTGACAGCTATTTATATTTGACAGCTGTCAGGCGGCTGGCCAATCAGCTGCCAGCGATTCTCCCGCCAGCCGGCGGGCGTGCCTGGGCTAATCAGGAGCCTGTGGCTCTGGCCCCACCCGCTGGCTGCGTCAGGAGGATGCAACACTTATGGCTGCATTTACCTTCTTTCGATGAACATCTCCATGCTGAGTCAGATTCTATTTCCAGTTAACTAAAGTAAAATACAAGGTTCAAAAAAGACAATAAAATAACAACCCAAACCCAGGAAACTTTAAAACTTGCAAAGATAAAACAAAACTAGACAATACATTTTTAAGAAATTGTGCATTAAAACCAGACAAAGATATGCATATTGTGTCCCCCTCCCCATTGAATAATGACAGACGTGTTACAGAAATAATAGTTTATTCCCATTGCAAAATAGTATCACAATTATAAATATCTATACATCTATTTGCAACTTCTTGATTTGCCATCTATCTGCTGTATATAAAAATGTAGTTAACAGGCAATCCAAGAATAAAGTTAAATTTCAAAACTTCAAAATTGTCTGTTATTTTCTATTGTATTTAATTCGCAGACAATTTACAGGGGCTTCTTATCTATCACAGACCACTGTAATCATTACCTCTGATCCATCCAGAATCTCTCCAGGGTTAAACATCTTTGTTTGATTCTTCATAACAATACATTTCCTTAACATTTTAATTAGGATCTTTCCCAACAACTGCTTTCCATTCCCCAAAGTCATAGGATCTCCTGTAAATGGAAACTTGATGACTCTTAAGACTTTTTTCCAGTTAAATATGACAGGTTCATTCCCCAATCTCCCTCAAACGTCTTGAAAGAATCCATTTCATCAGTCATCCGTTCTGTCCACTTTGAGTCTTCAGGGTCCATGGCCTCTCCAGCCATCTCCAAGCAGCCTGCCTTCAAACCAGACTCCTTCCTCAGGGATGCTAGCAGCAAATTAAGTTCCAGTCCATCCATCCAATCCATCCGATTCAACAATTGTTATTTGCTTCTGATTATTGCCTTTAAGTTGATTTAAAACCATTGTTATTTTATCAAACTTTTTAAATGAAGTTTCAAATAAGACTTCTAAGTTGGAAGACTTTACATTCTTTAAATCACATCAAATTAGCTTACTCTAAGATCGTATTAATGACCGTATTAATGACAACAGAGAAAAATAGATGACCAATGGTACATTGTTACCCATAACCTTCATTTGTTGTAGGAAAGATTAAAAAGGATTAAAAAATATTTGAGTACCATTTTGAAAACAGTTTTTATCCCCTTAGTTATCATACCATCCACCCCTCAGTTTCCAATCACATCCAGTTCTATCATCAGAGTTCCCAAAATCTATTTAGGAAGTGTAATGATATGTGAGAATGACTCTTGGGATGAGGGAAAGAGAGGCTGCCTAGGGAAGAATCAGCTAAAAGGGGGGAATCCTGCAGCTGTCTAATGGGAGAGAAAGAAACTCAGAAATGATCCTTGCTAATTTTTCAGGCTGAGAAAAGAGTTGGTGGGAGTTTTGTTCTTTCAGATTTGCAAAATTTTGTTAATGTTGCATTACAATCAGTTATGATTAGCACATCTGGATAACCAAGGAGAAGATTAGCCTGTCAATTTTCTTCAACCCTTGGGACTAGCAAAGCCAAGAAAAGCAGGCATTCTCAGGAACTTTGCAATCCCAAAAATGAAACTTTATTGAGTAGAGCATTTTGGCACTAAAGAATTGAAACCAGCTCTGAGGTTTTCCTGTGCAATGCTACATAGTTAAACAGTAGCTTCCCCATCTTCCCACCCACGGTGATGACTCTGTCCAATTATGCATCAGTCTTTTGCTTTGAGAACAATCCATTTCTTTGTCGGACACCTGCAGTAACGAACTTGGTGGGTTCTTGACTCACAGGCTCTATTCTTGGATTGTCGGCATTCCTTCTCAGCCTTTCCTCCCGCCCCCAGTCCTTTGGCAAACTGAATAGCAATAATTGTTCAATGTTTCAAAAGCAATTTAACCTTGACACCCATTCTTTCTAGTAATCAACCTTTGTTTTCAAAGACTTTATGAATAATCTTTTTTTCTCTTTGTTCATTTTGTCATCTGCTCTAGAATGTTCCCTATAATTGACCAATTGTGTCAATTATATTTTCTCTATATTTTATCAATGTATGATTGATAATTTTTCTCAAACTTTCTCCTTCACTTATGAAGATAATGACAGTATTTGTATCCTATTTAATCATATTTTGAGATTAGACAATTGTAGAAGAAAGATTCAAAGTGGGATAAGAAACAAAGTTTTCTGTTTTTCAAATTCCTGGATGTTCCCATTCTAGTTCCATCCCTTTCTGGAGAAGAACAAGTTTTGGAATATTTCCAAGAAGAAACTGTACTTGGACCAAAATGGAGAGATAACAGCAGATCTGAGGATTGACAGCTGGTTGATTCTCCCCAAGGAGGATGCCAGGGAAGAGATTTTGGCATATTTTGAAAGACAGAGACTTACCATCAACCAAGTTGCTCTTTCATGGCTAAAGATACTCAATAAGGTGAGAAGTTTTGGTGTTTTTATTCTGTTTTCCAAAGCCTGTGGACCCATTTCAAGGGGGCAGAGCCTAGAGTCTCCAGGGTGGTTGGCCTTCCATGCCAGTTGGTGTCATCTAATGGAAGTTCCTCAACAGATGAGACCTAAGCGGAGGGGCTTTGCCCTGTTTTATGGAAACCTTTCAACATCTTCCTGGTCAGAGGTTTTGTCATAGTTCCAAGTAATGCTTCCAACTAGTTCAGATGCTGAGATTATTGCTTTCTCAAAGTTCCATATTGGCACATTCGAATGTAAAACCAACTCTGAATAGTTCCTGTGTTCTGACATAATTAAATTATAGATACTAGCCACCCCCACTATAGCCACCCAAGCAGCTGATGAGCTTCTTAGCACTCCCTCCTGCCGTTGCTAAGGCACACTGTGTTAGCCATGGTTCTCACAAGTCTTATCTTTTTTTATAAAGTTTTTTATTTTTTCATTTTCATAACATACAATCACATGTATACTATTTCATAACCAACATCATATTGTATTATTAAATGTTTACATCAATTCATCTTACCAACAACTCCCAAAATCAATTATTGGCTCTTCTGCTCTTCATACACCATATTTGTACCTTATCCATCACTTTCTTCTCTCTCTCTCCTCCCACTCTCTCCCTCCTTTCTTCCCTCTGTCATCCTTCCCTTCTCTACTTCCCCTTCCTCTCTCCTTCTCCTCCCTACCTTTACTGCTCCTCATTTCTCTCCTCCTCTTCCCCCTCTAGCCCTCTCTCCTATCCCTTTCTTCTTCCCTTACCTCTCTCCTCTACTTCACACTCTTCATCTCATTTACTTGGTGTATTTCAGCTTCTGAGCAAGCCCCATTTTATGTTGATGGAATTTATAATTCCTTTTCAATATACATATTTAATTTTAACCTGTATTCTTCTCCTTTTTAATTAAAAAATATAACAAAAAAGTATACATATATAGTCATTGTGCTTTTAACGCCCATCCCACCTCCACCTAATTTTGGCTGAGATGTAGACTTGGTTACAATTTCCTGCTATTTTCATCATTAACTTTATATAATTATGCATCCTTACATGCCCCCAATTTTGGATTCTGTCTTTTAATCTCAATAGTTTTCCATTATAGGTATATTTCATGTTCCCTCTCCATTTTTCCATATCTTGGATTAGATTACCCTTAATTGTCTCTAGATGGCAATCCTCACTGTTCAATATTCATTACACTTACCTTAATCTATTATATAAAATAACAAGCGGTAAATCTCACTTTATTCATCGTCTTAAAAGTTCTATATACAGTATGTCCATGTTTCATATATTTTGACCCATGCTTAGTTGTCCTTCTATTGTCATATTCAATCAATTAGCAACTCAGTTTAATTATCATGTAAAAAAATGAATCACAAACCTCTGCTTTACAATCTCCCCATATCAGTTTCATATTTATCCATTTTCCATATATTTTAACTTTTATTTAGCTATCTTACCATTATCATATTCAACCAGTTAGCAACTCCATTTTATTGTCATGTTTAGGAATAAAGCCCTTATCTTAACTTTATATTTCCCCATATAATAGTTTCTAGTCATCTGATTTTTTCCTAGTAAGTCTTTTGTCCCACTTCTCTGTTCCTATCTTCTCCCTTTTCTTTATTTTGACACTCTCTTCAATTTTCCCCAGGTCACCATCAAAAGGATATTTTATATTTCTCTTTGTTGCGGCATAATCTCCTTCTTCAATTTCCCTTATGCCACTAACAACCTCCAAAACTTCTTGTGTCTCCTTTTTATTCCCTTTTGTTGGGAAACCTCCCCTTTTTACAATTTTCCCTACACCACTGCCAGTACCAATGGAGTTTTTTGTCTGTTTTTTATTTCTCTTCATTTCTACCCCTTCATTGTATTGCTCCCCTACTTCTTTGAATTCTTCTTTAGATAGCTGCTTCTCTGGATTCAGAATTCTATTTAGCCTTGATATTAATGATTTATGCATATTTTTATAATTTCACATAGTTCTTCAAATTCCCAATTTTCCATGATGTCCAGTTCCAAAGTTACCGTTAATTATACAGTTCTTATTTCAGAGTTCTGTTCCACCTTAAATTTATCTACTTCAGTTGCTGTGGGGAAGAACAATGGGAGCCATCTTGGTCTTTTGTTCTTCCTTAAAGTCCAGTTCCAAAATTGCAGTTAGTTATACAAGTCTTATTTCAAGATTCTGGTCCACCTTACATTTAATTCAACTACTGTGAAACCGGAAGAGAAGCTGGGGCCATCTTAATCTTTTGCAGAGAGGAAAAAAAGAAGAAAAAACCCTTTGTATTTCCCAGTTGTTGACTCTGTTATTATTCTGTTATTATTATTTCCCTTGCCACTTTCCAGGTCTGGTCGATTATAGCTGCTCAAAATATATCACTTAGAACAAACTTGCAAACAACCAGATTTGGGTATTTCTCTTTACCTCCTACTTTTCCAAATTCTGATTTATGGCAGTTGGTTAATTAAAACTTCCCACACAGTCAAGGTTAGGTTACCAGTTATCAGTGAGAAGAAGTGCTTTTGGGGGGAGGGAGTTGCTTAAGGTATATTAGTTGGAAGAAATTCAAACAAAATAAGTCCTTTGGAATGTTTGGTTCTATTTCAAATCCAAAACCAAGTTTAGAGTTTATATTTGAGTGGGTTTGTCACTTCTCTGCTTTCTCCCTTTCTATATGAAATTGTTTCAAACAAATAGCTTTGGGGGGGGGCTGGTGTTTCAACCCTCCTGTCAGCCTCACTCCATTACATAATTAGGAAAGAAAGACTAAGAGACTCCATGGGAAGGAAATCCAAAGTACTTTTACTAATTATAAATGGTAAGCAAGCAGTTGCGAAGCAAAGTCTACTTAATTAGGCGCGAAAGCAATTGATATATAGAATAGCCCATTCCCCACCCCTTAGGATCATAGCTCCAGTCCAATCATAAGTCCTTCAAGTGTCAGGTGTGAGATAACTTCAAAAGGCATCACGAAGATGGAATGTCGAGGCCGTTATTCTACGCGGGAAGGTCTCACACATGCGCCATCCGAGCATCTCGAACATCCTAGAAGACTCCTCCAGCACATCAATTAACCCCTCCCAAATACCAGCCCTCCCTCCCCGTTTCATGGCAGCTGAAGCAACAGCAAGGCAGAAGCTGACATCCGGCCGTCCCCCGGAAAAAGGCTGTTAGGCCTGGAAAAAAAAAAAAAAAACAGACAAACAACAAAACACAAAAAGAAAAAGGAGGGGGGAAAAGAAAGTCAAGGCTTGTCGGGATAAGCAGCATAAAATTCTTGAAGTAGGCGGGGAGCACGAACATGGGATTTATCAACCCATTCCGTGTGGGAGGGAGGAAAGTGCTTCCAAGCCACCAGGTATTGGATGCGATTACGGTGCTTGCGGGAATCAAGAATGGCACGAACTTCAAAGTGACGTTCCCCATCAATTAGTAATGGAGCAGGTGGAGGGTCATCTGGAGGACGCAAGTGGGAAACCCGAACAGGTTTGATGAGGTTAATGTGGAACACCGGGTGGATTCGGTTGAGGTGTTTTGGCAATTGTAAACGAACAGAAACAGGATTGATGACCTTCACAATAGGGAAAGGGCCAACATATTTGGGTCCCAATTTCTTTGACTTCTGTGTAGTGTGCAGGAATTTTGTGGACAAATATACCAAATCCCCAGGCCGGTATTCATAGGGCTGAGAGCATTTTTTATCCGCTTGCTTCTTATGGGCTTTATGTGCAGCGTCCAAAGTGGAGAGGGTCAATGGCCAAATTCTACTGAGCCGCTCACTCCAGTCCGCAATTGAAGGGACTTGTGGTTGGTCACTAGGCAATTCGGGAATGGGAACAAAATCTTGACCGTAAACGACCCGAAAAGGGGTGAAACCTGTGCTGGAGTGAACCGAGTTGTTGTAGGCCACCTCAGCATGTGGTAACAAGTCTACCCAATCGTCTTGTTGATAATTGATGAAACAACGTAAATATTGCTCAAGGACGGAATTTGTACGTTCACAGCCGCCATTAGTCTGAGGATGGTAGGCGGAGCTAAGGCCCTGGGCGGAGCCAATGCGTTTGAGAAATTCCTTCCAAAAATTAGATGTAAATTGGACCCCACGATCGGAGATAATACGGTCGGGCACTCCATGCAAACGGTAGATGTGGGAAATGAACAGTTTAGCTAATGCCTTGGCGGAAGGAATTTTGTGACAAGGCACGAAATGAACTTGCTTGGAAAACAAATCAGTGACCACCCATATAACGGTATGCCCCTGGCTTTCGGGAAGCTCAACAATAAAGTCCATAGAAATCTCCTTCCAAGGGGCAACCGGGCGAGCGACGGACTGGAGCAGTCCTTGCGGTTTCCCTGGCGGTTTTTTGGCGGCAGCGCAAACTGGGCAACTGGCCACATAAAGTTCAATGTCCTTTTTTAAAGAGGGCCACCAGAATTGTCTCTTCACGAGATGCAAAGTTTTTACGAATCCAAAATGACCCGCTAATCTGGAGTCATGAGCGTGACGAAGGACCACGAGCCGTAGGGACGCGGGGATGTATAATTTAGCACCAATCCACGGTAGATCGTCCCTCATGGTGCACTCGTCCCGATGGTTCAGGAACCAGTTGTCGTGAGGAAGAGCTTTTTTAAGGTCAGAAAGTAGATCTTGAAGCACCTCCCTCTGTGCTTGGGTCTGTTGACGCGTGAGTACCGGAGCTGCCAGGAGCGGTTGGACGATACTCAGTTTAGAGCAATTATATTGAGGTAACCTGGACAAAGCATCCGCCATGAAGTTCTTCCCTCCCGGGATATACTTTAGAGTGAAATTGAAACGGTTGAAATATTGGGCCCATCGCATTTGTTTGGGGGAGAGACGACGAGGCGTCCGCAACGCTTCCAGGTTCTTGTGGTCAGTCCACACCTCAAATGGGTGTTTAGCGCCCTCTAGGAAATGGCGCCCCGTAGCCAGGGCCCAACGGACCGCGAAAGCCTCCTTTTCCCAAACCGCCCAACGCCTCTCCGTGTCAGTGAGCTTTCGGGAGGTGTACGCGCAAGGCTGCAGGTTACCTTGGTCGTTGGCTTGCAGCAGAATGGCCCCTACGGCGACATCACTGGCATCAGCCTGGACGACGAAAGGCCGGTCTAGGTCAGGATGCTTAAGAACTGGTTCAGCGGCAAAGAGGCGTTTAAGTTTCTCGAATGCTGCCTGGCATTCCATGTTCCAGTCCAAAGGCTTATTAGGTTTAGGTTTCGGGTCGCCTTTCGTCTTGAGCAAATTAGTAATAGGAAGAGCAATCTTAGCAAAAGAGGGAATGAATTGACGGTAGAAATTAGCGAAACCCAAAAAATTTTGCAATTGTTTACGAGTTTTGGGCGCGTCCCATTCAGTGACCGCCCTCACCTTCTCAGGGTCCATTTCAATGCCATCAGGTGAGATGCGATAGCCATGCGAAGAGAGCCATCTTTTTTTTCACGAAAAAGTACAAGGGCAGCCACTTTGGGTCGAGCCGGTTCAATGAAACCACGTTTCAAATTTTTGTCAATGAAAGAACGCATTTCCTCCATTTCCCTGGGCGACATGGAGTAAATCTGGGGTTTAGGGAGCTTAACCCTGGGTAAAATGTCTATGGAGCAATCAGTAGGCCTGTGGGGGGGCAGATTGTCCGAAGATTTTTCGCTGAAGACTTCCTTAAGATCCCAATACTCTTTCGGAATTTTCTCCTCTCCTGCAATCCTCTCCTGCCCTCTAGCGGCCACTTCAGGAATGTCAGTTATAGGTTGGTCCGGAGAGCCCTCCCCCACTGGAGGCACCTTCGAGCGAACGTGTAAGCGGCCTGTCCGCCAATTTATGTGAGGGTTCCACTTCCGGAGCCACGGGATGCCCAAAATGAGTGGCCTGTCCATGCCAGGTGCGACCACAAAGGAAATTAGTTCAGTATGGGTACCCATCTTCATTTCCAAAGGCTCCGTAAAAAAATGGGCGCCCCCCCCCCTGCAATAGATCCATCTATTTGGCAAAACACAATTGGGGTTTTCAAAGTGCGCAATTTGAGGCCCAATTTTTCCACCATGGCTGGGTTGATCATGGACCGGGAACAGCCTGAATCGAGCAAGGCTTCGAAAGGTCGCCGGAGAGGGGAGGCGTCCGCTCCGCCTGAACACCGGACCCGGAGGACCGGCCCGCGGAGGTCCCTCCCCGTGGCGACCAGGGAGTCCACGATCGATCGGGAGAAAGGCGGGAAGGAGGACGGGTCCGGCCGCCCGGTTCGCTCGCCGGCGGTCGGGGCCGCGGTAGACCGGTACCTCTGAGGGTTCTGAAAACCCAGTCGCCAGAAATCTCCGCGCACCCGGCGAACCCGTCCTTAGGACCGGCGACGCCGAGGCGTCTCTCCGCCTCGGGCGCCGAGGGACGCCGGGAGTCCCGGATGCCGACGCCGGCCCGACCCGGCGGCCGCGGCCCGTAGCCGGCCTCCAGGTAGACCGGGCGAAGACCGCGGCACTTTGGTCCCGGACGGCGGCGGACGGGAGAGCCGGTCGTCGCTCGCGGTCGGGCCCCGGGGAGGTCCGTGAAGGACGGAGGTCCCGGCCTACGGTCGCCGTGGCGGGACGGGATCCTCGGTCGCCGACCTCCGCCGTCGCCTAGGTGCCGCTGCGGGGGCCCGGGGGGGTCCGCGAAGCGCGGCGGTCCCGGTCTACCGGTGCCTATCGGTTGTCCTGGCCGTCAGGAAATTTCTCCTCGGTTCTCGGTCGCTTCTCTTCTCCTCGATCGGTTTCCACCCGTTGCTTCTCGTTCTACCCTCAGGCGCCTCGGAGAACAGTTTGACTCCCTCCTCTTTGTGGCAACCCCCAAGATATCGGAACCCTGCTACCAATGTTCCCTCCCTCTAATTTTTTTTCAGCGTGGGCAGAAAAGTATAGCGTTTGAGCGGCACGTTTTCATGCCTTTGTCCCAACCATTCTAGTTTAAACTTCCAGCTGCACTTTTTCTTCATAACAACATTTACTCCAGCTTTACGTTTTGACATCAGCGCTGACCGATGATGTACCTACAGGGTTAGGGTTTATCAATTATTACAATGATCTTTTCAAATTCATTTTGGATTAAATAAAAAAGAGCTTTGAAATGAATATATAAATGGCACTTAATACCACTAATATTAAAATAGTAAATGTTTGATATACTTCATTTTAATGAGTTAACATTCCATTGCAAAAGTTGTCTATGCGCTCTATGCTTCTGTGAATGTATGATATGCAATTTGCTATTTTAAATGAGTAAAATTATTAAAATCACCATAATTAAAGTCTCGTTCACATCTTAAGAGTTTTCTTCCATCGTTAATTTGTAAACTCAAGGATTTATTGCCCGCATGTTCAACAATGCTTGCTGACTGTTTAAAAATTTGTGGGAATTTGCTCCTCTCCGTACAGAGGGTTTCAGTAACCTACTACTACTGCAAAACTAACGTCTAAACTGCATGCTACTTGCAAATATAAAGAGATTGTTAAAATGGCTCTACCATAACCAAATAAGAGGAAAAAACACCTTCCTTTTGTTTATAAAGTAGTGATTTTAGTTTGCTCTATGGAAGTCACTATTTTAAACTGACAGAAAGGAAGTTTAATTGGATTAAAAGCAAAAATATTCTCAATGACTTTGAAAATCCCAATGAGTTATCAAATATAGGTACTCACCCCTTCGTTACAACGTGGGACTGGAATTTTTATTACTCAGCAATGTGGTCACAAAGCTGATGTCGTGTCATGGCTCATGTGACCGGGCTCTCTCGCCTCTTTCCAACTCCGAGGGCATCAATCACGTTAGCCAAGGGATCCGCAAAGTTGGCTCTTTTAAGACTGGTGGACTTCAACTTCCAGAATTTTGAGAGTTGAAGTCCACCAGTCTTAAAACAGCCAACTTTGCAGACCCCTGCGTTAGCCCAAAGCCTGGCGCTGGGCTTTGCTCCCCCATCGGAGAAAAGGAGGGAGAAAAAGAGCTCAAAAGAGCTACATTGTTGCTAAACGCAAAGGGGGTGGGGAGAGCCAGCCCAGGCAGGCAATAGCCGATCTCGCAGCAGGTCTGAAGTTGGGGGGGGGGGAAGGGGAACAAAACTCCAGGCAGGGCTCTCTGACTCTTCTAATTCCACGTGAAAACTGTCGTTGCCTCTGAAGCATTCGCTCCGGTGTTTTAAATCTTTAAGAAAGACCCCTCTCCCTTCCTTTTTTCTTTTCGACCCGCACAGAATCACAGATTAGAGAATCCTGAAGTCGGGCGGGGCTGGTTGAGGAGGGAGGAAAAGAGCTCAAAGGAGCTACATTGTTGCTAAACGCAACGGGGGGGGGGGAGGAGAGCCAGCCAGCCAGCCCAGGCAGGCAATAGCAAATTAGCCGATCTCTCGCAGCAGGTCTGAAGTCGGGCGGGGCTGGTTGAGGAGGGAGGAAAAGAGCTCAAAGGAGCTACATTGTTGCTAAACGCAACGGGGGGGGGGGGTCGAGGAGAGCCAGCCAGCCAGCCCAGGCAGGCAATAGCAAATTAGCCGATCTCTCGCAGCAGGTCTGAAGTCGGGCGGGGCTGGTTGAGGAGGGAGGAAAAGAGCTCAAAGGAGCTACATTGTTGCTAAACGCAACCGGGGAGGGGGAGGAGAGCCAGCCAGCCAGCCCAGGCAGGCAATAGCAAATTAGCCGATCTCTCGCAGCAGGTCTGAAGTTGGGGGGGAGGGAGAGCAAAACTTCAGGCAGGGCTCTCTGACTCTTCTATACAATTTCTTGTATATCAAAATAATTCTAGTTTACCACCAAATTCTTGTCTAGCCTAATATATACCCCTCCCTCCCTCCACCCTCCACCCTCTCCCCCAACCCTCCTCCACCTCTCCCCCCCCCCCCGACTTCCCAGAACCCGTACACGGTATGGATTTCTAACAAACACAGTCTAAAATCCATTGAGAGGGGGGGAAAAAGGAAAAAAAATATAATAACATTCTACATTGACCTTAGCTTCTTCTTGCTGAACCAACTTTAAACAATTTAAATCATTTCTGATCTTAAGCAGAGGCTAACTGGAATTTCTTGGTCCCGTATTTATTTTGTATATAGTCAATCCATTTTTTCCAGTCTCGTTTATATCTCTCATTTGAGTGATCTTTAAGATATGCCGATGTTTTAGCCATCTCGGCTAAGTTTGTAACTTTCAACGTCCATTCTTGAGTTGTAGGAAAGTCTTCCTTCTTCCAGTATTGCGCCACCAACAGTCTTGCTGCCGTTATTAGGTGCAGAATCAAGTTAGTCTCTACCGCTGTAAAGTAGCATCGAGAGAGCCACATCTCCAACATTTAGGCTGTAAGTTCGGATACAGAGAAGCCAGCTTTTTAGGATCTAAATGCCATCTATAGAACATCTCGTAAACATTTTCTCTCAGATTTTGAGCTTGTGTAAATTTCACATTTCTTACCCAGATTCTTTCCCATGTATCCAGCATGATCTGTTCTTCAATGTTTTGAGCCCACTTTATCATACAATCTTTAACTAATTCTGTTTCCGAATCCATCTGTATTAATACGTTATATATCCTCTTTATACGCATTAAACTTTGATCTCTTATTTGTTTAAACAGATTATCCTCAACTTGAATAAAACCAATTTTTTGATCTATTTTCCACCTGGCCTGTAATCGCCCATACCGGAACCCTGTTTGAACTACCTTCTCCTCTTTTAATACCTCTAAAGATTTTAATTGTAGTACCCCCCCTTTCTGAAATAAGAAGCTGACCGTAAGTCATTCTATCCTGTTTTTGTGCTATATTCATATTTTCAACTGCGTGTCTAGGAATCGCCCACACGGGTGGGTATCTTGTCATTTAATTTATATTGGAATTTTTTCCAGACCCGCAGTAAAGCATTTCTTAAAATATGACTTTTAAAATTCTTATCCAATTTTTTGTTGAATAACAGGTAAGCGTGCCAACCATATACCAGATCGTGTCCCTCGATTGAATTTCATTTGATTAGCTAGCGCCCAATGTTCGAGTTTGTCCAGATCCTTCTGATTCTTGAGCCTGTCTTCTGGAGGCTCGGCGTCATCTGCACATTTGATAAGTTCCCCGTTTATTCCCTCATCCAAATCATCGATGAAGCGGTCAAAGAGTACCGGGCCTAAAACAGAGCCTTGGGGTAGTCCACCGCATACTTCCCTCCATGTAGATTGGACTGTTTTACCCCTTTGTGTAAAGACAGAAGCGTCGTCGTCGAGTTAAATGGTTCCGCTATCTCCCCGATGCTTGTCACCTACTCCCAGCAAATGGACCCATTGTTTCCCCCTTACCTTTTTTTTTTTCTTGTTTTTAACACGTCGGAATGGAAGCAGCTTTCTTGGGTGGCGGCGGTGGTGGTGGTGGTGGTTGCTGCTGTCTTTACTTTTGTGGCAAGACTTTCTTCCATTGTGAGCGTCAGCCTCTGTTTCGCTCTTTGCTTTCGGCTGCCGTTGAAACGGGGAGGGGGAGGCGGGGCTGGCTGGTATTTGGGAAGGGAAGTTTTCAGTACAGGAGAGATTGTAAAAAGGGAGTTTTGTTCTCACCATCTAACGCGCATGCGGGAGATAGCGATTGAGGCCAAGTGTCCTGCATACCAGCCTGACCCGAGGATGCTTTTTGAAGACGGAAGTCGCGGTTGATTGGAAAATGTCAAGGAGGCGATGGGTCCTTCCTTCCTTCCTTCCTTTAAAGTAGCGAAGGAAGGAGCCCGTTTGGCCTGTTCTCTGGCACAGGAGGGAAGATTTCTCCGTTCCCGGCACCTGCGCTCCGTACGGTATCGTAGCGTGAGTAGTGAAGAAAGGCACATCCGAAGAAAGACGAAAGAAGAGAAATAACAGCTCCCCAAAGAAACCAGCACTGCCGCGTAAAAAACTCTCCGAAAGACAAAAAGGGGCGTGTAACCAAGGCAGAATATCAGCCAACAGCAGCCCGAGAAAGAAAGAAAGAAAGAAAGAAAGAAAGAAAGAAAGAAAGAAAGAAAGAAAGAAAGAAAGAAAGAAAGAAAGAAAGGCTTCTTCTGAGGTGATTAAAAAAACAAGGAAAAAGTCAAGGAAAGGATTGGTCCGTTGCCGGGAGACGGTGGCGAGAAGGTGACGAGCAACCAGGAGAAAGCAAACTCAGTTTTTAAAGAATAGAAACTACTATTTTGAAAAAAATAAAAAAATAAAAAAAAATAGAACCGACTCGAGGACCGTTAATCGGTGGGTCCAGAAGTTGCGAATGCTTCGAGAAGTTGGAAGTTTTTAAGAAGATCTCGGATAACCACGACCCACAGAGGGCTCTTCCCTCCCTCCCTCCCTCCCTCCCTCCCTCCCTCATTGACCGGCGAGCTCAGCCGACCGATGCAAGTATGCCGGAGCTGCCCGGTCTACTCAGGAAGAGGACAAGGATCCGAGGGCGCCACAGTGTGTGTCCAGGCACGGGGTTGGGGGCGGGGGTGGAAAATGTGTATATTAACATATACATACATGTACATATATATATATATGTATATATGTATGTATGTATGTATGTATGATGTATGATTATGATGTATGTATGTATGATGTATGTGTATATATATATGTGTGTGTGTGTGTGTGTGTGTGTGTATAATATATATATAAAATTTTTTTAAAAAAATTAAGAAACACAAATATAACAAAGGCAACATTAAAAATATTGGGTTTCTGTCATGATGGACTCTTGTGACAAGCCGATTGACAGATGATGGAAGCAGTTAGCTTCCTCCCATAATTGGGGCTTACCAGGGGTTGTAAAAATCTATATATATGTATTGTTGCGACGTTGGCTCCTCCCCTCAGCTACCATTTTCTGATTGTTTCTTTTGAACACCAGTTTTATGCCTAAGAAGTTTTCTTTCATTGGATCTGTGAATCCAGGTAAGTCCTTGGCCACTACCTAGAATGGGCAGGTGGATTGGGCCTTGCATCACATCTCCCATGTGGTAATCCTTGAGTGTCATTTGGGATAGAAAATGAAAGACTTGAATAAGTCCATTGAATGAAAACATGAAGGGAAGGGAGTCTGACTAAACTTGTTAGGATAATCCTTTCAAATTTCATGGAGATATGGGCCATGAAACACCAGTATTTTCCCACCCTCATTGTGTCTGCTAATAGTAATGCAGTAGCTTTATCTAGGGTGACCTGCTTCTTATTGGTTAGGGAGTTCCACTCAGATCATCTGCTGGGCCTCGGGGAGATTTATTGAGGCTATCTGGAGGATGAAATTATTGAGATTTGTGCTGACCTGGACAGAGAAGGTCAAGACCCAAGTCACTTCGTTAAAATCTTGCCAAGATCTCTGGCTCAGCTCCACCTGGGTCTTTCTGAAGACCTTCACACAATTGCCCGAGGCTGTGATCATTGCTCTGCCTAGCTTTGTCCTTGCAAGTCCAGCCAGGTGGCCTCTAAGTCACTAAAATTGTGCTAATTTTTGCAGCTGGTTGTGCTGCAGAGAGGTGACAAGAAACTCCTGATCCTGAGAAGGAGAACCATGGGTTTCCAGTCCCTATGAAGGCAAATGGCTATGAAAGCAAGGGTCCTAGAGAGCCAAGAGTGACAGGAGGGCTACTGGAGGTCTGTAGGCCTTCCTGGCAAGGTCAGCAAGGGCAGTCTGGAAGAGAGGAAAGCAGATGGAGCCGCCAACCTGACCCAGCCTTGGGTGTGGTCCAAAAACTCTCTTTTGACGGAAGGGCCTCCTCACATACAGTTGAGCCACACTGACCTCAAAGTTAGCACTGTCAACACAGAACAAAAATTTTCTTTGCTTCCTTCCTTCCTTTTCTCTACTCTTTGACTCTCTCCAGTCAAAGTAAGAAGCTTGCAGATTTCAAACCAACCTAGAACTAAGAAGAAATTTCCTGAAAGTTGGAACAATGAATCAGTGGAATGGCTTCCCTCTAGAAGTTGTGGGTCTTCCAACACTGGAGGTTCCCATGAAGAGGTTGCACAAATAATGGGAGGGTTTCCTGCTTGAGCAGAGAGTGAGACTAGAAGACCTCCTAGGTTCCTTACTGTTATTCTGTTATTCTCCTTCAGGCATGCAGACTATTTAGCAAATTAAGTTGTTAAAGGGGATAGAGATTTGAGGGCAGAGGTGGAGAGTTTCATTTCAGTACCTCCTTTTTTTCTGGAGGTTGGAGTTAAAAGATGAACAAGTTTGTCTCTCTCAGCTTTCTCTGTTCTTTATTGAAGAAATTTAGATTTTGAGGGGAGGGAGGGTGTTCAAAGCAGGAAGTGAAATTTTTTTAGAAAGTTCATCCTGGACTTGCCTTGGCATGCAGTGTCTGGTTTCCTAAAACTAGCAAGAGCCAGGGGAGGTTTTCAGTCTCCCAACAGCCTGAGGATCAGGGTGGGCAGCTTCCAAAGCAGCCGTCATTTCTACAAGGTCTTCTCAGAGTATGGAAAGTGGTGGCCACTTCCTCCTTCTCTCTCTCTCTCTTTCTTTCTTTCTTTCTTTCTTTCTTTCTTTCTTTCTTTCTTTCTTTCTTTCTTTCTTTCTTTCTTTCTTTCCTTCCTTCCTTCCTTCCTTCCTTCCTTCTTTCTTTCTTTCTTTCTTTCTTTCTTAATCACGCTAAGGTTTGATGAAAGCAGTCACAAGCTTAGGGTGAATTAAGTCTTTGTCCAAAACTTAAACCAGGATTCCAACAAAACATGTAGGTCAGTACCAAACTCAGGTTTTGACTTTTATCCAGAGCCCGCCAGCTTCAAAAGTTTGGGACAGACCTGGTCTCTCCATTTTAAAGTTCCCAATGAGCCCTGGCAATCAGGAATCCATGGGTGTGTGCTACCTCTGAACCCTCAGCCACCCTTGATTCTGCAAAGCACTTATTGTTGCTCCACTATCATGGGCTTTGGGAGAGTAGCCACCACAAGGGATGGAAAGCAAGCAAGGCTAGGAGGCATCAGGAAGGAAGGCTAGGATGAGGGATGTCTATGGGGATTCTTGGCATCCAGGATGTCCCAAAGATGGTTTTTTTTCAAAGGGAGGGCAAGGTTAGCCGGCTCATGGCAGAGGGCTTAGCTGCAGCTCAGACGAGACAAGAAACTGCAGGGAGCCTCCCGCGTCTTGCACCCTCCTCCCAGCCTTTGCCCAAGTCTCCATGCTGTTTTTAGGCACCCACCGTGTACGGCTGCCCCCCCCCATCCCAGTCCCCACTGCAGCTGCAACAGAGGCAGCTTCAGGAGATGCTCGACCTGCGGGCATCTGCAGGTACAGGGGCTGTGGCCTGAAAAGCTTTGCAGCTACGCATCTGTGAGTTTGTCAAGATACCCCCTCTCCACCAGGCTAACCTCTCCTGAAGTGGCTGGCTGCAAAGCTTGCCATCCCTCCTCCCATGTCACCTTCGTGACTCTGGCAGCTTCAAGAAATGCTCGCCCTCTGGGGACAGGGGTTGTGGCCCAAAAAGCTTCGCAGCCAGGTGTCTCTGAAGCTTGGTCGGGGCACCACTCGTCCCCACCAGGTTAACCACTCCCAAAGTGGCTGGCTGCAAAGCTTGCCAGGCTTCCCCCCTGACTCACCTTCGCAATGCTGATGGCTTTAAGAGATGTTTGCCATGCGGGAAAAAAAGGCTGTGGCCAGAAAAGCTTTGCAGCCAGGAATCTGCAAAGGTTGTCAAGGTGCCCCCTTCCCCACCAGCCTAATCTTTCCCAAAGTGGCCAGCTGGAAAGCTCGGCTTTGGGAGATGCTTGCCCTGCAGAGACAGGGGCTCTGGACCTAGACAGACAAGCTTTGCAGCCACACATCTGTGAAGCTTGTTAGGGACCCCCACCCTCCCTGCCAGGCTATCCTCTCCCAAAGTGGCCAGCTGCAAAGCTTGCCAGGCCGCCCACCCCCACCGCCTAACCTTCACAACGCCGGTGGCTTCAGGAGATGCTCAGCCTGCATGGACAGGGGCTGTATCCTGAAAAGCTTAGCATCCATGTGTCTGCGAAGCTTGTCTATATGCGAAGCTGGTAGGGGTACACACCCCTCCCTGCCAGGTAATGTCTCCCAAAGTGCCCAGCTGCAAAGCTGGCCAGGTCCTCCTTGCCTCACCTTCACAATTCTGGTGGTTTTGAGGGAGGCTCACCCTGCAGGGACAAAGGCTGTATCCTGAAAAGCTTCTCAGCTACGTGACTGCGAAGCTTGTCAGGGTGCCCCCCTATCCCACCAGCCTAATCTCTCCTAAAATGGCCAGCTGCAAAGCTTGGCTTCAGGAGATGGTTGCCCTGCTGGGACAGGGGCTCTGGCCTGACAAGATTTGCAGCCACACATCTGCAAACTTGTTGGGGTGCCCTCCCTCCCTGCCAGGCTTACCTCTGCCAAAGCGGCCAGCTGCAACACCTACCAGATCGCCCCCAACCTCACCTTTGCAACACCAACAGCTTTGGGAGATGCTTGCTGTGGCCCATAAAGCTTTGCAGCTACACATCTGCAAAGCTTGTCCATCTGCAAAGCTTGTTGGGGTGCCCCCCTCCCCCTCATCAAGGCAGCTTCTCTTACAGCGGCCGGATGTGAAGCTTGCCAGCCCCCTCCCCTCGCCTCACCTTCTCAATGCCAACAGCTTCAAGAGAAGCTTCCAATGTGAGGACAGGGGCTGTGGCAAGAAAAGCTTTACAGCCACACATCTGCAAAGCTGGTTGGGGCACCCCCCCTCCATGCTCACCTCTCCCAAAGCGGCTGGCTGTGAAGCTCGGCTTCAGGAGATGCTCGCCCTGCGGGGACAGGGGCTCTGGCCCAACAATCTTCGCAGCCACGTGTCTGAAAAGCTCCAGGCTAACCACTCCCAAAGCAGCCAGCTGTGAAGCTCAGCTTCGGACAATGACAACCTCTCTCACAGTGGCCGGCTATGAACATTGCCGGCCCCCTCCCCCTCACCTCACCTTTGCAATGCCAGTGGCTTTGAGAAATGCTAGCTCTATAGGGACAAGGGCTGTGGCCCAGAAAGCTTCATAGCCACACATCTGTGAGGCTTGTTGGGGTGCCCCCCTCCTCACCTCCTCAATGCTGGCAGTTTCAGGAGATGCTCACCCTGAGGGGACAGGGGCTCTGGCCTGACAGGCTTCAGAGCTACGTGTCTGCAAAACTTGTCAGGGTGATCCCCCCTCCCCACCAGGCTAACCTCTTTCAAAGTGGCCGGCTGGGAAGCTTGCCCAGCCGCCCTCTGCCTCACCTCTGTGAAGGCGAGGCAGGGTGAGCATCCAAGTAGGTGGACCATTTCGGGGGCATGGCTAGCCATAAGTCACTACTGGTTCTGCAAACTAGGCCAGCATACCACTACTGGTTCATCCAAACCGGTCTTAATTGCTAGGAACCCAGCTCTGCAAAGAAAGCTGCATAGCAATGATTTCTTTTTTTAAAAAAAAATAACAGTGCCTTCACTTGTCCCTTTGGTCTAAATGAGCTCTTTTGATGTTGAGGGAGCCAAGATCCAGTCACAGAGAAAAATACCCCAGGTAAGGAAAAGTGTGAACTTGCTCCTAATAAAACAACCCTGTTTTTTGGCAATGCTGTCATTTTCCAAAGACCGTAATTTTTGACTTTGATTTATCCATAATCAGATAATTCTTATGAGAGAAGGACCCACATTGTCTTAACAGCATATACAACAATTAATGTCATATTCACAGCACCCTTGTATTGCTTTCTGGTAAGAATCAGTCCTACTTCTCAAGGCTCCATTCATCCTAAAACAGGGGTCCTCAACCTATGAGCCACTGCCTACCAGTGGGCCATGATGGAGTTGCGACCAGACCACAGAAATGGCCAGCAAGTGTGCATGTGCATATACACATTTTCACAGTCCATTTAAGCCAGCAGCAGCATGGAACCATCCCCTCTGCCACCCATCCTTCCCCAGTGTACAAAGCTGGAAATATTGGGGAAATGTGCCCTAAAGGAGTCTCAAACAAATGAACATAGAAGATAGAATAATTGGGATGGAAGGCAACTTTGGGGTCTACTAGTCCAACCCTCTGCTAACAGATAAAATTGTATACCATTCCAGACAAAATGAACAGCCAGCTCTTTTTGAAGACCTCCAGTAATCCAGCACACAAACCTTCAAGAGGAAAGCGGTTCCACTGATTATTTGTTCTCTTTGTCAGTGATCGCAGAAAAGGCTTTGAGTAGGATCAGCATTCTGAGTTTCATTTTAAGAGCAATCAGTTTCTTTCATAATATTTCTTTGTTCACTGTGTCAAATGCCATCAAGGCAGCAAACCATTCTTTCCTCTGACTGTTATATTTTAGATGCTGTGATGTTTCAAGACAAAACAATTGTCAGTGGTGGATCACATCTGTTTAAGACTGCTCTACCTACTCTCGACTCTATTCAAGGGGAAGTTAACATAGATTTTACTTACATCTGTTAAAGAAATGGGCTTGGAATTGCCAAGGTCCATTTTCTCCCCGTTTTTATATATGGGAACTACAATTGCCATCTTGTAAAATTAGATATTTATAATTCTTTTATAAATTGGTTAATTCATGTTTGAGGATATCATTACATTGGCTAATATCATGAAAAAGTGAGTTTCCATTGATGCTACACCTTCCTATTGTACAGAAGACCCTTTGATTGAACACAGAGCCTCTCCTCATCTTCACAATCATGCAACAGAGGTCCTCAAAGCAATGGGGAGGCTGCCATCAGTAAATATTCCTGTTTTCCACATTGCTCCCTCTCCACTGTTATCCCAATCCCGAGTCATGACACCTAAAAGCAGAGTTTGAATTTCATAGTGATGAAATGGTTGGCTCTATCACTCACTCACTCACTCACTCACTCACTCACTCACTCACACACCAAGAACCCACTCACTTTGCCAGATAGAGAAACACAAAAACAAACCTGGGCGATTTTGTAGGGGCCCACTAATGTTGACATCTGGATGGAGATGTCTCTGTCAGCTGAATCAAGAAGAGCCAAAAGGTTGTCCTTCCTTCCACAGCTGTAGTTGGGAACATTGGCTTCTCCAGTAGACAGCATATCCAACAAGGCATCTGAAGTGCCAAGGGTGTTATCATAGTTGTCATAGATGTTGTAGCCAAGAGTGAGATTGTGTAGTAGGTGGGGATTTTTTTTAACCATCTCAATATTGAAAATCATGCGTAATATTCTTTTCATTCCATCAGGTAAGCTAATGTAAAATGATGTTAATATTAGGATCATCAATTGGAAAAATTAAACACTTTTAATCTATTTAATTCTCTTTTCCTCCACAAACTAACCAAGGCTTACGTGAATATCAATCCAAATCAGAGACAAATGAGTCACTCATCACTCTGCAATGTTGTGAATGTTCAGAAGATAGGATGGAGATGGTTCTCCAAAAGGACTAAAATTAAGAAATATACTATTATTTCTAGCCAACTAGTTTCAGCCCAGTAATCAAGTTGCAGATTATTTCAGTCATTAAAACAAATACATAATACATGAGAGAGGATTTTTAATAAGCGATTCACAAAAACTGTTCTATAGCATGCAATGTTCCCTCTAATTTTTTTTCAGTGTGTGCGGAAAAGTATAGTGTTCGAGCAGCACATTTTCATGCCTGAGCACCTCAATTTTTTTTAGCCATAATTGCCATCAGAGCAGATGTTGGGAAGGGGGCAAGGAGGAAAAGGGGCCCCTCCCTCTCCCTCAGACCCCCAGGAAGGGAGGGAGGGGAGGGGGAGGGAATGGAAAAGAAAATGGGAAGAACAAGAAAAGGAAAGGAAAAAACGAAAGAAATAGAAAAGAAGGAAAGGAAAAAGGAAAGGAAATGGGAAAAAGAAGGAAAGGAAAAAGGAAAAGGAAAAAGAGAAAGGAAATAGAAAAGAAGGAAAGGAAAATGGAAAGGAAATGGGAAAAAAGGAAAGGAAAAAGGAAAGGAAAGGAAAAAGGAAAGGAAATGTGAAAGAAGAAAGGAAAAGAGAAAGGAAAGGAAAAAGGAAAGGAAATGGAAAAGAAGGAAAGGAAAAAAGGAAAGGAAATGTGAAAGAAGAAGGAAAAGAGAAAAGGAAAGGAAAAGGAAAGGAAATGGGAAAGAAGGAAAGGAAAAAGGAAAGGAAAAGAGAAAGGAAATAGAAAAGAAGGAAAGGAAAATGGAAAGGAAATGGGAAAGAAGGAAAGGAAAAAGGAAAGGAAAGGAAAAAGGAAAGGAAATGTGAAAGAAGAAAGGAAAAGAGAAAGGAAAGGAAAAAGGAAAGGAAATGGAAAAGAAGGAAAGGAAAAAGGAAAGGAAATGGAAAAGAAGGAAAGGAAAAAGGAGAGGAAAGGAAAGGAGAAAGGAAAGGAAAAGAGAAAGGAAATAGAAAAGAAGGAAAGGAAAAAGGAAAGGAAATGGGAAAGAAGAAAGGAAAGGAAAAGAGAAAGGAAAGGAAAAAGGAAAGGAAAGGAGAAAGGAAAGGAAAAGAAGGAAAGGCAAAGAGAAAGGAAAGGAAAAAGAACAGAAGTTAGAAGAAAGACAGAAAGGAAAAGGAAAGAGTGGAAAGGATTGGTACTTCTCAAAAATCAAGTCTCAAGATCCTGTGGACCCCTTTGGCTCAGGCATTCCAATCCCACGCTGCTTCCCTCTCTCCCCAAAGCGAAGGGATCGCAGAAAAAATGCTGAGCCCAGAACGGGGCTTCAGACGAGGCAATGCCTGAGAAACCCCGGATGTGCAGAGAAACGCAGGCTACAACCAGCGAATCCCGTTTTCCCAGGAACTGACAAAGCCCCAGAGGACCAATGGGAATTCTCCCTTCTGCAGCGTCATCGATCTCCGGGCAGAGTCTTCCTTGATTTCACCAATCAGAAATCAGAGTTCAGAAGGGAGGGAAGGGGGATATTTTCAGTCACATTTGAAGGCATTAAAAAACACTGCGCTGCACTTTGAAACTTGTGCGCAGTGTTTTTTCTTACCTGCGCGGCCGCTCACGCGCGCACCTTAGAGGGAACGCTGATAGCATGTCACCCTCTATTCCTAAAAAATAAGGAATTGAATCCCAATCTACAGTTACAAAAATATAGAAATGACCTGGCAGAGGAAACTACAACAATCACTACTTTCAAGAAAACTTCACATTCAAGTCATGAACTGAGGATTGAAGAGGAAAATAATGTGGGTTTCTTTAAGGTTTTATTTTCCCTTTAATTTGTATTTGAACCTCTCCTAGAAAACAAGACAAAAGTGAGAGGCTGTGGAAATCAAAAGTATTCAAGAACTTAGTCACCTCCAGCAATATAAGAGTAACTAGAAGAAGAAGGGAGAGGAGGAGGAGAAGGAGAAGAAGGAGAAGGAGAAGAAGGTGTTAGACTTGCAAATGGAGGGAATGAAACTTCAACACAGTGAATGACTTACAACCGAATCTGACTAGAGGGAGCCATGTTGAAAGGTAATATTGCAGGTGTTATTGCTGATACAGAGACGACTATACCAATGAGAAGATCTCCTGGCCTATAATAGCTCTATGGCTTTTCTCCATCCTGGTGCTCCAAATTCAGTGGGCATTTCTTTCTAAGTTTCCCAGAGACTGACTGGGGCATCAGCAGCATCAGAAACAGAAGCAGGAGGTCCATAATTCATGGGGTTGAATCAATCCCCTTCCTGTTTCTAAAGAACAATTGGAAGAATTAGAAGCAGTCACACAGGATGGAATATCCAATGGCTTTCCTGATTCAAACAGACAAAGCAAGATTCACCTGGAAGAGAGAGAAAGTGCATTGAAGATCACAGCTACTGTCTGTCTTGTAACTTCAGGCACAAAAAGCATAACCTGTTGCATTTATCCTTTTCTAATACAAGATCCCTTCCATGTCACTTCAGTGTGATGTTTACATCAAAGGCAGTCACTGGAGAAGGAGGAGGAGGAGAAGTCTCAAGGCCTGTGAGATGATAATTACAACAAGAAGGAACTTGTCCTTTTGGGATCCTGAACTTCTTCCATCTGATGAGGGGCAGGTGGAGAAAAATCATAAATAGACCTCTTGGGGTAGTGTTATGTAGTGATCATAGTCCTTCCTATTAGGACATGTCCAGAAAGTGATGCTGCAGCAAGATACCTCGACAGCCAGAACAGTGACTTCTGCTGTCCTTCAATGGGGTCCTTTGCCTCCAGAGACTGCTGTGGAGTTTGGTGCCACTCTACATTGGTGCCACTTAACTCTAATGCTGCCTGTGCTCTAATGTCATGGAAGCAATCATTATCCTTGAACCCAACTTAATGTTAAAAGTTTGGGATTTTCTTTTCTATGGGATTTCCATATATTCATCCCAAGTTGGAGATTATTTTTGAATTCCTTATAACTAAAGATAAATTTAATTTGCCATTTTTCCTAGAAACTTTTGCATGAGAAAAGACTCAGACACAAGAAAGGGGTGGCCTGTTGACTGAATCATTGGCTAATAGAGAGATGATTATAGAATAGTGGATAGAAGTTTTTGTTTTAGTTTCCTTTTCACTTTCTGTGTTGTCTCTTCCACACTGAGAGCCTTTGAAATTTCAAGTTTCATGGTTTCGTAACAACAACCGTGTGTTGTGAGATCTACAGCTGAGATGGTGGCAGCGCCCAGAATGTGGTGGATGCTGTAACATGATTTTTGTCACAACCATCCAGTAGTTGGTTCAGGAGGACCTGGTGGAAGTTCCTCTGGTTTTGGAGATGGTGCAACTCCTGTGACATTCTCATCTCTGAGGTTTTATTTGAAACTCCGCCCCAGAAGACCTCCCAGTGCTTCAAAAAGCCAGTTTGGAGTTCCTATGTTCTGGTTTAACTTGGTCAATTGCTGGTGGATTATGTTTCTTACCTGGAGGGGGAATATTAATATTACAGCTTGGCCTCGAAGGGAGAAATGGGGGAGGGGATTTTGAGTGAGTGGGGAAGCGGAAGGAATAGATAGGTCCATCCTTACAATGAGGAGCACAGGATGACCAATATACCAGCTCCATTATTTGAAAGTTGTCCCACTGTAGAGTCCACAGCTTCCACTCTCAGTGTCTGCTAGTAGCTCCAGATTCCAGGTGTTGTCTGTGAATTGGAGTGCCAGGTTGATGTGTAACATGGCTTCTCCTGTCCATCATGTTACTATCATGTCTCACTGACGCCCAGCCCAGAGGGGAGGAAAACTCTCCTCAGTTGGAAATGTGGCCACCTAATTTGTGGGTTTGCATCTAGTGAGAGCCCAGGGAAATGGAGGAGAGGTGGCTGTGGTCATCTTTGGTTTATTGTAGCCATTCAGGAGGCTGAACCTAGAACTGTCTTTTGTCCCTAGGTGGCTGCAAGAACAGCCTAGTAAAGCATGTTGTGTGAATGTGGCCCTTATAAGAAGAAAACTGTCTCCAGATTATTTCTGTTATAAATGATTGTTCAGCTATTCCCTGCTGAATTAATACACATAATTCACTAACCCTTTGGGCAACAGGTTCTCAACCTCAGAAAAGTAACCATGATTAAAAGTTGCAAGTGTGAATGCAGCCATTGGTGAAGTGACCAGGTTAAGTGGATTGTATGGCTATGATCAGAGCATGTCTATGGTCAAGACCTCAGGATAGTAACCAGGAGACCATGAATTCTACTCCTCCCTTGGGCACAAAGCCAGCTGGGTGAACCTCTCTCATGTCCTAGGAAAGAGGCAATGGCAAACCACTTCTGAAAAACCTTTCAACCTATGGTCTTTCTGATAACTTTCACACACAATTGACTGAGGCTGTGACCTTCCAGAGTTTGGCTTCAGTCTTTCAAGACCAGCCAAAGTGGGCTACAACTTGCTAAGCTACAGGCAGGTTGATCTGTGTAGAAGCAGCAGGAAAGCTCCATGAATTTTGACTATGAATTTCAAATACTCATGAAGGCTGCAGGGAGGTTGATAAAGCAAAAGTCCTAGAAGGCCAGGTGGGCTGCAAGAGGTGAGTGTCCCTTCCTGTCAAGGGAAGGGAGGGCATGCTGGAAAAGAGGAAGGCAGATAGAGCCCCTAACCCATCCAGTCAGGGCAGTCTTAGGTGTGGTAAGAAACCTCTTCTCAGAGTGAGGGGCCTCCTCACATGCGGTGGGGCCACACTCAACTCAAACTCTCCTAGCAAAGAGAACAATTAATCCATGGAAGGACTTGCCTTCAGAAGGCAACACTGGGGAGTTTTTAAAAAGTTTGCCAACCATTTGCCTGAGATGGTAAATGGTAGGATTTCCTGCTTGAGCAGGGGGTTAGACTGGAAGACCTCCAAAGTTCCTTCCAACTCTGTTATTCTGTTTTAGGCATGCTGAATTTTTAGCAAATTGTTAAGGGGGATAGAGATTTAAGGATAGAGGCCAAGAGGTTAGTTTTAGCACCTAAAACACACACCAAGCACACACACACACCAATTTTTAGGTCAAAATTCTCCATTTTGTCTAATGTATCATAATTATTCAAAAATTCCTCCTATATTTTTTTCTCTGAATAAGTTTATTGTATGAGTTTGAAAGACAACAGTCCAGTTGCTTGTGTAGGGATGTCGGCCACTTTCCATTGTGCTAATTGTGTGTGTGTGTGTGTGTGTGTAACTTTGTGGTCTGCACTCTAGCTGATTTGTTCACAAAGCGGGGAACTCCTTGAGGAAGACGGGCAGTTCAGAAACGTGAAAAAAAGAAAAAATCCCTGGAGGCTTCCGACCTCTGTGCTCCTCCACTCCCTCTCCAACCCCTGATCTGCTCCCTCACAGCCGAATGCGGCTCCTTCTCCAGCAGGGTCTCCTCCCTGCTTTTACGGCCAGAAGCCCCTGCAGGATTGGAGGTCTCTCACTGCCCCACCCTCCTGTCCTCTGGATCCCTCCTGGAGGCCAAGAGACTGGCCACCCTCCTCTCTCTGGGCGTCGGACTGGCCAGCAGACCAAGGGAAGGGCTGGAGGCAGAGGGGATTTTAACGTCTCCATTTGCACCCAGAAGAAAGCCAATCTCAAGCTGAAAGAAGCCGCCCGGTGACCCCCCCTCTCCTCTCCTGAAAGGCGTCCGGTCTCTTCATCCATTTCCCTGGACACAGGATGACCACTGAGTCTGACTCTGTCCTCTGCCTCAGACATTCAGCCAGACACGGAGTTCCCCACCGGTGTTTCCAAAACCATCAGGACCCCTGTGGATCCCCCTGCGAGACCCCCGGAGTTGACAAATCTCCCTTTGCTTTTCTCCCAGAGATTCTGAGAGATTCTCTTCAGATCAGGATCTGTCTGATCTCAGTCTCTCTCTGGAGTTGGAGGGTCTTCCTGGCCAGCCTCCCCTTTTCCTTCCCTTCACTGATTATTGTGGTCCTTGGATTCACATCTGGGGCTGTTTCTCTTCCCATCCAGGAGGAAAACTTTTTTTATCATCCCCTCCAATTTCACCCCTCCCTTTCTTTCCTGTGGAGGCACCAGTGGGGGCTTCAGACCCCCTCCCATCCCTGGGACACAGCAGGTTTCTCTGTTTCTTTGGGAAAGGTTCCTTCCCCAATCAGAGCCTACCTGAGCCCCATCATCCACTTCCCTCCCTGCCTAGGATCAGCTCAGGCAATTCTTCCATCCAGACAAAGGAAAAAGGGAGTTTTGACAGAGCCTCCGGCCAGTCTCTATTCTTCGACACAGGAAGGTCACATTGACCCCCACCCCAAAGCCAAATTCCCCTTGGCTTCTTGGACACCTCCGGCCATTGCTCAGCTGAGGTCGCAGCAGGGCCAGAGTGGCTGGGAATTGGGATGGAAGGGACCACAAACCCTCTTCAAGCCTCCCCAGCCACAATGGACTCTCAGACCCAGAAGCTCCTAAATGGTGCCTTTATGGGGCAGAGGGAAGGGATATGGGATCAATCTCCCAACATTCATCCTATAGGGCTGCCCCAGCTGTTCTCCCTGGTAGCCGATCTAAGACTGTGAATCCCACTCCTAACACCAGTTTGTTGTGGAATCAAACACAGGACCCCAAAAACCCAACAATTAAAGTTCACTGCAGTTGTTATTTATTCAGTGTCCACTGGAGGAATTCCCCTCCAGAAAATAGCGGGAGGAAATCTCACAGTCAAAAAGATGCACTGATATTTATACATTTCTGGAATGGAGGACAAAATGATACTCATCAATATGCATACTTAATAGAAGATATAACCATGAATATTCATATTGTTACTATCCTCAAGAAAGAGGTATTGTCTAAATAAAAGAAACAATCTTCCAGAAACCCTTTATTCATTTGAAAAAATAAATATTTATTTGAATACAAGTGATTGCCCCAGTCATGTATGGAGAATAGTTTGGAGCTCACAAATTCCTGTGTCATATTTTTACATTTGTTCTGGCTGTGAGATGCTCCTTTGTGTTCAGCTCTGGCCTCACAAAGATAATGTAGCACTTGGGGATGAAGATGCAGACCAGCAGACCAGCACTGGAGGCCAGGATGGAGAACACCTGAACAGCCACTATGTATGAGTCCCTTTATGATCACCAACTGGGCCCCCAACGTCCCTTTCAACTCTCCGGCCTGGAGCATAACTCTCCGACAAACCTGCAACATCCTTTGGCTGACAAGACTCCAGTCCAAACATTGTAAGCAGAAAACGTCCAACTATAAATCCAACAAGGCAAGATAAGGTGATTAATCTGGCAGGGCAAGCAAGATAAGGAGTTCCACAAATGAAGTAGAAGTAGCACGGCAGTAAATCAAAGCAGTTGGGAGGATGCCAGGAACTCAGATAAGAAGTTAACACCAGATGAGCTCCGTGTTTGTTCCTGACAACTGCCCCTCCCATTTGCCTATCCTTTAAACTCCATCCCCAGGTGTGCCTTGCATAGGGAATTCCTTTCTCATAAGCCACGCAACCCAGGTTGCTCTCTTCTCCATTCTTCCCTGCATGCCCTAGGACAGCGATGGCAAACCTTTTTTGGCTCGCATGCCATAAGCGGGGGGAGCGAAGGAGGGGGGTCGTATGTGGGCGTGCCCCTATGAGCAAACCGTTTTTCATCCTCCGGAGCCTTCAGGGAAGCCTCCAGAAGGCCCCTGAAGACTCCAGAGGGCTTAAACCGGCCCTACGAGCAAACCGGAAGTTCGTAAACTGTAGGGCCGGTTTTTTTGTGCTCTGGAGCCTTCAGGGAAGCTCCTGAAGCCTGCGGAGGGTGGGGGAGGCCCTGTTTTCGCCCTCCCCAGGCTCCTATAAAGCCTCTGGAAGGTGAAAAATGGCTTTAAAAAAGGCTGAACTCAGCTGGCCAGCTCACAGGGCAATGCCTTGCATACCCTGACAAATGACTCCACGTGTCACCTGTGACCATCCCGGCCTGAGGAGGAGGAGGAGGTCCTTGGTCTTCATCAGAACCCTCTCCCTTGTTCTACCTCTCCCCTGCTCTGCCCAGCTTGACTTTGCCATTCCCCAGTTTCCTCCACTGCCAATGGAGCCACTCTCCCGCTCTCTGTCAGCTGTTCACCTTCCATCTTAGAGTCAGACTACCAACGGGGGCATAGCAATGTCTTTCCCATTGCTTATATCCATAATGGTGGCATGCGTACCCGTTTCTGCTGGCATGCGAGCTGTCACCCAGGTCAGTTGCACTGCACATACGCCCACGCCTTCCTCTGGCCAGCTGATTTTCAGGTCTCTGCTAGGAGAAGCGTGCGCATGCACAGGGGCTGGTGGGATGCGTTGCCCACCCCATGCACTGTTTTTGGTCCCAGGAGGCTTCAGGAAGGCCTGCTAGCACCGAAATGGGTGTCGCGCATGCATGTTGGCTGTGTGTGCCAGGAATGTGGGCGGGATTGGATTATTGGATTACCACGCCACGCCCACCAGGCCACACCACACCCACCCGTGGCATGACAAAACTGCGCTGGTCAAAATTGCGGTGATAAAATCGCGGCGATATAGCCGCGACGTCATCACCGCGTGTCATCACCGCCGCGACAATAGCGCGGCAACAGAAGGGCGCTTTAAAACGGCGCCGCAGCAGAAAGCCGACTTCATTTAAGGTAAGCGTTAGGATTAGGTTTAGGGGTTTGTTTTAGGGTTAGGTTTGGGTTAGGTTTAGGGTTAGGTTTAGAGTTAGGGTTAGGTTTAGGGTTAGGTTTAGGGTTAGGTTTAGGGTTAGGTTTAGGGTAGTGAGTGCTTGGGAATGCGCGATTTTGCCCTCCACGATTATGTCATCGCGGTAGGATCACATTTTTCCCTAGCACTTAGAACGGCGCGAATTAGTCTTCGCGCTTATGTCTCCGCGCAGAAGGGCTTTGCGGATTTATGGTGGAACCACGCCCACCAGGCCACACCACGCCCACCAGGCCATGCCACACCCACCAGGCCATGCCACACCCACCAAGCCAAGCCACACCCACCAGCTATGCCACACCCACCAGGCCATGCCACGCCCACCAGGCCATACCACACCCAGCAAGCCACGCCCACAGAACCAGTAGAAAAATTTTTGAAGCCCACCACTGGTCGTATTGTGGCTCTGTGTCGTAATGGGCTTCAGGAGGAGAATGAGATCTTATCTCCCCCACTATGAAGCACATGAGTGAAAAAAAGTCAATCAATTCCAACTTTGCAAGATCTTTTTCTTTCACAAGAAAATTGATGGAGTGAAACACAATGGAGCTGGGCTGCGTTTCCACAGAGAGGGCTCTGTGCAGTGCCCCCACAGCCCTGTCCCATTTCAGGCAGGTGGCTGTCCAATCTCTTCTTAAAACCCACAACTTCTGGTGGCAAGCTGTTCCACTGGTTAATTGTCCTCACTGTTAGGAAGTTTCTCCTTAATTCCAGGTTGCTTCTCCCTTGGATTACCTCTTAAGTTATATCGAACCTAAATCTCTTGCTTTTATAAGGTCTAAACACACACAAGGGCTTGAGGAATGATCAGGAAAGAATATCATGCAGCATTTCTCATAATTAGTGATGCTATATACGTACAGTTGTTTTTCTTATTATATCTGGCGATGTTTTTATCATCACCTGCCATATTCAAAATGACCACAAGGTGGCAGGCTATTGTGATGCAATTTTCCATAAGACTTTTAAAGCAAAGATTGTCATTTACCTTGAGGGGCTTTTGCACCCCTTTTTGTCTCTAATGAGACAGGCGGTCCAGAGCCCAACTCCATGTCCAATTTCCCCCCTTCTGTAACCCCATTACTTTTATTTATCTTAAACTCTTGCGATCGGCGGCCTCCACCTGCCATACTCAAAATGGCCACGAGAGGGCAGGCTCTCTTGCTATGCAATTTCCCATAGACTTTTAAAAGTGGTGGGGTGGAGGCTGGGTTCCTAGGTAGAAGCAGATATTTCTCTCTCTGGCCACAATGAGAATATATCTGCTGAACAAAACTCCACATTGGCAACATGAAGGGCATCCGGCCAGTAAACACTCAGCTCTATTCAGTTCCCCAGACTCCTCCCTGCAAGGGATCATGTTTGTCAGGGCTGCAGTTATATTCCTTTTAGGATTTTTTGCCTGCCACACTCTCTATTATTTTCCTATGCTGTTTCATTAGTGTAGTATTGGGAGGGGGAATAGAAAGGAGTAGAATTGTGGAATGTGTTGTTTGCATTCTTTTCTAGAAACCCAAGCTCATCTTTTGTCTCTGCACCTCTACATCTGACCGGAATTGGATGGGTGGAAATGCCAGTGCGGCTGAAGAAGATTGGACCATGTGATGGATATATGGGTGTGGGGTTAAGATCATGAACTTTCAACTGTGTGAAATCCCAGGAAGTTTTCAGAATTGGGATTTTCCACAGATGTGCCAACATGTCTGACTTATTAAATTGGAACTTTAAGGATACTATTGCCTTGGACTCTGATTTAATTCTGCATGATATTTGGAACGCTGACAAAGGATTTTAAAAGATTATGAATTTCCCAGAGACTTTTAAAGCAATAGTTTTCATTTAATTTGAAGGACCCCATTTTCACCACTAGCCAAATGTGGGGGGGTGGGGGGTGGTTCACAGCCCAATCCCACGATCTGTCCCCTGATGACTTTTATTTACCATATTTTTCGAAGTATAAGACGCACCAAGGTTTTGAAGAAGCAAATTAAAAGAACAGTTTTTGCACTCTGCAGACCTCCCCAAAAGGCCAATTTTTTTTTTTGCAAAAAAAAGGCCATGAATAGCCTTAGGAGAAATGTAGAGTGCTGCTGGGGGGTGCCCCCCCCCAAAAGAGCAAAAAATGGTCCATTTTTTTCTCAAAAAAAGGGCCTGCATAGCCTTTAGAACGCTTATAGAGTACTCCTGCGGGCTGGGGCGGGGGACAAAATTGAACAAAAACCAGTCCATTTTTCACTCATTTCTGCCCTCCCAGCCCCTAGGAGCTCTCTGGATGCCCTCTACAGGCTCTGCACAGCCATTTGGTGAAGGGGGCGAGGTTTTGGGAGGCAAAAATGCTGTATTCAGTGTATAGATTCACCCAGATTTTCAGCCTCTTTTTTTGAGGAAAAAAGGTGTATCTTATACTTCGAAAAATATGATGCATTAAACTTTTCAATCACTGGCTTCTGCCTGTAATATTTGAAATGGCCACGAGGTGACAGGCTGTTATTGGTCCTACAATTTCTCATGGATTTTTTTTTGAAGCAATTATTTTTATTACTTATTCTTATTTATATTACACTTTGAGATGACTGCTGTCAGTCTGTCATACTCAAAATGGCCACAAGATGGCAACCCAAACACAAAATGTATGCCAGGAGAAGATTCTGGGTCCAATTTTGTGGTTAAAAATGGTGCTAGTTGCTGTTTTTAAAATTAAGACACGTAATCATGTTCCAAGGAAAACAAGGAAGTCCATTTGCCTCTTGAAAAAGCACCTTTGGGACATTTTCCATTGAGGGATTTTTTTTTTCATATTTGTACCCAGTTGATTGCTCATTGGTTGCAATAGGAATTGATTGACAAACATGAATTGATCAGCTGGCTTGTTGCCTGAACCTGGAATTCTGGCGTGAGAGTGACTGTAGTCATCCAGATGGTTTTTAATGCCTAAGAATAGAATAGACTAGAGTAGACTAGAATGGAGTGGAGTGGAGCAGAATAGCAATAGCACTTAGAGGCAGCCTATTGCCCCCAACAATCTGGGTCCTCATTTTACCCACCTCGGAAGGACAGAAAACTGAGTCAACCTTGAGCCTGGTGAGATTCGAACTGCCAAATCGCAGTCAGCTGGCAGTCAGCAGAAGGAAACTGCAGGACTGCATTATAATCACTGTGCCACCATCGCTGAGTAGAGTGAAGTATAGAGTAGAGTAGAGTAGAGTAGAACAGAACAGAACAGAACAGAACACATTAAATAGAATGACACCAAACTCTATAGCTCTGGGTGACCTTCCCCAGCAGTCTCTGGAGACAAGAGACCATGTTGAAGGACAGCAGAAGGTCAATATCCTTGTTATTCAAGCTTTTCCTTTTCAGTTGAAGCTTAGCTTCTCTTCTATTGAATCATGAAAGCACCTAGATATTCCACTTTGTGAGAGTTGTTATATACCGTATTTTTCGGACTATTAGATGCACCTTTCCCCCTCTTAAAAGAGGGTGAAAATTTGGGTGTGTCTTATACACTGAATGTAGCCCCACCAGGGGTGGGTTTCAAAAATTGTTCGAACCACCTCTGTGGGCGTGGCCTCCTTTGTGGGAGTGGCTTGCCGCCCATGTGACCGGATGGGAGTGGCTTGCCGCCCATGTGACCGGATGGGAGTGGCTTGCCGCCCATGTTACCGGATGGGAGTGTCCAAGACGATGTTATTACTAGATATTACTAATTACTAGATATTATTAATATTACTAGATCATTATTAATGCATAGATAACTGTGGGACATTACACACCCACCCACACCCACAAACTATGACAGTGCTAGGAAAACACCAAAAAAATAAAAATCCCCCCCCCCCCAAAAAAAAAAGACTGCCAATGAAACCAGTTTTTTTTTTCCTAAGCCTAAGAACAGGAAGACAAAGTCACTGGAATAAAAACCATCAAGGCAATGTGGAAATTATAAAGGACAGGCACTCACAGAACCATCAACCACCTCAGAATTACCTAAACAAGTAAGGTGACCAGATTTCAGATTGATAAAGAGGGACACCATTGACCGGAGGGGGGGGAGCTAGGCCGCGGCAGTTACTGCCAGCCCGCGACCTCGCTAGGGACGTCTGGTCACCTTAATTATATACATCCTCTCTCTCTCTATCCATCCATCATCTGTCTAACTGCCTGCCTATCTAGTTATGGTATCCCTCTCCCTCTTTCCCCCTCTCTTTCTCCATCCATCTATCTGCTTGCCTACCTATCTCTCTCTCTTCTCTCTATCCATCCGTCTATCTGCCTGCCTATCTGTCTATCTAGTTATGGTCTCTCTCTCTCCTCTCCCTCTCCCTCCCTCATTATCATCTATCTCAGTGTTTCTTCTCACCTTTTTATAAAAATATTTTTTAATTTTTTTGTTACAGACGACACTGCCCACAACAATAAAAACAAAACAAAACAAAAAGAAAAAACCCATCATCACATATAGCATGTCGTTTGGTTACAAGTGTTTTTAACATTATCATTCTTATACATTTATTATTTCATTTTAATAGGTATAATATACAGTTTGGGTTGCTTTGTTTACCATCCCTCCTCCTGTTATAACACCACCTTATTTTCCCTTTCTTTCTCCCTCCTTCTCTACTTTCCTACCTTCTCCTCTCCTTCCCCTTCCTTCTTCCCTTACCTTTCTCCTACTCCTGCTCTTCCTCTTCCCCTTTCTACCTCTCTCCCCTCTTTCTCTCCTTTCCATCCTCCTCTCCTTACCTCTTTCTTCTTTCCCCCATCTTCCTTCATTCTCTCCTCCTTTCTCCCTTTCTCCCAACTCCCTTTCTGGAGTTGAAGTCCACACACTTTCAAGTCTCCAAGGTGGAGAAAGACTGATCTATCTAATTAATATAATTATTTCTCCCTCTCTTTTCACACTCTTTCCAGCGCAATACACGCAAATGCATAGGGCAGCCCACCTCACACACAGGTAACTCCGGGCGGCTTACTGGAAGAGGACAGCTCACCCACGCGGGGGGGGGGGGGGCAGGATTTCGCCAAGAAAAGTTAACTTTCCTGCGAAAGGGGCCGGCAGCCTCTCAGCTCTTCCTGGCCGGGAAGACCTCCCCCCACTTCCACTCCTGCGACCCTCCTCCCACCTCCTCGGAGCTTCAAGCAAGCTAACTGGGAAGGCCGGGGGAAGAAGAAGAAACGGCAGCGCTGAGGTCAGCGGTCCTTGGGGGCGCGGCGGAAGCCCTGCAAAAGTGCTCCTTTCCCGGCTCGGCTACCATTGCTGCTGCTGCGGGCGGAAGGAGAGGAGGAGGAGGAAGAAAATAAAGCGGCGGGATGGTCCCTGCAGCCGCCGACGCAGGAAAGGTGCGCTTTGACAGCCCTGCCAAAGCGCTCCTTTCCCGGCTCGGCTGCCATTGCTGCTGCTGCGGGCGGAAGGAGAGGAGGAGGAGGAAGAAAATAAAGCAGCGGGATGGTCCCTGCAGCCGCCGGACGCGGGAAAGGTGCGCTTTGACAGCCCTGCCAAAGCGCTCCTTTCCCGGCTCGGCTGCCATTGCTGCTGCTGCGGGCGGAAGGAGAGGAGGAGGAGGAAGAAAATAAAGCAGCGGGATGGTCCCTGCAGCCGCCGACGCGGGAAAGGTGCGCTTTGACAGCCCTGCCAAAGCGCTCCTTTCCCGGCTCGGCTGCCATTGCTGCTGCTGCGGGCGGAAGGAGAGGAGGAGGAGGAAGAAAATAAAGCAGCGGGATGGTCCCTGCAGCCGCCGACGCGGGAAGGTGCGCTTTGACAGCCCTGCCAAAGCCCTCCTTTCCCGGCTCGGCTGCCATTGCTGCTGCTGCGGGCGGAAGGAGAGGAGGAGGAGGAAGAAAATAACGCAGCGGGATGGTCCCTGCAGCCGCCGACGCGGGAAGGTGCGCTTTGACAGCCCTGCCAAAGCGCTCCTTTCCCGGCTCGGCTGCCATTGCTGCTGCTGCGGGCGGAAGGAGAGGAGGAGGAGTAAGAAAATAAAGCAGCGGGATGGTCCCTGCAGCCGCCGACGCGGGAAAGGTGCGCTTTGACAGCCCTGCCAAGCGCTCCTTTCCCGGCTCGGCTGCCATTGCTGCTGCTGCGGGCGGAAGGGGAGGAGGAGGAGGAGGAAGGTAAAGCGGTGGGTGGTCCCTGCAGCCGCCGACGCGGGAAAGGTGCGCTTTGACAGCCCTGCCAAAGCGCTCCTTTCCCGGCTCGGCTGCCATTGCTGCTGCTGCGGGCGGAAGGAGAGGAGGAGGAGGAGGAAGGTAAAGCGGTGGGGTGGTCCCTGCAGCCGCCGACGTGGGAAGGTGCGCTTTGACAGCCCTGCAAAGCGCTCCTTTCCCGGCTCGGCTGCCATTGCTGCTGCTGCGGGGGCGGAAGGAGAGGAGGAGGAGGAGGAAGGTAAAGCGGCGGGATGTCCCTGCAGCCGCCGACGCGGGAAAGGTGCGCTTTGACAGCCCTGCCAAGCGCTCCTTTCCCGGCTCGGCTGCCATTGCTGCTGCTGCGGGCGGAAGGAGAGGAGGAGAAGGAAGAAAATAAGCAGCGGGATGGTCCCTGCAGCCGCCGACGCGGGAAAGGTGCGCTTTGACAGCCCTGCCAAAGCGCTCCTTTCCCGGCTCGGCTGCCATTGCTGCTGCTGCGGGCGGAAGGGGAGGAGGAGGAGGAGGAAGGTAAAGCGGTGGGGTGGTCCCTGCAGCCGCCGACGCGGGAAAGGTGCGCTTTGACAGCCCTGCCAAAGCGCTCCTTTCCCGGCTCGGCTGCCATTGCTGCTGCTGCGGGCGGAAGGAGAGGAGGAGGAGGAGGAAGGTAAAGCGGTGGGGTGGTCCCTGCAGCCGCCGACGGTGGGGAAAGGTGCGCTTTGACAGGGCTTCTCTCCGGAGAGGCGTTTTTTAAAAAGAAAAACCCTGCAGGCACCCAGCGACAGGGGCTAGGAGCTAGGAACCCGGAAGTTAATTACTTCCGGGTTCACTGACGAACCGGATCGCAAGAACCGGTGCGAACCGGTAGGAACCCACCCCTGAGCCCCACCCACCCACTGGCCCCAACCCTTTGGCCTCTGCCTCCCAGCAATTTACCTCTTTGCAGCAAATGGGGGCTTGCGGGGGCTTCAATAGGCTACAGCAATCCCTGCAGCCTGAAAAGCTGATGATCGGAAGAAATGGAAAGTGAAATTTGCTGTTTGCTCTGTGGCAAATTGCTGGGAGGCAGATTTTTTTTCTTGCGCTAATCAGGCTGTTTGCTGCAAGGAGGCAAGTCAACAACTATAAATGCCTATAGAATGTTCAAATCATTAGACTTATTTTTTAAAGACTGCTTTATTATTCTAGACAATTTAAGAAACTAAAGAAGCTTTTTAAAAAGCGCTATTCTTTTAAATAGCAGAGATAACTCTACTTCCAGAAAGCACATCAATTTAACAGCATCTGTACAAGTCTGAAATATAACACCACAAACAGTGTATATTGTCTGTACTGTTGTTGCAAGGAGGCAAATTGCTGGGAGGCAGAGGCAGATATTTTTCCCTGCTTCCTCCCAAAAGCTAGGGCGTCTTACACTTCGGAGTGTCTTATACTCTGAAAAATATGGTATTGTACTGTGTTTCCCCAAAGAAGACAGGATCTGTTTCTTGAACCCCTGAAATAAGTGCTTGGTCTTATTTTCGGGGAGGTCTTATTATTTTTGAGGTACAGAGGGTGTATAGTGTATAGTTGTCAGTTGAAGTTTTCATTCTGGTCCTCTGTTGCAGCAGGAAAATGCTCTCTCCTGATTGGTTGTTCGGGTGATCAGTTTCCTTTAAAAGGTGCTGTGACAACCAGGGAGTTGATACCTTGCAGGCCATATTGAATATAGGGCTGTTAGAATTCACTCTGGCCTCGCCTCCAATCTTCACCCAGAACATAACAGGAGTCCTTTGAGTTCTTCTAATTCTTCTTTAGAAACAGGAAGGGGATTGATTGATTTACCCTATGAATTATAGACCTCCTGCTCCTGGTTCTGGTGCTGCTGGTGTCCCAGCCAGTCTCTGGGAAGCTGAGAATGAAGTACCCACTGAGTATGTAGCACCAGGATAGAAACAATCCATGGAGCTTTTCCAGGCCAGGAGACTGTCTCATTGGGAGAATCCTCAGTTTCACCAGAAGATTGCATACAACTAGGACTTCCAACCAGGCTCCTCCTGGTCAGTTTCATTCTAAGTCATTCCCAGTGCTGGAGTTTCCATATCCTCTGTTTGCATTCCTCTTAACACTTTCCTTCTTTTCTCTTTACTCCACTTACTCCTATATGAAAGGACCCGTCTCTAATTTCCTGCATGGTCTGGATTTCCAAAGCTTCTCTCTTTTTCTCCTATTTTGTGGAAGTCGCTGAAATCCCAAGATGGGACGGAATAAAAACTGTAACAACTCCAGATTATTTTCCTTCTTTCCATCCAAATTTGACTTCATCAATTGAATGCTGACTTTTGTTTAAAGTAGTGATTGAAACAGTTGTCGTGGTCCTTGCCCAGGCCAGTTCCATATTTTTATAATTGCTGATAGATATTACAATCCTTGATCATTGTAGAAACAACTGATTTTTTTTTTAGAATTGGTAAATGTTACTCATAGTAAAAGAATCCTCATACTTTAATGATAGGTCTGTTTTAATGATTAAATTATTTTGAATCCCCTTTAATAGCCAGGTAAAAAATAGTACTTTTGCAAATAATGGTGTGTTTGTCACTCTTAATAGCTCATGTTTTTACATTTGTTCTGGCTGTGAGATGCTCCTTTGTGTTCAGGTCTGGCCTCAGAAGGATAATGTAGCACTTGGGGATGAAGATGCAGACCAGCAGACCGGCACTGGAGGCCAGGATGGAGAAGACCTGAACAGCCACCATGTATTTCCCTTTGGTGCTCAGGTAGGTGGGCACAAAAGTCACCCAGACGCTGCAGAAGACCAGCATGCTGAAGGTGATCAGCTTGGCTTCGTTGAAGGCCCCAGGCAGATTCCTGGCCAGGAAAGCCACCGTGAAGCAGATGGCAGCCAGGAATCCCATGTAGCTGAGGGTGACGTAGAACATGACAACAGCCCCTTCGTTGCATTGCAGGATGATCTCTCCAGGCTGGGAGTGGAGGTCAGAGTCAGGGAAGGGGGGAGAAACTCCCAGCCAGATGGAGCAGATGATAATTTGGACAGCAGAAGAAGACAGGATGATGGAGTTGGCCAAGCTCTTCCCCAGCCATCTCTTCACTCGGTTTCCTGGTTTTGTGGCCAGGAAAGCCAGAACCACCGTGATGGTTTTGGCCAAGAGAGAAGAAACAGCCACTGAGAAGATTATGCTGAAAACTGTTTGTCGGAAAAGACAGGTGGCTTTCCTTGGTTGACCAATGAAGAGAGAAGGAGACAAGAAGCAAAGCAGGAGGGAGACCAGGAGGATGTAGAAGAGGTCCCGGTTGTTGGCTTTGACAATGGGAGTTTCTCCATATTTAATGAAGATAATTAAAACAAGGACTTTAGTTAGGAAGAAGAGCAGGGCAAAAGAGACCAGGATGATGCCCAGATGTTCTTCATAAGACAGGAAGGCTATAACTTTGGGGATACATTGGACTCTGGCCTCATTTGGATATTTGTCATCTGGACACTTGGTGCATTTTTCTGCATCTGAGAAACCAAAAATCAATTTTCTTTAACATTTCATTCCTTTTATTTTTCATTAAAAATAGCATAAGAAGGATGTATTTTTTTAAGTAGCTAGGTATGTGAAGTTGAGGAAAGTCCTGGGGTGTTAATTATTTCTGGTGTAATGTGTAATGTAATTCATAGGAAGCTACATTATTACAGGTTAATAATGAATCATATAAGCTTTTTATATAAATAATTAGAGTCCTGCCACATGGTAATCAATATACTGGACTTAGAGGATACCTACAGTATCCTGTAACATCTGGAAGCTATATGGAATTCAGGAGAAATTTCCTGACAGTGACAACAATTAAACAGTGGAACAGCTGGCCTCCAGAAGTTGTGGGTGCTTCAACATTGGATGTTTTTAAGAAGAGACTGGACAGTCACTTGTCTGAAATGGTATCAGGTCTCCTGCTTGAGGAGGGGGTAGCACTAGAAGACCTCCAAGGTCCTTTCCAGCTCTACTCTGATTGATTGATTGATTGATCTACATGACTGGCAGAATATTTGTGCAATGAGTTGCCCCCATAACTATCCACAACACCACATTATGGACCAGTGACACCTTTTCAGTGATCCTCAAGGGGAGGATCCAATATACAGTGAATTGCAGGGGTCTTTCAGAAGGTGGACCTAAAACAATTCATCAAGTTTCAAAGAACTCAGATCTTCTTAGAAAGGTGAACTTAGCAACACATATCCAGACTAGAATGCAGGAGAGACGTTTCCTCTGCTATTAGTAAAGCTTGCCCAGTCTGCCATCCCCTCCTCCCATCTCCTCCCAGCCCCTCCTTCAAAGTCTTTTTGGTTTACTTCATTTTAGATAAGAAATTGTGCAGGTTAAAAAAAAAAGGTGAGCTTGTGTCTTTTAACTTGCACTTCCATGAAAATGTTTAGATCAGAGGTAGTCAACCTTTTTATACCTACCACCCACTTTTTAGTAGTAAAATTTTCTAACCGCCCACTGGTTCCACAATAATGGTGATTTATAAAGTAGGGAAGTCAATTAAATTTAAAAAAGGAAAGTGCTTCAGTATCAGACAAAACCCCTACCGCCCACCATGAAAGCTGGAAGGCCCACAGGTGGGTGGTAGGGACCAAGTTGACTACCACTGGTTTAGATGGATCCAGTTCCACAAAGCCTCCCATTTTCCGGGACTTCCTGGGCGGGACCTTGCTGATGGTGGCAGCTTAACAGAGCTGCCCCCAGGTTTCTGGTCGCGTTATCTGCCTAGACATCTGGCAGATACCTCGCTCTTCAGGCAAAGAAGAGCGGGAGAGAGATCCAGCTGGTAAGAGCTTTTCCTTTGAAGTTTGCAGCTTTTTTGGCTGCGAAGAGAAGGGGGGCCAGCCGAGGCTAAATCATTATCTCCATGCTGGAAATCCCTAGCTGTTTTTATCACAGCTCAAAGTAAGATACCTCCACTTAGGACAATATTTGAACTATTAACTTAATTTAAGGTGGGTAAAATGAGGACCCAGATTGTTGGGGGCAATATGCTGACTCTCTGTAAACCGCTTAGAGAGGCCTGAAAGGCCTATGAAGCGGTATATAAGTCTACTGCTATTAATACCAGAGTCCGTATCTGATATCCTTATCTGCTTTTTTTTAAAAAAAAATCCTAGCTTCATTTTTTACAAGAGCTTCCTTCTTGTACTTGGTTTTTTTTTCTTAAAAAATAAGCTCCTAAAATGGCGATTGTGCATTCTCCGTAACAATGCCACATTCCTAATTCTTCTGCAAAGAACAGTGATAAAAAAGCTCAAAGGGAGGAACAGCCGGCCAGCAGTTTCTTACGAATTAGTTTCACTTCTCTGAAGAGTTTACAAGACTTTCTTCTTATCAACTTTGTTAATATATATTTCTGATATAGAGAAGTCAAAATGGCACTGAATATGCCGAGCTGCTTCGTTACAATGTCTTTTTGGAAATCCTTTAAAAAATTCTAAAGAGCTAATAAAGGGGTGACTTAATACCCTTTTTTTTCGTAAGCTGCATAGCGACTTAGTAGAGTTTGATTAATTGCTTGCAGATAAGACTAATAATGGCATCAAAATTAAATCTGGGGGGGGAAACCTCCTCCTCCTCCTAGAAGCACATCCCCGATACCTGGCACAAAGTTGCCCCCTACTGGAGATGTGCTAATGAAAGAACTTTTTTTGGAAACCTTCAGACAATTCAAAGAGGAGATAAGGGACGATTTAAAAGAGTGTAAGATGGATTTATATGATAAACTTGATACTAGGATTGCCAAAATAAATGATGATATGGGACTTGTAACTGTATTAACAGAACATGTTTCTGGAATTGAAGATAACCTAGAGGTTCTTAATGAAGCTAATACCTATTTGACATCCAAAACTGAGATGGTGCAACAAAAAGTTGAAAACGCTGAAAAACAAATTATTATGAAACAGTACAGGCAGATGGAGCTCGCATTAAGAGTCGGGGGTTGCGTGAGGATAAACAGGAGAACTTGAAACAGATTTTTTCAGAGGCTTTTGACTATCTGGCAGGAAGACCGGGGTCTAACTTTGACTGGCAGATTGATAAAATTTATCGTGTTAACTCTTGGGCGGCAAAGCAGAAGCAACTCCCCCGAGATGTAGTCATATACTTCGCCACAAGAGAGTTCAGAAACATGATACTACAAGAGTCCTATAACACCAGGCTTCAAATTGGCGGCCAGGATTTGATTGTCTTGAAAGAAATACCACCTCAAATGCTAAGAGCCAGGAGAGACTATGCCTTTCTAGTGGAAGAACTCAGAAACCGTCAGATACAGTATAGATGGGATGTGCCATTTGGTATTATAATTACATTTGACAAGCAAAGATATCGTCTCAACTCTGTATGGAAAGCTCGAGATTTCTATCACAATATTCTGAAGGTGGGACACCCTGCATCATCTGGATCTGGAGAAAGACCACGAGAAGGACAAGATAGACAGCAAACCACACAACTACCAGACAAGACGCACCATTTCCCCCTCCCGGAAGGGCAAGGTGTCATGGAACAAAGACCTAGCCATATGACTACCAGATGAATGGAAAAACAAGCTACAATGCAACAACCTCAACAATCACCGGCCATTGATCAAGGAGTTACAGCAACAAGCTCAGAAGCCATGGGAGGAGCTAGGCCAAAGGTTAAACAGGCCATGCAGGAGGCTCTAAAAAAGCTTCAGGCAACCAAAAATGACAACTAAGATTTTGACATGGAATGTCAATGGACTGAACTCTCCACAGAAGAGAAAGAAAATATTTCACTATCTTAAACAGTTCAAGAATGATATAATTTGTCTGCAAGAAACTCATATCAAATCAACTGATCAAAAATATTTGTTTAACCCCAAACCTGGTCAACATTTTGTGACCTCTGCTACGGAAAAGAAAAATGGTATAGTTGTATACTTAAGAAAAGACATTAAGGCTGAACTAATTGAAGCAGATCCCTTTGGAAGATATATCGCGCTAGACTTAATCTTAGAAGGGAAAAAGACATTACTTTTGGGAATTTATGCTCCTAATCAACAGCAAGACGGATTCTATAGAAATCTTCATGTTAAATTAGTACAGTGGGACTATAAGTCTTGTATACTATTGGGTGACTGGAACAGCATGATTGACACTAAAAGAGATAAGAAGACCTCTTGCCCAAATACTTAAATCCGAGCTAAGTTACCCAAAACTTTTTTTGACATTATGGACGACTTTGAATTGAGAGATATTGGGCGAGAAAGAAACGCAGAGGAATATGACTTCACCTTCTTTTCTGATAGACATCAATCCTTTTTAAGGATTGATTTTATACTAATCACTAATGATTTACTTTCTAGGGTGAAGAAGACAAAGATTGCGGCGAGGGTCCTCTCAGATCATAACCCAGTTTGGATGGAATTGGGAAGGGTAGTGCAGGCAAGAAGGTCTTGGAGGCTGAATGAAAACTTATTCGGATATGAGAAGTACATTAATGATTGTAAAAAATTGTTATCTGAATACTTTGTTCTGAATATGAATAAGGGTACACCTATGGAATTTGTATGGGATGAAAGCAAAGCGTATATGAGAGGAGTACTGATGAAAATAAACAAAATACATAGACATAAACAAGGGCAAAAACGAAAAGAATTGGAAGAGGAAATTAAAGGGAAAGAGTTGGAGTTAACATTGAATCCAGGCGATACAAAGGTTAAGGAAGCAATCACCATATTAAAATCCCAATTTGATATGCTGATCTCTGACCAGGTAGCCACTAGTTTATTATATGCAAAACACAACACTTTTTGTAATGCAAATAAACCGGGCAGATGGTTAGATTATCAGATTAGGAAAAAAAGGAAAATTCGAAATGTAATCAAATTGATTTATAGAGGGAAGGAGGTGTTTCAACAGGAGGAGATTCAAAAGGCATTTTGGGAATTTTTTACAGAATTGTATAAAGTGGACAAAATTAAGGGTTTAGATATAGACAAATACTTAGATAAAGAGAAAATACCCCTACTTAGAGAAGAGTACAGGCAAAAGTTGAACCAACCAATAACCTCAGGGGAAATCTTGCAGGTAATCAAACAACTAAAGTTAGGGAAAGCGCCAGGCACAGATGGCTTGACAGTGGTTTACTATAAAAACTTACAGTTAGAAATGGTAGAACCTCCTAGAGAACTATTTAACAAAATTCAAATGGAAGGTAAAGTGCCCCCATCTTGGAAGACAGCGTTTATATCTTTGATACCCAAAGAAGATCAAGATACTACCCAACCAAAAAATTATAGATCTATCTCATTACTTAATGTAGATTATAAATTTTTTACTAAAATACTAGCAAATAGGTTAATGGTGGTTATTCAACAATTGATACATACCGACCAAACAGGTTTTATACAGGGGAGACAGATGAAGAGTAATGTTAGACTAATCATTAATGCATTAGAATATTTGGGAAAGAACAACCAAATCCCTGCTGGGTTCATATTTCTGGATGCTGAGAAGGCCTTCGATCGAGTTAATTGGCAATTTCTGTTGAAGATATTGCAAAAAATGCAGATAGGAGATAGCTTTTTACGGTCAATTAAAGCAATATACCAACAGCAAACAGCTCAAATCATAGTCAACGGAAGTTTAACAGACCCTTCTCAAATCGGAAAAGGTACAAGACAGGGCTGTCCTTTGTCCCGTCCCCACTATTGTTCATTATAACTTTGGAAGTACTGTTGAATAAAATACGGGGCTTGGATGGTCTAAAGGGATCAAGATTAGGCAGCAAGAATACAGAGTCCGCGCTTTTGCAGATGATTTGGTCATAATATTGGAACAACCGCAGGAATCTAGTATGGTTTTAATGAATACGATTAATCAACATGGTCAAGTGTCTGGTTTTAAAATAAATTTAGGAAAAACCAAAATATTAGCTATAAATATGAATATTAAACAAAAGGAAGAACTAGGAGGGATGCTAGGATGTGAGGTAGTTAAAAAAGTCAAATATCTTGGGGTCAATATTTTAGCCTCAAACGGGAAATTATATAAGCACAATTATGAACCACTTTGGCGGAGTATACAGATAGAGATGAAAAAATGGGAGAAATTGCACTTATCTTTGCTGGGTAGGATAGCAGCAGTGAAAATGAACATTTTACCAAAATTTTTATTTCTTTTTAAAATGTTACCTATACTTAAAAAAGATGTGAATCTTTTAGAATGGCAGAAGGGTATCAACAAATTTGTATGGGCCGGAAAGAAGCCGAGGGTAAAGATGAAAATAATGCAAGATGTACGTGAGAGAGGAGGCTTGAAATTACCTAACCTAAAGTTTTATTATGATGCAGTGGCGCTATCCGCAATTAGTGATTGGACCCATTTAACCAACGATAGAATACTGAATATCGAGGGACACGATCTGGTATATGGTTGGCATGCTTATTTGTTATTCAACAAAAAATTGGATAAGAATTTTAAAAGTCATATTTTAAGAAATGCTTTACTGCGGGTCTGGAAAAAATACCAATATAAATTAAATGATAAGTTACCCATGTGGGCAATTCCTAGACTTGCAATTGAAAATATGAATATAGCACAAAAACAGGATAGAACCACCTACAGACAACTTCTCACTTTGGAAAGGGGGGTTCTACAACTAAAATCTTTAGAGGTATTGAAAGAGGAGAAGGTAGTTCAAACATGGTTCCAGTATGGCCAATTACAGGCCAGGTGGAAAATAGACCAAAAAACTGGTTTTATCCAAGTTGAGGATAATTTGTTTGAACAAATAAGAGATCAAAATTTAATGCATATAAAGAGGATATATAATGTACTAATACAGATGGATTCGAAAACGGAATGGGTTAAAGATTGTATGATAAAGTGGGCTCAGAATATTGAAGAACCAATAATGTTGGACACGTGGGAAAGAATATGGATAAGACATGTGAAATTTACACAAGCACAAAACCTGAGAGAAAATTTTTATAAGATGTTTTATAGATGGCATTTAGATCCTAAAAAGCTGGCTTCTATGTATCCGAATGTACAGCCTAAATGTTGGAGATGTGGTTCTCTCAATGCTACATATTTTCATATATGGTGGACTTGTCAAAAGGTTAAGGCATTTTGGATAAAAATGTGGTGGACCATGCAAAATATCTTTAAAAGAAGGATAAAGTTTACTCCTCAGTTATTTTTACTAGGTATATATACTGACTTTACAGCGGTAGAGACTAACTTGGTTCTGCACCTAATAATGGCAGCAAGACTGTTGGTGGCGCAATACTGGAAGAAGGAAGACTTGCCTACAACTCAAGAATGGACATTAAAAGTTACAAACCTAGCCGAGATGGCTAAAATATCGGCATATCTTAAAGACCATTCAAATGAGAGATATAAACGAGACTGGAAAAAATGGATTGACTATACACAAAACAAATACGGGACTAAGAAATTCCAGATAGTCTGTGTTTAAGATTAGGAATAATCTAAACTGCTCAAAGTTAGTGCAACAGGAAGAAGCTGAGTTCAATGCAGAGATGTTATTGACTTCTTTTTTTTTAATTTCCTTTGTCTTAATATATTTTAGACTGTGTTTGTTAAAAATCTATACCGTGTACGGGCTCTGGGAAGTCAGGGGGGGGAGGGAGGTGGGGTCTTAGGGGGGAGGGGGGAGGGGGATATATAGTATGTGTCAAATTTCAAAGTAATGCGATTGCACTTGTATACTGTTGCTCTTTAATTCCAGTGTAAAAATAGGACAAGCTGAATATATTAATAGATAGTAGAAATACAACGAAGGGAGGAGTAGAGGGATAGAAGAAAAAGGGGTAGAGAGGGTGGGAGAGAGGATTGGAGGGAGGGTGAGAAGGAAGGGAGGGAGTGTATTGGGAGAGAGGTGTGGTAGAGGGGGAGGGGAAGTAGGGTAGAGGGGAATGATGGAGGGAAGATGGAAAGTTGGAGGGGGGCGAAAGAAAGGGTGTATGGAGGGTCAAAGAGGTACATTGGGTATCTATTTGGGGGGGGTATTATTGACAAGAGGAATGGCTGTGTTTATTGTTTAATGTTATATGGCCCCAGTTGTGCACAGTATATATGTGACTGTACGAAAATGAAAATGGAAAATAAAAACACATTTACAAGAAGAAGAAAAAAGAAAGACAGAAAGCCTCCCATTTTCCTCAGTGTGACCCACCTTCCTGAGTGGAGAAGGTGCCCTCCGGACAAGGAACGCAGTCATAGCAGCAAACTGGTTCTCCTTCTCGAGCCCTCTTGACAAATCCAGGATGACAATTTTCCACACAGTTGGACTGAGGCAGTGGCTGAGCAGAAAAAATGAAGAATGCCAAAGAAAATGTGTTAGTAGTCAACATTCATGGAAAATAGAGATAGACACTGACATTAGCCAAATAGCCTCTGGTCTTCATGTAAGTAAATATGAAATACCTGACTACTACTAAGAAGATGCAGGAGATATAACTAACTGGCAGATTCTTCATTTAGTTCCTCCCTTTTGCTTTTGGCATTTAACATTACAATACAGGACTTTTCTACTTAATAAAGTCAGCAGAGATGGAATTGAAAAAACATTTACATATGATGATATATTCATATTAAAACTGAGAATAAAATTTATTGTAAAAGTTTTAGGAAATTTCTATTACATTAGATTTTTCAATAAAGAATAAAACTGTGATGAAGAAAGAAACCTCTGACCAGTAAGATCTTGAAAGATTTCCATAAAACATGGCAAAGCCCCTCCACTTACCGTAGGACCCGTCTGTTGAAGAACTACAATCAGATAACACCAACTGGCATGGGATGCCAACCACCCTGGAGACTCTCGGCTTTGCCCACTTGAAATGGGACCTCAGGCTTTGGAAAACAAAGAAAAGACATCAAAATTTATCTCACCTTATTGAGCAACTTTAGCCCTGGAAGAATATCTTGTTCGATAGAAAGTCTCTGTCTTTTAAAATACGCCAGAATCACTTTGGCTTCCTCCTTGGGGAGAACCAAGAAGCCGTGAATGCCTACATCTGCTCTTGTCTCTCCATTTTGGTCCAAGTACAGTTCATAGTGAGAAATATTCCAAAATTCATTCTTCTCCAGAAAGGGATGAAACTAGAATGGGAACATCCAGGAATTTGAAAAGCAGAAAACTTTGTTTCTTATCCCAGATTGAATCTTTCTTCTACAATTGTCTATGTTTTTTATATACAGCAGATAGATGACAAGTCCAGTAGATATATAGTTTATACTTGTTGGCCTATTTTGCAAGTGGGAGAACCTATTATTGCTGTATTGTATTCAATTGGGGAGACAATATACATGTCTTTCTCTGTTTTAATGTTTTATCTAGTTTTGTTTTGTCTTTGTAATAGTTTTAATTCCCAAAACTTGTATTTTACCTTTTTGAATAAAATAAAATTTTATAAGAGGAATATCAAATTTCGAGAAACAATATTTATGATTAGCACACAGAAAAGGGTTCATAAGTAAAAAGCAGTAGAAAAGTATCTGGTTTTTATCTACTAGGACTTGACTAACAATAGAGTCTCATATAAGAACATTAATGATGGACTGAAAGAAACATGAAGAATACCAAATTTGATATGTATGTTTGTGAAAATGATCTCAAAATCGTAGTTAAATGAAAACAGAATCTGAGTCAGCAGGGTGATGTCCATGGAAAGAAGGCAAATGCAGCCATAAGAATCTGAGGAAGTGAACATTCTGGTTTGGGGAGACCCCAACTCAAGGACCGGGTCCCCTTGCAGGCATCACACGGGAAGGAGAATTTGCACAAAATCTACGTGAACTTCAGGGAAGGACAATGAAGCCAAGGAAGAGTTGAAAGGAGCTGCTCTTAGCCTTGAGGAAAGACAGCAAGGAGAAGAGCTGAAGATCAAGAGGAGTCTGGGAGCCCCCTTTCCAATTCAAACAATCTCTCAGTTGGGGAAGGGAGGATACAGCCAGTGGTGGAATTCAGATTGTCCGGCCCGGTTCGAGTGAACCGATAGTAAAAATTCTGCCTGGCCATGTCTCTCCCCACCACTACTTGCCTTACAGGCCTTGGCTTGTGCCTTAGGGTCATTGCTGCAGCTGCTCTTTGGCTCCCTGGCCTCGACCACGTGGCCACGCAGCCCAGCCTGTTTGCCTGTCTTTGCCGTGGCCTCCTGCTCGTCTTGGTCTGCTCCTGAATGTCCACCTCAGGCTGCTCCCGACCACTCCAGCAGTGGCCATTCTTCACCTTTTCCCTCTTTCCTTTCCTTTCTCTTTTCCTTTTTCCTTCTCTTCCCATTCCCTTCATTTTTCATCCTTTTCTTCTTTCCCATTTCCTTTCCTTTCCCTCCCCTCTCCTTCCTTCCTTCCTTCCTTCCTTCCTTCCTTCCTTCCTTCCTTCCTTCCTTTCTTTCCTTCCTTCCTTCCTTCCTTCCTTCCTTGGGGTCTGAGGGAGAATCAGAGGACCCCTTTCCTCCTTGACCCCCTCCCCAACATCTGCTCTGATGGCAATTATGGCTAAAAGGCCTTTGGAAGTTGGGGCTGCCCCCTCCCCCACATTGCAGAAACTCCTCTTACTGCAGAATTGGGATCTTCTTCTCCTGCTCTCCCTCCCCCCTGCACAGTCTCAGTTGCTGCTTGGAGGGGGGGAGATTTCTGGTTTTGCAGGGCTGAGAGGAAAAGGGGAAGGGTGAACAGGCCCTCCAAGGCTGCTCACCCCTTTGCATTTCTGCAGCCAAATTCTACCCCCAAATAGAGGACACCCCCTACCGAATACTGCAGGGAAGAGCAGGCTGGCCCCATAACTGGGCAGTGTGTTGGGGGAGAGGCTGCAGCAGCTCTGCGGTGACTGGAGGGAGGGAGGAAAGTTCGGCCATGTCCAACCGTGTGTGTGTGTGTTTCTGTGTGTGTGATTGACCAGCTCAGTCAACAGATTTCAATCATCTATCCTGGCTCACCCGAGACACTCCAATTTCCCCCGTGGCCAGAGGCGCCTCCGGCTAAAAGCCCCTCAGTGGAGACCCCACGCACACGCCCCCCAACGTGGAGTTCAGAATGACGCTTTTCCCAAAGAAGTTCTGGGGAACCCAACACACACACACACACACACTGCCCATTCCAGACCCCAGAAAATGGGATGTGAGGAGCGATGCTGCTGGGCACTTGGAAAGGACTTCGGCCACCGGCCCACCACTAAAATCAAACAATGAGGCAAGGCGCAAAGCTGGTTGGAAGTCTGTGTGTGTGTCTGTGTGTGTGTGTGTGTGTGTGTGTGTGTGTAAAATGGGCGGTTTCATCCAAAGGAGTTTTTGTTTCAGGTGGATCTCCTAGCTTTGGAAGGAGGAAAGGGAGGGGTAGAAAGAGAGAGATGAAAGAAAAGGGAAAAGAAAGAAAAGGAAAAGAAATGAGAGAAAAAAAGAGGGAGTTATGGAACGAAGGGAAAGAAAGAGAGGGAGGGAGGAGGAAGTGAATAAGATATAGTTGGATGGATGGGTCAATAAATACATGGAGGGAGGGAGGGAGGGAGAGAGAAAATGAGAGGAAGGAAGGAAACAAACCATGGCTTCAGGAGACTCTTTCAAACAAGACAACAAAGTTTGGAAGCGCTGGAAGGGATCTTGGATGTCATTTTCTAGTCCAATCTCGGCGCTAGCAGAGTCAGAAGGGACCCTGGAAGCCATCTAGTCCAACCCCCTGCTCCAGCTGGAGACCTTATATCCTCTGGATTATTTTGGTGCCTCTAACAGAGAGGAAAATTGCCAGAAAAGGGAAGGAGTTTACTAGGACAAGGCTGCCATGCAGAGGAAGGCAGAGACAGTCCTTGAGTTATGACAATTGAGCCCAACATTTTGGTTGCTAAGCAAGAGCATTGTTAAGTGAGCTTTGTCACATTTTACTTAATCCATGACATCTCCTGGCTCTAACAGTCATGTGCAGGCTAGGGAAGAACATCTGAAGGCCTGTGTAATGTTCTAATGTGCAGAAGTGATAGTTAAATGTGTGGCAGAAAGTGGACTCTGGGTGTGTTTTTCCAAACACAATAAGTGAGGTTGAATGTGTATAGTTTTAGAAGAGCTCTGTGTTTGTGTGTGTGTGTGTACATACACATACAGTGTATAAAGTAGACACACACTATACCTTGCAATATGTATGTACACATATGGCATATATACATAGGATTAAATTGTGTATTTTGGAAGTTCATTAGTAGTAAATAAATAGACAGGGAAATTGTATCTTGTTGACGCAAGGAGAGGCCAGGCAAGGTACCTCTTGACGTGAGTGATGTCAAGTTGGCTACACCCACCCAATCACATGACCACCAAGACACGCCCACCCAGTCACAAGACCACCAAGCCATGCCCACATAACCAGTAGTAAAAAGATTTGAATCCCACCACTGGATAGAACCCTTTTCCAATAACTGACTCCTATTACACACAAGTGTAAGATCTGCTCACCCTTATTCCAGAGAGTCAGACTTGGAAAAAGTGAATTAAGTTACAAGAGAGGAGATTTTAACTGAATGAGGGAAAAAATAGGATAAAAGGATGAGCTGTTTTAGAGCTGAGCCAGTAAAGCAGAGAAGTTCAGTCTCCTCTTCATGGATCATCTGAGAGCAAAGACTGAGCAGCCATCAGTCAGAGAAGCTTGAACTGGGATTCCTACAGAGAGGAGGGGTTGGGCTAGATGATCTCAGGGTTTCCTCCAAATTTATAAAGGTTGTCATCCCACGACATGTACCATATTTTTCAGAGGAATAAGAGGCACCAAGGTTTTGAAGAGGCTTTTTTAAAAAAAAGGTAGGTAGGTAGATAGAGGGAGAGAAAGAGAGAGAAATTCAGTAGGTAGGTAGGGAGAGAGAGAGAGTAGTTAAGTAGGGAGGTAGATAAAAGGATAGAGAGAAAGAGAAATAGAGAGAGATAGAGAGATAGAGAAATACAGTAGGTAGGTAGAGGGATAGAGAGGGAGAAATAAAAAGAGATAGAGAGAGAAATACAGTAGGGAGGGAGGGAGAGAGTGAGAGTAGGTAGATAGGTAGATGTTTCCAGGTGTATTTATCCATGTGCTGGAGAATGAAATTGCTGACAATCTGCAGCACCTAAGACTTTGTTTCTGCTGGAACAGCACTTGATCAATGTAATTCTCATCAACCAGTTAAAGAGCTTTCCAACAGGGAAAAAAAACGTTTTTACACTCTGTCAACCTCCCAACCTTTTGTGAAAAGAAAGTCACGAATAGCCTTGGTGGGGGGGCTTGCAGAGTGCTCCTGGGGGGGGGGGGGCAAAATGAGCAAAAAATGGCCTGTTTTCACAAAAACAAGCCCGATTTTTGTAAAAAAAAAAAATTGCATGCATAGCCATATGGAGGCTTATAGAGTGCTGCTGGGGGTTGGGGGGGCAAAAATGGTCCATTTTTGCTCATTACTGCCCTCCCGAGCCTCCAGGAGCTCTCTGAAAGCCTCCATAAGGGTATGCACAGCGATTTGGTGTGAAAGGGGGCTTCGGGAGGGCAAAAAATGCTGTATTTGATGTATAAGATGCACCCAGATTTTCAACCTCTTTTTTGAGGGAAAAGGGTGCATCTTATATTCTGAAAAATACGGTAACTGTTGTGCTGTTGTTGCTCTAGCCCCACCTGGTGGCCAGGGGCAGATAAGCCTAACTATAAGGTCTGAAGCCAGACTCCATTTTCTGTCAGCCTTTGGAGAAGACGGAAGCAGCCGTTGTGACCGAGACCCCTGGTCATCCGGAGACGGCCTCCGTCCCTCACACGGAGCATCGTTGGAGAGGTTCCAGCTGCTCCTTTGTTGGCTGTTACTTAATGCTGCCTATCTTGTCTTTCTAGTTGATTTCCACTATTTGCATCTCCTCAATTTCACCTGCCCTCTTCTCCCAATAAAGCATCCAGATCCACACCAGGCTCCCTTTCATTGGAGGAGAATAGGGGGGCTTAGCTGTCTGTCCAGCTGCACACAGACCCACGTGCAATGGGGACGGAAGAAAGGTGGAATTCCACCAGGCTAATCACAAATCCACCAATAGAGGAATTTATTTTGAAAAGAATACAGCATTTTCCAATTAGCAGTGCTAAATGTAAAAATGCCATGGTATTTACTCTTTGGAACTATTAATTCCCTGAATAATTAAATTGGCCAGATCTGTTGAGATGCTTCCCCTCCTTCTCCTCTGGATCCCTTCTCCAAAGGATCTAAGATTAATAGATCCATATTGGGACCCCCATACCTGCCATGGCTGCAGCCTTGGAGATCCCAAGATCTTTTCATCCTCCTTCCTTCCCCTCCTCGATCTGGAGGAATAGGCGGCATTCAGGGCCTGGGCCAGAGTCTTTGTGAGACTGTAAGGTTGGTAGTCATTTTCAATTATTAATCTGTCTCTTTTCCACTGCGTCTCCAGTGGGCCCTTCTGGGTGCATCTACTGCGGCCTTTGGCAGAAAAGACATTCTTTGAAAGAGAACAATGAAAATAATGATGTGGAAACTTTACTTCCACAGAAAATAGGGGTTCAAAGGCAGAATCTTTTGGCCTTTCTTTGGGCAGATAAGCAAAGTTCCAAATACTATGGATGTATTTGAGAAGTCTGCAATTTTTTATTACATAGTCTGTAAAACATGTGAGGATCCAGACTTTCCCCTCAATGGGTCCTGGGAGACGCATAAGTGTTAAATGGAAAGGAAGAATTCTTCCCCAAATCAAATCAAATTCCATGAAGTGAACAAAGACGTTGACTTGTCTCCACTTAGAGAGGGAATCCCTGAGGGCTGTTGTATGTCCAGTTGTTGACAACAGTTGTGATATAACCACACAAATTCCATTCCTGACAAGCACAGGAGGAAAAATGTTCATGAAATTCTCTCCATTTTCTGTGTCTGAAGCAAAGAGGCCAATCAGGGTCCATCTGAAACGGAGGAGCAGCAGCTGGACAATTGCTGGGTACTGGAATCCTTCTTTGAGGTTCATCCGGTGGAAAAAGGGGAATTGACTTTTATCACTCAGAGCCTCTGAAGCAATTTCATCATTAATCTGAAAAAGGAATTGAAAGGATTAGAGCCGTGATGGGGAACCTGTGGCATACAGAGCGTCTTCTCCTGGCACACCAGCCACCCCAGCCCAGCTCCACTAACATGCAGGAACACCTCCTGCCGGCCAGCTGGTTCTCGGGCCTTTGTGGAGGGCCAGGGTGGGGGATGCATGAGTATGCAGTGGGGGAGGGCTCATAATGTGCAGGAAACAACAGTGGGCTGGAAGTGAGTGAGAATGGCCTCCCCCCTCCCCAGTGCTTCCTGGCTCAGTTGGAGGATTCCTTCAGCCTTCAAACAGTTGTAGGGTTTTTTCTTTGCTCCCAGGTTGGTGGAAGAGGCTTTCCAGGGCCAAAATGGAAAGTGGAAAACACAGGGTCCCCCCCCCCCCATTATTCATATCATATTCAACGTAATCATTATTGCTAAAAAAACAGGCAACAGTTAGAGTAGTTTGTAACAAAACATGGGTAAGAAACAAGAAGTTGATTTACTACCACCACCCTTATTTTAGATTGTTTCTGTCTTATCTAATATTTTCCTCCAATTCTTCCATAATCCAGACTACTAAAGAGTTCTACATAATTAGCCTTTTAAAATAAGCTTGATGTCCAACAGATTTCCTACTTATTAATATGAACAGGTTCCGGCCTGTTGCTTAAAAAAATAAATTCAGACCACAATCTTGAGGAAAATGCAGTCTGTAGGTATAATTTCTTTTGTGCTACTACTAACACCACTCCACATAAGCACCTTACGAAAGGCTAGTAAGATTATTTACAGAACAGTGTGCTCTTTCACACTTGCCTTTGTTGTTTAAACCACTTTGTAGAGTATAATATACAATATACTGTGTATGTAGAGGGGAAACTACTTGAATTGGCCCCCCTCTTAAAATCTTGGTCTTGGAATTACGTGCACCAGAAACAATATCTATTTGTTTCAGGGTATTTTCAGATTGACAGGCTGTCATGTGCTGAACTACCTGTTCTTTGTTTTGTCTACACAAACATAAAGTACAATCGGTGCAACTGTTAACTCTTTATACTGTATATAATCTACAGTATGTAAAAGAGAGAAAACATAGGACTCCTCAGTCTTTCCCAACCGCATTTCAGCTTCTGCAACTTCCCTCCACCCTCAAAATCCAGGGCCAATAAGTTATATTCCAATCTTACACAACAGAAACAACCATCCCACAAACAAACACACAGACAAACACAGACACGTACACACACAAACTGACTGTTTCCATTTCTTTGAAGGATTTATCAGCCCCTGGCCCTGCATAAAGAGGCTCAAGGAAAGATAATCCATTTCCTATTGGATTTGGAAGTACTTAGAAGTAGCAAAAGTTCCCACTGCTTTCCAGCGTCTCAAAAGTTCATCATAAAAGTGAGAGTTCATCCTTCTGCTTCTCAGTGCAGAAATCCCTAATATGTTCCAGTAGATTTCAAAAGCATCACTTGGAAGCAGAAACAGCCAATGTGGACCCTCAAGAGTAGTCACTGCCATATAAGTAGGGTGACCAGATGTCCCTCATTTGGCGGAACAGGCACGTCTTTTCATGATTTTTTCCGCGTCCCGGGCCATTCTTAAAAAACATGCTTTATTTTGGCGCTCGCAGCTCCCTCGCTCCCCCGCCCATCAGCTGCTAGCAGCTAGCTCGCTGGCTCGTTCCATTCTATCCTACACAAAAATCTAAGCCAGCCCAGCCTGCCGCTCACTGATTGGCTGGACTCCACTTAGCTTAGCACGCCTGCGCGAGTCTCCATTTCATTTCGTCTTTTGTTTTCGTTGCAGCTGCTTAGGCTTAGCTTAACTGGTGAGTAATGGATGGTACCAGTGGGAATCGGGAGGTGCTGGGGGGAGGAGACAGCCCTCCTCTCCTCCTTCTCCCCCTTTGCTTTTCACCTCGCGTCACAGGCCCCTGTGCTGTGCCGTCATGGGCGGCAGAAGCTCCGGAACCTAGTGGAAGTTCTCTGCGCGAGTGAAACAGCTGCCGCCGCTCGCACAGAGAACTTCCACTCAGTCACGGAGCTTCTGCCAGCGTGGCGGCACCTGTGCTGCGGTTCCCAGTGACCACGGCACGAGTCTGCGAGGCGTGGTTGCTTCCCGCCGCCCTCCCCTGCGTAGTTAACTAACTTCCATTTGTCATGGAGCTTCCTGCCGGCGTGGCGGCGCCTGTGCTGCAGTTCCCAGCAACCACGCCGTGAATCCGCAAGGCGTGATCGCTTCCTGCCACCCTCCTCTGTGGCGACAGCTGTTCACCTCGCGCAGAGAACTTCCACGCGGTCACGGAGCTTCTGCCGCCCGTGGCGGCGCAGCACAGGGGCTGCCACGGGCGGCAGAAGCTCCGGGACCAAGTGGAAGTTCTCTGCGCGAAGTGAAACAGCTGCCGCCGCCGTGCTTTCCTGCGGGAGTCTTCGGGTGGGTGGCGCTTCCCTTGCGATGGCCGTCCAAGAAGCGCCGCCGCCCACCCGAAGCCTCCCAATTCCCACCGCTGGAGTTAGTCACTCACGTGAAGCTGCCTGGCGGTGGCTCTTGGCAGGGAATGGCACTGCTCTGGTCAGGAGAGAGGCAGGAGGCCACGTGAAGGGAGGGAGGAGCAGCCGCAGCCGCAGCTGGGAAGAGCAGGCTGGACAGCCACCTTCCCACCACGCGCATCGCCCCGCTGGCACCGGTGGCTGCTCCGGCCCTTCTCCGGCCGCGCCTCCAGTCTGGCCGCTAGGCGACCTCCCTGCAGCCTCCTTGCCCGGCAAGGGGAAGGTTTGGGGCGGGGGGGTCCTCCGCTTCCCCCATCCCAGCAGTGGAGCGTGGGTGCCTGGTTGCAAATGCGTCTCCCTCGCCTGCGCTTGAGACCTGCAGCCGAGGCAGCGCTGACGTCGGAGGAGAGGAGGGAGCCAGCTGAGGAAAAAAGACCCCCACCCTCTTCCCCTTCGGGGGGTCTCCCCACTTACCATCGGAGCGGCAGGGCGGGGAGAGATCGGATCCAGCCACCTCCCCTGCCTGGGCGGGCGGGAGGCGCAGAGGAAGGCGAGCAACAGGAGGCGCCCAGGTTCCTGCGCCCGTCGCCGCCCCGCACCCATCTCGGTGCCTGCCTGTCAAAGCGGTGACACAGAGCAGCCAAGCGCCGATTGGGAGGGGACGTCGGGCAAGGGAAGGCGGGGGTGGAGGAGCCGTCTCTAGCTCCGCTGGTGCCAACCCGGCCCTCCCCACTTCAGAGAGAGAGAAGGACACCTGCTGCCCAGTGCCCACCCCGGCGGAGAAGGCACGTGGGGCTTTGGGCTGACAGGCACCGTGCAACAAAACCTCCCCTTTCCCCCATCAGGTGGCAGGTGGGGGTGTGTAGGCACACCTATCTTGCCAGCCCTGGCATGGGCCAGCGGGGTTCTCTGTGTGTGCTATTGTGGGTCTAAGGTAGCAACCACACCAGCCTCCAACTTGCAGGCTTGCCAGTCCAAGCTGAGTCCCAGCCGTGTTGCTGATTGCGGGTCAGTTTTGCCAAAGTGGTTGTGAGAACGGCATTCATAGGGAAAACTGGCTTCACCTGTTACAGCAGTTATGGGGAAATCTTTTGGGCTCAAACATTCAGAAAATGTTTAATTTCACTCTTGTGTGTGTGTGTGTGTGTTGCACACATACAGACATCCTTGACCAAAGAGAAACATTTCTTTTTCAAATTCATTCATTAAAAAAGAATACACTTCAATCATACACCACGTTAAATGTTGCACAAAGAAACAACACAGGAAAGGAAAGAAGGGAGGGAGGAAGGAAAGGGGAAGACAGGGAAAGAGCAGAAAGACAGAGAAGGTGAAGGTAGATAGGCAGAAGGAATGAAGAAGGAAGAAATAGGAAGAAGGGAAGGTGAAAGGATGGAAGGAGGAAGGAACAGAAGCGAAGAGGAAGAGAGAAATAGCAGTTAGCAGTAGCAGTTAGACTTATATACCGCTTCATAGGGCTTTCAGCCCTCTCTAAGCGGTTTACAGAGTCAGCATATTGCCCCCAACAACAATCCGGGTCCTCATTTTACCCACCTCGGAAGGATGGAAGGCTGAGTCAACCCTGAGCCGGTGAGATTTGAACCGCTGAACTGCAGATAACAGTCAGCTGAAGTGGCCTGCAGTACTGCACCCTAACCACTGCGCCACCTTGGCTCTGGAAAGAGCAGAAAGACAGAGAAGGTAGATAGGCAAAAGAAATGAAGCTGAAAGAGTGGAAGGAGGAAGGAAGAGAAAGGGAGGAAGGGAGTGAGTGAGGAAAGAATAGAGGATGGAAGGAGAAAGGAAGGAAGAGAGGGAAAGAGCAGAAGACGGATAAGGTGAAGGTAAATAAGCAAGAGGAATGAAGGAAGAAGTGAGGTGTCTCGAGGAGGGGGAAAACATTTAGTGACCAAAGTTACAATGGGATTGAAAAAAGTGACTGATGACCATTTTTCACACTTAGCGACTGTTGCGACCATTTTTCACACTTAGCGACCGTTGCAGCATCCTCATGGTCACGTGGTCAAAATTTTGTTTGACAACAGATTCGTATTTATGCTGGTTTCAGTGTCCTGGGGTGACCTTTTGACAAAATATAAAATTTTTAATCAAGCCCCACCCCCACCTCTGTCAATGGTGTCCCTCTTTACCAATCTGAAAATCTGGTCATCTTACATATAAGGTTTCTTTAGTGCTGTGAGCTATACAATTTAAAGTTTCTGCCCACTGCTATCAAGCAATTTAAGCAGGAATATACCTCTGAGTAAACAGGTATTTTGCTTATGGCATTTGTACTTTACTGCAACAAGCAAACACTCGCCCTCTAAATAAGTTAGACAGTCATAATATTAAAACTTGATAAGTGTTCTTAACAAGAAATTTACAATGGTAGCATCACACATACATTCCAAAAATACTTATGATATTTGCACAACCACCTGCTTTGCAGTTCTTGTCTTCTTAACTGGTGGGACACTGAAACCCAATAAATATATCACCAATAAAAAAGAATAGCATGTCAGAGTACTGAAAAACTCAGCCAAATGGGAAAATGCAAAGAAAAAATATTGGACTTCCTGCTAAGAAGTAACAATTTATACATAGTATGCACAATTCTTTTAGTTAAATTATTTCTGAACAATTTATAATAGTTGCATCACAATATTATTCTATTTGCCACTACTACCCTACTTCCTAGATGTTGACTATTCTCTCCCCACCCCCAGATTTAAAGGCATTTCATCATAGTTTTGATGAAAGTTGCATGATATGAAACTTCTCTCCTTTGAAATGTTTGGTTTTAATTCTCCCATGAATCAAAAGAATGTTTCACACTTCCTTGTTACACAGCATTTGTTTGAGCTTTCCATAGCTCTCCCCAAAAACAACCAAGGAAGATAAAACCACAGAAATCTAATACTGTTGTGCACGGCTTTGCACTAAATTATCTGTATAGTAAGCCAAAAATAGTTTAAGATTATAATTATCCCACCTGTTTCTCCCATTAACATGCAAATACATTTTTCTTGTTCAGAGACTTGAGAGATTTCACAGTCCTTGCAAAATATCACATTCAATCCACATAACTACTCAAGTTTGTTTTCAGTATGCGCAAGGAAGGAGCAGCCACTATCTTTCAACACTTAGAAGTCCAACAATTAACTTTTATTCTTACATCAAGTTGAGCTGAGTTGCCCTTTCCAGAGCTAAGGTGTATTGTTTTACGCAAGCAAACAGGAATGCTTTGTAAGGTGAATTATTATTCCACCAACACAGCATACCATACTCACATTCCTCTCTGCCAAGGGTTACTAACCTATCTTTGCTTTCAATCAAGTGCAGATTTTCCTCTTCCCCCCAACCTTTAAAGAAATAATAATTACTTCCTCATTCAAGCCTCAAAATTTAGGGGCATTCAGAATAAATCTTTCCAGTTTCCACAACTCACAGAAAACCGAACCTTACTTAGGAATAAACCCAGCTGGTTTTGGGTCTTTGTATCTTGTACTTTTCAAGTAAGGTGCAACCACACAACTCTATGCATGTTTATCCAGAGTAACTATTCAGATACTCTTCTCCCCTAACAATTCAGCCAGGCTTGCCATTCCCAGTCAAACCACCGCAAAGGCAAAGAGACTGTTCTCCTTGCCCTCCTAAGGGCAGCTGGTCACCGCCTCCATAAGACCCATCATCCCCAGAGCTCCCCTAAGTGAAGCACTGACCTCTTAGCTAGATAAGTTTTTTTTTAAAGGAAGGGGGCACTACAAGGTGGAGGAACAGGAGAGCCACTTACCTCCCCCCCCCTGTTGAACTTTGCTAAACAGGGTGCCCCACTCCGCTTTTTGCCCCTCGGTGACCAAAAAAAGCAGGAAGGAGAGCGGGTGCTTACCTGGAGAGAGCCACATCACTCAGGGCCAAGCAGGTCTGACTATCCATTTCTCTTTAAGACGGCTGGTAAACTCCAGGTTGAAGTCCAGCGGAGGCAGGAATGCAAAAATGATGCCTACTACTCCCTTGCAAGGGGAGCAAAAGAAACCACCTGGGTCTCTGATCCCAACTCACCTGTCTGGAGCTGCCGAAAGCTTTAGAGTCTGGTGGCGGTGCTGGTTTCCCGCGGCTTCAGCATCCCTGAAAGGCGACTCCGCATTTTCCTTTCCTTCTCCCCTCCTCCCTTCAAAAGCTGTGAAGTGTTTTCCTAGCACTGGTTGCCCAGCTGGCACGGCCCTGCGCACTTGGCTCCTCCACCCTTCACCTCCTCCTCATTCCCCAAAGACTCCTCTCCTTCTTCCTGGAGCTCAGTAGAAGCCAGGCACAAGGGTTGGGAGGGTTGAAACCACACCTTGGAAAACTTCACTGGGAAGAAAGGCGGGGAACCATTCGGGGGGGTGCATCCTGGAACTTGCCTAGGAGGCTGGCCGCTCTGCGCAACCTATCTCCTGTTGCCCCCGTGCTTTGCTGGCGGCTAGGCCTCCTACTCCTAAGCAAGTTCGGGGGGGTCCTAGACTCCTAGGAGGCCGCCCACGCCATGCAAGCTACCCCCCCACGAGCAGTAATGTAATGGGCAGGGGGAGCGAGCAAGGGGGCCGGGGAGGCATTCTGGTACTGTCCCACAAGATGAAGGGGTTATAAAAGTACAGTAGACTTCAGTAACCCCTTCTACTGTACCAATTAGAACTGGGAACAACCCACCCCTGGTTGCAAACAGCTATTTCCAGTGGGGGAAACAGGACAAAGCAAGTATGGAAAATAGTTTCCTTTGCTATATTTCCAGTCTGAATGAGACCATGGCAGGGACCCTACGGAAGAGCTCTTTGAAGGATCATCATGTATTCATAGTAAAGCAAATAACTTAGCTCTGCTCTTAAATGCTAAAACATAAAAAACAGAGGAGCTCTGATCAACTACCAGAGCCATCATTTTGACACTTTTGCTTCTGCTGTCGTCTGTCCCCATGAAATGCAAGCATGGAATAAACTGAGCTTGGTTTGTTCTCAGTCTTTTCAGTGGCCACAAACTACAAGCAAAAGTGCCATTTGATCACAAGGCAAGGAATGTTTCCCTTTTTGCATTGGAGCATCAGTCGGGACAGGAAAGAGAAAAATAAGGAAAGAGGGGAAGAGAGCAAGGAAGCAAAAAGAAGGAAAGAGGGGAAGGAAGAATGAAGAGGGAAGGAAAAAGAAGGGAAGGAAGGAGATTATAAGAAGAGAGAGTGAAGGTGTGAGGTAAATCCTGCCTTAGCACTTGATCTCCAGCAGCCCTGCTGCCTTTTACCAACCCCTTGTCTTCTCCTCTGGACCTCTCCTGGTGGTCTCCCATCCTATCATTGAGGATGCTTTGGTTACAAAGCTAGGTCTCATAAGAAGAGAGAGTGGGCCTCCCTCTGACCCACATACTTTGTCCTCCTGCACACACCATTGGCAACCAAGGAGAGTGAGCACAGCAGCAGTGAGAGCACACCCACCATGGCCTCCAAAATCAACCACAATGGGGCCCTCATTGAAATTGAGTTTGACACCCCTGGACTAACAGATGACCTGAGTGCTGCATGTGTTGCTCTCAAACTTCCAAAGTCTGAGTCAAGGTTAGAAAAATTATCAGTGTGCATTCAACAGCAAAGGTCACATTAATCAAAAGCACGCCAAATGCAAACGTTTACCTTTCAATAAAAAGGTGTTTGTATCATTGAAAGTGCTGTTATTGTGGGTTTTTTTCAGAGAAAATATGTTAATCACCTATGAGTTGTTTTTCTAAACTAAAACCTCATTATTCAGGTTAAATTGTCGTGTTGGCAATCCGAGATAAACAAGTGGGTTTTGGGTTGCGGTTTGGGCATTCGGTCTGTAAAAGGTTTGCCATCACTGGATTAGAGCATACACAGAATGCTGTTATTGTGGGTTACAGTTAGGATTAGGGTTAGCTTGGGCTAAGTGGCACATAGAGCCATGTCGCCTGGCACACGCAGTCTTGCCCGTTGCTCTTCCGGGTTTCTTAGTCTTTTTTTTGTGAATACATTTTATTTATTTCATTTTCATTTTCATTTTATACAATCACTTATATACTGTGCGTAAAAAAAAGAGAAAAAAAAACCCAACATGACACTTCATTCCCCCATACACCCTCTCTTCTCCCCCTCCAACTTTCATTTCCCCCCTCCAGCATTCCCCTCTTCTACTTCCCTTCCCCCTCAGACATCTCCCCCTCCCTCCATCTCACCCTCCTTACATTCCCTCTCACTCCCTCTTTACTTCTCCCTCCTCTTTCCCTCTTCTCCTCGCTTTGGTGTATCCATACATTTCAGTTCAAAAATAAAAGAGAAAAAGAAAAAAAGAAAAAAGAAAAACGAGCCGCAGTATACAAGTGAATTCTTATTGTTCTAAGAATTGAAACTGTAATTCCACCCTCCCCCCTCCCCCCTATAATCCCCCCTCCCTAACCCCCTTACGGCTTCGCAGGTCCCATTCCCGGCATAATTCTTTAACAAGCATTTGAGTATAATAAGGCCAGCTAACTTTAAAATTAAAAAAATAAAATAAAAGTAAAGCCAAAGAAAAAAAAAGAGAATAGTAAAAAATACAAAATAAAAAAAAAACACACACACACAGAAAAAGAAAGGAGAAACAAGAAGGGTCAATAAACCCACTACGTTAACACAGCTTCCCATTATCTGTAAATCTTAAACAATGTAGCTCATTCCAAATTTCGGTTATTTTACTACTTGCAGGGTTTCAAACTGTATTAGAGCCAGGTAAGTTGATCAATTAGGATTCCCCAACTAAAAGTCTCATTGCTTTGTCTATCTATTCAGACCTTTAATTTATCTCTTTTTTATCCGAATATCCAAACCTTTCTATAAAACCATTAAACTCAAGTACTTCTTTCATTTTTCATTTCCAACACCTCCCTTTCTATCCTTACCCACCTCCACATGTAAATTTTTTTACCTTCCACCCTGCCTTTATCCATATCCACATATATATTTTATCCGCATCCATTGCTCCTCCCATATTTACTCCACTTTCCTGAAGACTCTCCGACCAATCTTTCTTGACCTTATATTGAAATAGCAACTCAAACAAACATCAGCTTGCATTCTAGCCCCAGGTAGTCTAATTAAGCTTTCGCTACCCTTCCCTCTCCCACGCGCCTCCCAACTCCGTTCGTCCCAGACCACAACTCAAAAAGATCGCAATCTCCGCTCTCCTCGCCTAGGAAAATAATTCATGCGCAATTTGAGTTAGAGTTCAGACAAATCTTATATACAATATGTGTCCACAATCAGCAACACTTCTTTCAGTCTCCATGTCTCATCATCGATATACAACTTTTCCATTTTATCCCAGACGGAAATCATAAAGCTTTAAGAACATCGCTAAGTCTTTATTCTTTAGTCTTCTGCCCTTCCGGAAGAGGAAAGCAACACCCTCCGCCTTGTAGCCACGTGTCTCGCTGTTTGTCTTCTCCTTCTCCTTGTCTCTCTCCAGGTCCGGATGAATCAGGAAGTCCCGCCTTCAGGGTCTCGTAGTAAAATTCTCGGGCTTCACAGACAGAATTAATGCGGTGTTTTTGGTTGCCAAATGTAACTGTAATACCAGCTGGGACTTCCCATTTGTATGGAATCTGAGAATTTCTGAGTTCTTCGGTTAAGAAAGCGTACTCTCTCCTTGTTCTTAATATTTGAGATGGTATCTCTTTAAAAACAATCAAGTCCTGTCTATCAATTCTCAACCTCTTGCTGTAAAGCCTCTGTATTATCTCATTTCTGGATTCCCTTGTGGTAAAGTATATAATTATGTCCCTCGGAAGCTGTCGCTGTTTTGCTACCCACGAATTCTGGCGGTAAATTCTTTGAATCTGCCAATCAAAGTTAAATCCCGGACTTCCCACCAAGCGGCTGAAAGCCTCAAAGAAGATCTGTTTCAAATTCTCCTGTTGGTTTTCACGCAATCCTCTAACTCTTATGGCAAAGGCAGTCTTATTATAATTTATCATGACAAGTTGTTTTTGAGCATTTTCAATTTCCTGTTGTAACGTTTGAATTTTGGATATCAAATTAAGATTAGTTTCTTCCAAAAGTTCCAATTTGTCCTCCGTTTCAGCAATATAATCTGTCATGACTGTCATTACTCCGATCATATCCTTCTTTGCCTGAGCAATTTTAGCATCAAATTGATCATATAAATCCGATATCAGTTGATTAATTTCCTGTCTGAAATCATTAAGCGTTTTGAGAAGAAATTCTTGTGTTAACAAATCTCCCGTGGAGGGTGTAGGAGGCAAGGGTAGCGGCTTCATAGCAGTTTTTGGAGATATGTTATTAAGGAAGCGCTTCTGTTTAGATTTGGGAGCCATTCCAGAGTAAAAATAAAGACAAGCAATCAAGCGAGCCAAAAATCAAAGTCTCTGCTCCCCTCAGTTAATCTTTTAGCAATTAGTACGGAGAAGCCTTCAGGAGGGTAGGGCTGACTAAGTACGTCACATCAAACACAAAAGCTACGAGATCGCCATCTTGTGACGCAGCTAAAAAAGAAAGGGAGCCTTTTGCGAAATTGAAGCTGGTATTTTAGATAGTAATAGAAGAAATTCCTCAGGAATGGTCCCCGCCCGGATTGACTTTTAAATAGCTTAGCTTTGTCCTGGGGGGGGGGGCAATCTGCCTAGGGCTGCAAAAAAGGCAGCGCGGAAAACTGGCCGGAGTAAAGGCTCAGCTAATGTTGAACCTCTTCTCCATTCACAGCAAAAAAAAGCTATGAATTACAAAGAGATCCTAACGACTGACCTTCTCCCTGCCCCTTTCTGCCAGAAAGTGGAGATATCTATAGATCTTATAAGATATACGAACCAGAATCCTGACAGGAGCTTCGTTGAGCTCCCGACGGCGGCAGGCTCCTCCCCCCGAAGCCCTGGGTTTCTTAGTCTTTGTGCACATGGCAGTGCCAGAAACTGCAAGAGCTGGTCTTCTGGTTTGCATGTGCTCATGCATGCCAGCCAGCTGATCGTTGCATGTGTGCCAGAAACCAGAAGAGGAGCTGCCTGGTGCTCACATGTGCACCGGCATGCACACTGGGCAACTCCTCTTCCAGATCGCATCCCTGACAATGTCACTCAGTGCCAAAAAGGTTCACTATCAATGCACTATTCCAAGGGTGGTTTTACCAAGGCATTAGAAAGCAGTACCAATACTTCACGTGATTTGGATTCTTTCCTGTTGATGCAGCCTAGGATTGCAATGGCTTTTTTTGGCTGCTGCCACACATTGTTGGCTCACATTTGAGAGATTGTCCTCTAAGATTCCAAGATCCCTCTCACAGTTCCTGCTATTGAGCCAGGTTTCACCTAATCTGTACCTGTACATTTGGTTTTTCTAGCCTCAGTGTAAGACTTTACTTTTCTCTACATTCGATTTCCTTTTGCTAGATAGGCCCAGGGTTCAAGTCCATCTAGATCCATCTGGACCTTGAGCCTATCTTCTGGGGTGTTGGCTATTCCTGCCAGTTTAGTGTCATCTGTAAATTTGATGAGTTCCCCATCTATCCCCAACATCCCATGAAGATGTTGAAGAGTACTGGGCCTAAAATGGAACCTTGGGGTCCCCCACTTCTTCTTTCCCTCCATGCAGATGCAGTTCCACTGAGAACCACAGGCTGAATCCATCTGGAGGTGATGCTGTCTATCCCATATATTTTTATCTTTTGAAGAAGTAGATGATCGTTTACTTTGTCAAAGCCTTTCTAAAATCCAAGTACTGTATACTATGTGCACTGCATTTTGCTGGTCCACTAATTTAGCCATTTTTGGCAAAGAATGAAATAACATTTATTTATTATTTGTGTTTGGATCCTTCATTCGTTGAAGTAAGTTGTCAATATCTATACTGAATAACAAGGGTTCAAATATGCACCTTTCTCTTCCCCCTTGGTAAGCATAGATCCTTCTTCTCATGGCTCCATTGAGCCCAAACCTCCCTCTCAGACAAGGGCTTGGATCAGGGCAACAGTCTGAGCTCCATTTTGAGGGCAATCCATTGTTTCTCTGTTTATTGAGTCAAATACTGCACTAACATATCGAAAGCATGCAAACTTTATTTTTCCTCACTTACATAGATTAGATATTTCAAGACAAATTTGTTGCCAATATTAGATAATAATCTATGCATTATTTCTTATAAAATCTATATAGCATTTGTCAGAGTTTTGGCAGTGTGACTAGTAGTATGTGATAAACCCAGGAACAATAACACAGCACACGGGGCCTTAAGACAATTAACAGTGGTTTATCTACAAACTATATACAGAGATATACAAGCAGGAGATCAATTCCCTTTCCATTCACTACAGACACAAGGAGAGAACTGAATACAGGCTGAGAGAGAGAAACACTCTCTAATGACCACCTATATATAGACTCCTCTTAAAACAGTAAATGACTCGTGTGGACCCCACCAGAATCTTAAAGAGGCAATACCACAGCTGCAATGAATCAGCCTCATTGCATCAGCCACATTGCATTAGCTTACTGATTACAGCTTACAACTTTACATCAGCTGGTAGCTATTAAATCCTCAGTAACTTGACACATTTAACTCTACCTAAAACCTTCTGGATCTTCTGCAAGGAATGCATTTTTCTCAAGTTTAACTAAAAGGATCATGGCATAAATTTTTAGCCGCAATATTTGCTAGTCTATTTGGTCTATAATTGCTAGAGTCCTTTTTATTCCACATTTTAGATAGATAAAATGCTACTATTGGCAACTTCAATCCAACTGGATATGGCAGACATTATTTATATGTGGAAATGAAGATGCCAATAGAGGCCCCAACAACCAGGGATGTTTTCTGATCAGTTAAATAGTTGGTGGAATGTCTTCTCCAGGGAATGTATTGCTTGCATTTCAGGCCTTTTATGATGAATTTGAACATGAATATAATAGGATAAAAATGGTTATCATGTTTGCTAATATGGAAAAAAAAAACACCTCCTGGATTCCATGGAGAAGATATTGCATCTATTGCTCATCCCCCACCACTCACTTTACCAGTTAGAGTTCTCTAACACACAAACCTGCGCGACTTTGTAAAGTGCCGCTAATGGTGACGCCTGAATGGAGATGTCCCTTCTAGCTTCATCAAGAATAGCCAGAAGGTTCTCCTTCCTTCCACAGCCGTAGTTGGGGACATTGGCTTCTCCAGTGGAGAGAATGTCCAGCAAGGCATCTGAAGTGCGGAAAGTGCTCATATAATTGGCATGGAGGTTGTAGCCCAGTGTGAAATTGTGCAGCAGCTGGGAATTCTTGTTGACCATTTGAATGGCGAAAATATACTCTAGGCCGATTACAAAACCATGAATAATCCTATTGTAAAAAAAATGTTATTATAATCAACAGCAACAAATACTTTTTTAAAAAAAATATAATCCTCCAGAAGCCTACTGAGCTGTAAGCCAACATTGATCCAAAACCAATGATCAGTTACACAAATATGGAATTTGGCTGAAGTATGGCAACTACAACTGGTTCAACCACTACTTTAAATAAAATTCATTATTCAAGTGATAAAATAAGGATTGAACAGAGAGAGGAAAATAATCTGCAGTCCTTTCAGCTTTTCTTCAGACCCATTTTTGGAATTGAGTCCCTCTCACAAAATCAGACACAAGAGAGAAACCACGGAAATCAAAATCATTCAGGAAATTAGACATATCCCCCACTATAAGAATAAATTAAAAATTAAAAACAGAAAAGAAGGAGAGTGTTAGAATGGATGGAGTGCAATTCCATCACCCTGAATGACTTACGGATCATGGAAAATCAATTGAACAGAAGGAGCCACGTTGAAAAGCAACTTTATATGCAATCTTTCATTTCCACTGATGACTAAACTGATGAGATGGTCTCCTGACCTGTAAAAGCTCCATGGACTGTTTCTATCCTGGTTCTCCGAACTCAGTGGGCATTTCATTCTCAGTTTTCCAGAGACTGAATGGGACACCAGCAGCATTAGAAGCTGAAGCAGGAGGTCCATCATTCATGGCATGAATCAATGAAACCTTTCTTTTTCTAAAGAATAATTTGAAGAATTCAAAGGACTCTCACAAGGTGGAATATGATCCACTTGATTTCTGATTGAAACACAGAGAAACACTCAGCTTCACCTGGAAAGGAGAGAGACAGACATTCAAGAGCACAGACCCTGCCTTTTTCCAAACTCCATATTTCTCTGCCCAAAGTCTCCCCTGGAAGAGGAGAGCAGAGAGCTGAAACTTTTATCATAATTCTCCCTCTCAGGAGGGATCCCCGGAGAATTCAACTCATTCTTGGACTCAAAGGTTGTTGGGAAATTCTCTGGAGGGAAATGAAAGGGAAATAATCCCCATGTGGTTCATAATAACAGGAGGCAGAGATGCAATTAAACTGGTCACCAAAAAATTGAGAGGTTTGGGGTCTCCATGCCTGAAACTGACCCCAGAGGGAATACACAGCATTTGTGGCTGAAGAAAAAATAAATCTGAGATTTGTTTGCATAAAGATAAAACTCCGGGGGCCAGTTAATGCCAGAGCATGTCATAGATCTGAAATAGCTGCCAGCTGAGTTGGAACCAAAATTTTCTTTGTTTTGAAAGTTAATGCTCAATAGCATCACACAGAAAGGCTGATGCAATAATAGTGTGGGCAGTTTCTAAGAACAAAATCAACTTTATTGAAAAAGTAGTTAAAAGAACTTAAGTTAAAAAGTTAAAATCACATCCAAACATAAACAGGGAGAGGGAAAAGTTAGAGAAAGCCGAGTGAAAAGAGATGGAGAAATCAAGGCTGGCTCTCACCCCATTGAAGGGAGGGAGGGAGGGAAGCTCAGGACCCTCATGTTGCAGATGGAAAGCTGATCTGCAAAATTCAACTTCCATCTTCAGAGACCTGGGAATGCAGAAACTCATATCCCATGTTCCTCTGTCACCCTTTCCCATGCAGAGGCCAGGCAAGGGGGCTCTTGCAGGGATGCCAGACAGGACGCTGCCCGGCTGAGTGGGGAGCCCCTCTTGGGAGGAGGAAGCTGGGAAGGGAAGCAAATCTGCAAAATCCCCTCCAGGTTCCATCTTCTGAGTCCTGGGAAGGTGGGAGAACATATCCCATGTTGCACTGCCACCTCTTTCCATGCATGGGGCACTCAGGGGAAAGCAAAGCCCAAACCCACGGAGAAAGTCCAGGATGGCCAGGAAGGAGGAGGGGATCTAGGGCATTCCTGAGAAGAGACTAACCTGGTTTATGGGTCCCAGGGTTGAATCTTGGGGGGATGCAGCCCCTGGGGTTTCTCCAGGTTCTCTTGGGCTCCGGGTCTTTCCAGGAGAGGCTCCTGTGGGGGAGAAGCCATGCAGGGCTGAGTCTTCCAAGGGGGATCCAGTGTTGCCCGGGAGGAAAAGGCAGCCAGCCTCACCCTGAAGGGGACCCTCCGTGACTCTGAGAAAGATGGGCATCCCCCTTGGCCTCTCCAGAGGCCCCAGTTGAAGAGACCCTCTTCAATGCAGCCTTTTCTGGGGAAGGGGCTTAAGCCCCCCCTCCCTCTGCAATTCTGGGAGGTTTTGCCTCTTCCTCATCCTCCCAAAAACTTTGGATTTTGCTCTTTATTTCTCCTCCATACACAGACACTTTGACTTGGCTTCTTCAGCCTGTTCTCCATCAGGCTGAGGGCAGGGAAACTCCCAGTCAACCGCCCCCCCCCCCCCCCGGTGTGATTGACTACAGGGTTGTCATGGCAAAGGGGGTGGGCCAGGAATATGGGCAGCCACTAAAGAGAGAGGCGGGGGGGATTTGAATGTGAAATCTGCTTTCTTTTAGGAAACCTTTTATATTATTATGGAAAAGTAAAAAGTTGAGGTTCGATTTTAATGCTTTATTTTACTGCAACAGAGAAAGTCAGAAGTCAACACTTTTTTCTCTTCTCCCTCCTCCCTCATTTCTCTTTCCCCTTCTTCCCTCCCCCCAGTTTCTTCCCATTTGCTTTTTGTATTTTATTCTATAATTAATAAAATGTTTTAAAGAGGAAAAAAAAAGAACTGGAGGATTTGAATGCGAAATCTGATTTCTTCTGTTCAGATACAGTCCGGAATCAGAAGGAGGGAAGAGTCAGAGGAAATGAAGGAATATTTTAAAATATATTTCGAAAAACAAAGGAAAACTTAGACTTTGACAGAAGAAAAATCAAAAGTGAACACCAAAATAAAAGAGAGAGAGAGAAATTATCAAATTGTGTAGAAAAATGTTGTTTAGCTCTTTAGAGTGTGATCCATGAGATATATAGCAATTAAAAGCAAAGAATGATAAAAGTCAACCTTAAGCTAATCTATTGGAGATGCCAAGCAGAAAGATCGGAAAATTGGACATTAAAGAAAATAGTGTCGCTAAGCAACTTATGGAAAATAATTAAAATAGTTATAGTGTTAATGTTATTTTCTGCCTGGTTGAAAGGATTTAGAATTTCTCTTTATTTTAATTTTAAAAATGTGTAAGATTTCCTATTTGTAAAATAAAAATCTCACCCCAGCCATTGAAAGGAGAGACAAAAATCCCAAATCAAATTCAAGTTTCTAGTGCTTTGTGAGTATGGAATCTGGATCAATTTGGTCTTTGGTGGTTCAAATATATATATCTGGCTGGGATTTTATCCCCCCTTCCCTGACTCTGACCTCCACTCCCAGCCTGGAGAGATCATCCTTCAATGCAAAGAAGGGGCCGTTGTCATGTTCTACGTCACCCTCAGCTACATGGGCTTCCTGGCTGCCATCTGCTTCACGGTGGCTTTCCTGGCCAGGAATCTGCCTGGGGCCTTCAACAAAGCCAAGCTGATCACCTTCAGCATGCTGGTCTTCTGCAGCGTCTGGGTGACTTTTGTGCCCACTTACCTGAGCACCAAAGGGATATACATGGTGGCTGTGCAGGTCTTCTCCATCATGGCCTCCAGTGCTGGTCTGCTGGTCTGCATCTTCATCCCCAAATGCTACATTATCCTTCTGAGGTCAAATTTGAACACAAAGGAGCAGTTTACAGCCTGAACAAATACAAAAACATGAGATGCAAGAGCACTGTGATATTGGAAAAATTGTTAAAGTTTCTTTTATTTGAAAAAAGATTTTCTTTCCACTTTGGTAGTATGCAGGAATTAAAGAAAAATACGTGTATATGTTTATTGTACTTCCATTTCATTTCATTTTCCTGAAGAGAACTCTGAGTAGGTCAATGAACCTGACACTGTATAAAAAATCATTTCAGCCATTGTTCCTACTGACAAAGGGATAAAAGGGTAGATATATATGTGAGAGAAAGAAGGAAAAAGGATAATATGGAAACCATGGGAACCAACTTCAAGCATGTTAATCTCCATAAGAACCATTGGAATAACAGAATGAACTGGAATGCCATGTTTGACTTTCTCTCAGCAGGGAAGCAAATCTTCATTTGCTGATTTCCTGATAAAAACCCTCTTTGCAGAAAATGTTGACTACAAATGCTGTCTAGGGTTTCATTTTGGAGTTGTTTTTATTTAGTTGTCTACCTCTAAGAACTTCCCACTCTTATTTTTTTCTGTCTCTCTTCATCCAGAGAATTAAAATAGCAACAACATCCAAGGATATTCAGACCATTTAATTGTCCACTCTACAATTTCTACCTAAAGCGTTTTCTCTGCTCCTCTTCCAAGCTTGTCTTGTCTGTGAAGGGCTGGAGAAGATGTCCAGAGAAAGGGGCCTTGAGACTCTCCCCAGGAGGAGGTTGAAGGGATCCAGCCTCAAGGCAGCAGCATCATTGACCAGGTCACAAACCTTAGCAATAGCAATAGCAGTTGGACTTATATACCGCTTCATAGGGCTTTCTGTCAGCTTCTGCTTTGCTGTTGCTTCAGCTGCCATGAAACGGGGGGGGGGCTGGTATTTGGGAGGGGTTACTCATTGTGCTGGAGGAAAGTTCTGGAGTTCACCGACTGAGCGGACTGCGCAGGCGTGGGTATTTCCCGCCTGGACTAACGGCACCGACATTCCATCTTCGTGATGCCTTTTGAAGTTATCTCACACCTGACACTTGGAAGACTTATGATTGGGCTGGGAGTGTGATGCCAAGGGGTGGGGAATGGGCTATTCTATATATCAACTGCTTTCGCGCCTAATTAATCAGACTTCGCTATGCATAGCCTTTTAGCCATTTTTAATTAGTAAAAGTACATTTGATTTCTACGCATGGAGTCTCATGGTCTTTCTTTCCTAATTAATAAATGGAGAGGAGCTGACAATTAGAGAAGTCTCAACAACACCTTTCCAGGAGACTATAACCTACCGTGGAAGGTGCCAAAATTACGAGGAGACAGGACAGAGAAAAAAAAATATGTCTACGCCGGCAAGCGAAGGTGAAAAGGACAAAGAACCCGCTGATATCTTGTTTCCTGAAGAATTGGCTCAACTGGAAATATCGTGTCCTGCTAGTCCCCCCCATTGGTCTTTGTCGGTGGGACAAAGAGAGGAGGGAACGAACTGGGATGCGGCCGTTACCAGAAGGAAACACCAGGAAAGGCCGTTTGAGGCGGGAGCCGAACGACGACCCCAGGAGAGAGATCAACCTGATTACTTGGAACAGAGGTACTCTGGACTAAGTTTTGGGGAGGGTGAAGAGGCCGAGAGGGGATGGGAGCAAGAAAACCCACGAGCAGCTTTGCCCCCCCTGCCAGGGGTGCTGCTAGACCAGGGGCCCCACTCCCCAGAAGACGCAGAATGGCTAAAGTCCCCCCATTGCCTGTAAAATTTGATGGTAGCCCTAAGAAGCTGGGGTCTTTCATCATGCAAGTCTATAATTATATGGAAATCTATGGGCCTAATTTTGAATCAGATACCTTGAGAATAAGAATGGTTTTACTTGCATTAGACGGAGAGGCCTCTGACTAGGGAACAGGATTACATCAATCAAATTCCCCCCTCCTGAGGAATTTCAATGCATTTATGGGGGCTTTCAAGCGGCGGTTTGATGACCCCCTGACTGAGAAATGGGGCAAACTGAAATTTATGACCCTCACACAGGAGGACAGGCCAGTGTCTGAGTACATTCAGGAGTTTCAACACCTATGTAATTACATGAGAGGTTGGGGTGAAGAAGCCCTGTTGGACAAATTTGCTTTGGGCTTGGATGAAGATATTTATCAACAATGTGTTAATCGCCACCTTCCCAAACGCTTAACTGTTTGGTTTGAAAACACGGCAGACATTGAACTGGATTTAATAAGGCTCAAATGTGCTAAGGAGGAGAGGCAGAAGAAAAAGGAGAAAGCTGCAAAATCTTCCCCCCCAAGCCGCAAAACCCCTTTCGGAGGCAGAGGTGAAGGGAGGGGAGGCCCCTCTGGAAAATCCAGACCGTTTACTTGCTTTCATTGTGGGAAACTCGGCCATCATGCTCCTGAATGCCGCGCCCAGCTGCCCACCGCCCTAACCCCTTCCAAACGGGAGGGGAAATCTACCAAGCCCTCAGATAAGAAGAAGAATGAAGCTGCGTTTGCCGTTGATTCCAAACCCCCCACGTCAGCCAGGCTTTGGAGGGAGAAGCGGATGTCTCCACCAGCTCCTCTAATGACTCCGATGACGACGCCTCGCCTCGCTGGGTGAGTTCAAACAAAGGCCCTATGCTAATCCCCGTAGAATTGAGAGTTCTGCCCGATGGGGGGTCTGAATGCCTTTCCGCCCTCCTTGATTCAGGCTGTTCCCGCTCAATGATCAATCCTGCTATGGTGGAAAAACTGGGCCTCAAGTTGAAAACTTAAAAAGCCCCTATTGTCTTTTGCCAGATAGATGGGTCCATCGCAGGGGGGGGGGCGCCCATTTCTTTACTGAGCCCTTAGAGATGAAAATGGGATCCCACACGGAACTAATCTCTTTTATTGTGGCTCCTGGGATGGAAAGACCACTCATTTTGGGCCTGCCTTGGCTTCGCAAGTGGAACCCTCGCATAAATTGGAGGGAAGGCTGGCTACGGATTCGCACGGCCACACCTCTGGAAGGGGAGGGAGCTTCTTCGCACCCTGTTGACTGCAGTTCTGATTTGGCCGCTAGAGGGCAGGAGCGGATTGAAGGAGAGGAAAAAGTTCCGAAAGTATATTGGGACTTGAGGGGAGTTTTTAGTGAGAAATCTTCTGACAAACTTCCGCCCTACAGGCCTACTGATTGTTCAATCGACATTTTACCCAGGGTTAAGCTGCCAAAACCCCAAATATATTCCATGTCACCTAGGGAAATGGAAGAAATGAGAGAGTTCATCGATAAAAATTTGGGATGGGGATTCATAGAGCCGGCCCGCCCTAAAGTCGCTGCTCCAGTGCTGTTCCGTGAAAAGAAAGATGGCTCTCTGAGATTATGTGTTAATTTTAAAAACCTTAATGCCATATCAGCCCAAAATTTGTACCCGCTGCCTTTGATGAAGGACATGTTGGCTCACTTGGGGAAGGGCCGTATTTTCACTAAGCTGGACCTCAGGGAAGCGTACTATCGGGTCCGTATAAAGGAAGGAGATGAATGGAAAACTGCTTTCAACTGTCCTCTTGGTTGCTTCCAGTTCCGGGTCATGCCTTTTGGCCTGCAGGGGGCGCCTGCAGTCTTCATGCAATTAATTAATGAGGTCTTGCATGACCACCTTTACAAAGGCGTTATCGTATATTTGGATGATATCCTTATCTATTCTCACACTTATGACCAACACGTCGCTCTAGTGCGCACTGTTTTAAAAAAAACTCAAAGCTGCTGAACTTTATGCCAAGTTGTCAAAGTGTGAGTTCCACCAAGCTAAAATTGACTACCTCGGTTATCGCATCTCTCCCGCCGGCATTGAGATGGACCCTGGGAAGGTTAAGGCGGTCACTGAGTGGGAGGCGCCCCGAACGCGCAGACAATTGCAAAAATTTTTGGGTTTTGCTAACTTCTATCGTCAATTCATCCCTTCTTTTGCCAAAATTGCACTTCCTATCATTAACTTGCTGAAGTCCAAGGGTGGGCCTAAACCTAAGCCTAGCAAACCTTTGGATTGGACCATGGAATGTCAAGCTGCTTTCGAGAAACTTAAACACCTTTTTGCTGCGGAACCGGTCCTGAAGCATCCCAACATAGAAAAGCCTTTCGTCGTCCAAGCTGATGCCAGTGATGTTGCTGTTGGTGCCGTCTTGCTACAAGCCAACGACCAAGGTAACTTGCAACCATGCGCTTACACCTCACACAAACTCACGGACACTGAGAGGCGTTGGGCCGTTTGGGAGAAAGAGGCGTTTGCGGTGCGATGGGCTTTGACCACATGGCGCCATTTTCTGGAAGGCGCCAAGCACCCTTTTGAGGTGTGGACTGATCACAAGAATTTGGAGGCGTTGAGAACCCCGTGCCGTCTGTCCCCTAAACAAATGCGATGGGCCCAACACTTCAACCGTTTCAATTTCACGCTCAAATACATCCCTGGGGGAAAAAATTTCATGGCGGATGCTTTGTCCAGACTCCCTCAATACAACTGCTCCAAACTGAGCATTGTTCAACCAGTTGTTCCCACTTCCAGCCTGGCGGCCCCAGTGGTCACTCGCCAGCAAACACGTTCAAAGATGGACATGCCTCAGGATTTTCTCACTGACCTCAAATGCGCCCTTCCCCAGGACGACTGGTTCCAGGGGCATCAGGATGAGTGTACCATGAGGGATGATCTACCATGGATCGGGGCCAAACTTTATGTCCCCGCCTCTCTTCATCTCGTCGTCCTCCAACGCGCTCATGATTCCAAGTTGGCGGGTCACTTTGGTTTCGTGAAAACTTTGCATCTCGTGAAGAGACAATTCTGGTGGCCCTCCTTGAAAAAGGACATTGAACAGTATGTTGCTAGTTGCCCGGTTTGTGCGGCCGCCAAACGGCCACCTGGGAAACCGCAAGGGCTGCTCCAATCTGTGGCACGGCCTGTTGCCCCGTGGAAAGAAATTTCGATGGACTTCATTGTTGAGCTTCCTGAGAGCCAGGGGCACACCGTCATTTGGGTCGTTGTGGACTTATTTTCTAAACAGGTTCATTTTATCCCTTGCCACAAGATTCCTTCCGCTAAGGCTCTCGCTAAGCTTTTCATTTCCCACGTTTACCGGTTGCATGGAGTGCCTGATCGTATCATTTCTGATAGAGGTGTCCAATTCACCTCGACCTTCTGGAAGGAATTTCTTAAACGCATTGGCTCCGCCCAGGGGCTTAGCTCCGCCCACCATCCTCAGACTAACGGGGCCTGTGAGAGGACTAATTCTGTTCTGGAACAGTATTTACGTTGTTTCATTAATTATCAGCAAGATGATTGGGTAGACTTGTTGCCCCATGCTGAAGTCGCCTACAACAATTCTGTTCATTCCAGCACTGGGTTTACCCCTTTCCGAGTTGTTTTTGGTCAGGACTTTGTTCCTATTCCAGAGGTACCTCGTGACCAACCGCAAGTTTCTTCCGTCACTGACTGGAGTGAGCATCTCAGCTGTCTTTGGCCTTTGACTCTTGCTACGTTGGATGCCGCTCATCGCGCTCATAAAAAGCAAGCTGATAAGAAGCGTACGCAACCTTATCAGTACAAGGAGGGCGACTTAGTCTACTTGTCCACAAAGTTCCTTCAGACCACCCAGAAGTCCAAGAAGCTGGGACCTAAGCATGTTGGTCCTTTTCCCATCCTCAAAATCATCAATCCTGTTTCCGTTCGTTTGCAACTGCCTAAGCATCTTGACCGTGTTCACCCCGTGTTCCATGTTAACCTCATTAAACCTGTTCGTGTTTCCACTTTACGTCCGCCGGCAACTCCTCCACCTGCTCCTTTGTTGATTGATGGCGAACAGCACTTTGAAGTCCGTGAGATTCTGGAGTCCCGCAAGCGGCGTAACCGCATCCAGTACTTAGTGGCTTGGAAGCATTTTCCCCCTCCCATACGGAATGGGTTGACAAGTCCCATGTTCGTGCTCCATGGCTGCTTCGGAGGTTTTATGCTGCTTATCCTGACAAGCATTAATTTTCTCTTCCCTCTCTCCCCTTTTTCTTTTCTGTTTTTTGTTGTTCGTCTGTGTCAGCTTCTGCTTTGCTGTTGCTTCAGCTGCCATGAAACGGGAAGGGGGGGGCGTGTATGTGGGAGGGATTTAATTGACGTGCTGGAGGAAGGTTCTAGGATGTACCAGTCGTTGGGAGTACGCATGCGTACGTGTTTCCCGCCTGCATCAACGGCCTACACATTCCATCTTCGGCCTGTCTGTTTGAAGTTATCTCACACCTGACATTTGAAGGACTTATGATTGGACTGGAGCTTTGATCCTAGGGGGGGGAACGGGTTTCCCTATATATCAATTGCTTTCGCGCCATATTATTCAGATCTTGCTTCACTACTGCTCGCTTACCATTTATAATTAGTAAAAGTACTTTGGATTTCCAACCCATGGAGTCTCTTAGTCTTCTTTCCTAATTATGGAGTGGAGTGGGCCCTGACAAGAAGCAAGATCTGAATAATATCCCTTTCCAGGAGATTTACGTCTACCGAGAAGGGAAAGAATGTCTTCTCCGACCAGAGAGGAGGAGGGCGCAACTGGAGGGGATTCCAGTGAACTAGGACCTCCCGACCTTTCTTTACACCAGCCCAGCTCGTCTGACCGACCTTTGCACGAAGATTTATTTCAACTGCAAATTTCCAGTCAGCCTGAACCTTCCCCCCCACCCCGTTGGTCAATTTCTGCGGGGCAAAGAGAGATTGAGACAAGCTGGAATGCTGGGCTCACCCAAAGACCACCTCCACAAACTTCGCTGGAGCCAGGTGCTGTGAGAAAACCTCAGGCGAGTGAAGTCCCTGACTATTGGAGCCAAAGGTACTGTGGGGAAAGCAGAGGGGGCGATGAAGGAGAATGGAGAGGCTATCAGCACCGGGGCCCGATGAGAAAACCCCAGCGGAGTGAATTACCTGATTATTGGGGGTCAAACATTTTTGGAAGAGAGAAGGGGGGAGGAGGAAAGAGACTGGAGAAACTGGCAACGTTACCCACGCCAGGATTCTCCCCCCCCCTCGGCCCGTGTCTCCCCCTGCGGCTAGAGGTTTCGCTGATCAAAGAGGACCTCCCCCCCAGCCTCCCCCCCGAAGACATCGAATGGCTAAAATCCCTCCCTTGCCTGTACGTTTTAAGGGGGATTCTACTAGCCTTCCCTCCTTTCTTATGCAAGTGTTTAACTACATGGAAATTTATGGCCGGGACTTTGAATCTGACACTTTAAGGGTCAGAATGATTCTTTTATCTTTGGATGGTGAAGCGGCTACATGGTCGACTGCTTTGCACATGTCTGGGTCTCCCCTCTTGGGGAATTTCAACCGTTTTATGGAGGCTTTCCGTCAACGTTTTGATGACCCATTAACTGAGAAGCGGAACAAATTGAAGTTTTTAACCTTCGACCAAGACGATAGACCTGTCGCCCAATACATCCAGGAATTTCAGTGTCTCTCACAATACATGAGAGGATGGGGGGAGGACGCCCTTCTGGACAGATTTGCCGAAGGGTTGAACGCAGACATTTATCAACAATGTGTCAATCGTAACCTGCCAAGACGCTTAATCACGTGGTTTGAGCATGCTGCAGACGCCGAGCTTGACTTAATCCGTCTGCGTTATGCCACTGAAGAAAGAAGGAAGCGGAAGGAGAGGGCTGCCAGGTCCCTCCCCCCTCCTACTACGCAATCGTTCTCCAAACGACGAGGCGACGCAAGAGGGCCCCCTTCTGGCTCCTCCAGACCGTTAACATGCTTTCGTTGTGGCAAGCTTGGGCACACCGCCCCCGAATGTCGGGCTAAACTGCCTCTCTCTGCCCAACCCCCTCCCAGACGTGATGACAAGCCTGCCAGAGGCTCTGACAAGAAGAAGAAGGCGACAGCGTTCGCTGGGGAAACCAACCCCCCTCCTTTTGCCCAGCCATTAAAGGGTGACGCAGATGCTAACTCCTCTTCTTCTGAGGACTCTGATGACGACACATCGCCTCGCTGGGTGAGTTCAAACAAGGGGCCCCTTCTCATCCCTATTGAATTAAAAGTTCCTCCTGAGGGGACCCCTGCCACCCTCCTAGCTTTACTTGATTCTGGCTGTTCCCGATCCATGATCAATCCCGCCATGGTAGAAAAATTGGGCATCAAATTGCGCACTTTGAAAACCCCGATTGTGTTTTGCCAAATAGATGGCTCGATTGCGGGGGGGGGGGGGCGCCCATTTTTTTACTGAGCCTTTGGAAATGAAAATGGGTACCCATACTGAATTAATCTCTTTTGTGGTCGCGCCTGGCATGGACAGACCACTCATTTTGGGCATCCCATGGCTCCGGAAGTGGAACCCTCACATAAATTGGCGGACAGGCCGCTTGCGTGTTCGCTCGAAGGTGCCTCCAGTGGGGGAGGGCTCTCCGGACCAACCTGAAGTCACTGACGTTCCTGAAGTAGCCGCTAGAGGGCAGGAGAGGATTGCAGGAGAGGAAAAAATCCCGAAAGAATATTTGGATCTTAGGGACGTCTTCAGCGAGCAATCTTCGGACATTCTACCCCCCCACAGGCCTACTGATTGCTCCATTGACATTTTACCCGGGGTCAAACTCCCAAAACCCCGCATTTACTCCATGTCACCCAGGGAAATGGAGGAGATGCGTTCTTTCATTGACAAAAATTTGAAACGTGGGTTCATTGAACCGGCTCGACCCAAAGTGGCTGCCCCTGTCCTATTTCGTGAAAAGAAAGATGGGTCTCTTCGTTTGTGCTGTGACTTTCGCAACCTTAACGCAATCTGTACTCAAAACCTCTACCCACTACCATTGATGAAGGACTTGTTAGCGCAACTGGGGAAGGGCCGCATCTTCACAAAATTGGACCTGCGGGAAGCTTACTATAGAGTACGCATTAAGGAAGGGGACGAATGGAAGACCGCATTCAACTGCCCTCTTGGTTGTTTCCAGTTCCGAGTTATGCCTTTTGGCCTACAGGGGGCTCCTGCTGTGTTCATGCAATTCATTAATGAGATCCTCCACGATCATCTCTATAAGGGCGTTATCGTCTATCTGGACGATATCCTCATTTATACTCGCTCTTACGACCACCACGTCAATCTGGTGCGCACTGTCTTGAAAAAACTCCGTGCTGCCAACCTATATGCCAAATTGTCTAAGTGCGAGTTTCACCAAACGACTATTGACTATCTGGGCTACCGTATCTCCTCGGATGGCGTTGAAATGGACCCTGAAAAAGTGAAGGCGGTCACTGAGTGGGACGCTCCCAAAACTCGTAAACAGTTGCAAAAATTTTTGGGTTTCGCTAATTTCTACCGTCAATTTATTCCCTCTTTTGCCAACATTGCTCTCCCTATCACTAATTTACTCAAGACTAAAGGCGACCCGAAGCCTAAACCCAATAAGCCTTTGGACTGGACCATGGAATGCCAGGCGGCATTCGAAAAACTTAAACGCCTTTTTGCCGCTGAACCAGTTCTTAAACATCCTGATCTCAACCAGCCTTTCGTCGTCCAGGCGGATGCCAGTGATGTCGCTGTTGGGGCCGTTCTGCTACAAGCCAATGACCAAGGTAACTTACAGCCTTGCGCGTACACCTCACGTAAACTCACTGACACAGAGCGGCGCTGGGCGGTTTGGGAGAAGGAGGCTTTTGCGGTCCGTTGGGCCCTCGCTACTTGGCGCCATTTCCTCGAAGGCTCTAAACACCCATTTGAAGTGTGGACTGACCACAAGAACTTGGAAGCGTTACGCACACCTCGTCGTCTCTCCCCCAAACAGATGCGGTGGGCCCAATATTTTAACCGTTTCAATTTCACTCTCAAGTATATCCCGGGCGGAAAGAACTTCATGGCCGATGCTTTGTCCCGATTACCTCAGTATAATTGTTCCAAACTGAGTATCGTCCAACCGCTCTTGGCAGCTCCGGTACTCGCACGTCAACAGACCAAAGCTCAGGAGGTAGTGCCTCACGATCTACTTTCTGACCTCAAAGCGGCTCTTCATCGGGACGACTGGTTCCTGACCCATCGGGACGAGTGCACCATGAGGGACGATCTACCGTGGATTGGGGATAAATTATACGTCCCCGCTTCCCTACGACTTGTCGTCCTTCGTCGCGCTCATGACTCCAGGATGGCGGGTCATTTTGGGTTCGTCAAGACTTTGCACCTCGTGAAGAGACAATTCTGGTGGCCTTCTTTAAAAAAGGACATTGAACTTTATGTGGCCAGTTGCCCAGTTTGCGCGGCCGCCAAAAAGCCGCCGGGGAAACCGCAGGGACTTCTACAGTCTGTTGCCCGCCCAGTTGCACCTTGGAAGGAGATTTCTATGGACTTTATTGTTGAGCTCCCCGAGAGCCAGGGCCACACCGTCGTCTGGGTAGTCACTGATTTGTTTTCCAAGCAAGTTCATTTCGTCCCTTGCCACAAAATTCCTTCCGCCAAGGCGTTGGCTAAATTGTTTCTTTCCCACATCTACCGGTTGCATGGGGTTCCCGACCGTATTATCTCCGATCGTGGAGTCCAATTCACATCTAAATTTTGGAAGGAGTTCCTTGCACGCATTGGTTCCACCCAAGGCCTTAGCTCCGCCTACCATCCTCAGACTAATGGCGGCTGTGAACGTACTAATTCCGTCCTTGAACAGTATTTACGTTGTTTCATCAATTATCAACAGGACGATTGGGTTGACTTGTTACCACATGCTGAAGTGGCCTATAACAATTCGGTTCACTCCAGTACGGGCTTCACCCCTTTCCGGGTCGTTTACGGCCAGGATTTTGTTCCTATTCCCGAACTGCCTACGGCCCAACCTCAGGTTCCTTCCGTTGCAGACTGGAGCGAACGTCTCAGTCGCCTTTGGCCCCTGACTCTTTCCACCTTGGACGCTGCCCATAAGGCTCATAAGAAGCAGGCTGATAAGAAACGCTCTCAGCCCTATGATTACCACGTTGGAGATTTAGTGTATTTGTCCACGAAATTCTTGCATACTACACAAAAATCGAAGAAATTGGGTCCCAAGTATGTTGGCCCTTTCCCAATTGTTAAAGTTATCAATCCTGTTTCGGTTCGTTTGCAATTGCCCAAGCATCTGAATCGTATCCACCCGGTGTTCCACATTAACCTCATCAAACCAGTTCGGGTATCCAACCTCAGGCCCACGGATGACCCTCCGCCTGCTCCCTTACTTGTGGATGGAGAACATCATTTTGAAATTCGTGACATTCTTGATTCCCGTAGGCACCGTAATCACATCCAATACCTTGTGGCTTGGAAACATTTCCCCCCCTCTCACACGGAATGGGTTGATAAGTCCCACGTTCGTGCGCCCCGCTTACTCCAGAGATTTTATGCTTCTTATCCCGACAAGCCTTGACTTCCCTCCCCTCCCTTTTTCATTTGTTTTCTTATTTGTCTGTTTCGTTTGTTTTTTCTTCCAGGCCTGACAGCCTTTTTCCGGGGGACGGCCGGATGTCAGCTTCTGCTTTGCTGTTGCTTCAGCTGCCATGAAACGGGAAGGGGGGGGCGTGTATGTGGGAGGGATTTAATTGACGTGCTGGAGGAAGGTTCTAGGATGTACCAGTCGTTGGGAGTACGCATGCGTACGTGTTTCCCGCCTGCATCAACGGCCTACACATTCCATCTTCGGCCTGTCTGTTTGAAGTTATCTCACACCTGACATTTGAAGGACTTATGATTGGACTGGAGCTTTGATCCTAGGGGGGGGAACGGGTTTCCCTATATATCAATTGCTTTCGCGCCATATTATTCAGATCTTGCTTCACTACTGCTCGCTTACCATTTATAATTAGTAAAAGTACTTTGGATTTCCAACCCATGGAGTCTCTTAGTCTTCTTTCCTAATTATGGAGTGGAGTGGGCCCTGACAGTCTGTTTGTTTGTGTTTTTTTTCGTTTTACAGGCCTGATCGCCTTTTTCTGGGGGACGGCCGGATGTCAGCTTCTGCTTTGCTGTTGCTTCAGCTGCCATGAAACGGGGGGGGGGAGGGCCTGGTATTTGGGAGGGGTTACTCATTGTGCTGGAGGAAAGTTCTGGAGTTCACCGACTGAGCGGACTGCGCAGGTGTGGGTATTTCCCGCCTGGACTAACGGCACCGACATTCCATCTTCGTGATGCCTTTTGAAGTTATCTCACACCTGACACTTGGAAGACTTATGATTGGGCTGGGAGTGTGATGCCAAGGGGTGGGGAATGGGCTATTCTATATATCAACTGCTTTCGTGCCTAATTAATCAGACTTCGCTATGCATAGCCTTTTAGCCATTTTTAATTAGTAAAAGTACATTTGATTTCTATGCATGGAGTCTCATGGTCTTTCTTTCCTAATTAATAAATGGAGATGAGCTGACACTTTCAGCCCTCTCTAAGCGGTTTACAGAGTCAGCATATCGCCCCCACAGTCTGGGTCCTCATTTCACCCACCTCGGAAGGATGGAAGGCTGAGTCAACCTTGAGCCAGTGAGACTAGAACTGCTGAACTGCAGATAACAGTCAGCTGAAGTGGCCTGCAGTGCTGCACCCTAACCACTGCGCCACCTCGGCTCCTTAAACCTTCAGTGCTGCATAATATTCATCCAGGTGGAAGAAGGGGGGGGGTTCTAGGTTTCTAGGAAGAGGCACCCATGGAAGCTGCTCTGCTGTACAACCACAGAGATTGCTGATGAGTTGGGAATCAATGTTTAGTTCTCAGAATGGCTCCTAATTGGGAATAGAATCCCTTTGCAAATTCCATTTGAAGGAGGTAAGAAAAGCTCTGATGGATCAGACGTAGATCAGTCTAAGATTCCCAGTGACCACACAAATACAAGCAGAAGAAGGCAGAGACTTATGGCTTGGCCCCACATGGAACACAATTTCCCACAATTTCACTTCCCTCCATCCCACCACACAGTATTGGACAATTGGCCATCTCAACTCTCCAGGAATCCCCAACTCTGGTATCCCACATTAGTAGTTTCTATCCTTGGGCTGTCCGACTTTTAAACACAACCACAATCACTCCATGCAGAAGCTAGTTTTTTTTCCTTTTTCTCTCTTTTTCCGTTTCTGCTATAATTTTGCACCAGTGAGGTTAAAACCAATTTCCTTGTATTTAAGTACAATGACAATAAATATTATACTTTATAATCTGAGAAAATGTTTCCTAATTCCACAATTCCAGTAAGCACTAAAGTGGGACTGGAACTCAAGAGTCTCCTGGGGCCCAAAGGACCCCTGGAAGATTTCATACCTAAGGAAGGACTAGAACTCAGAGCTTCCTCGCGCCCAGGTCGGTCAACGCCACCCCCAGGCAGGCGGTCTGCCTGAGCCCTCTCCCCTCCCGCCGCCGGACCCGCAGAAGCCGCCTGGGGCCGGCCGGGAGCATCGACAGGGAGCCGGTCGAAGAGGCGCAGAGGGTCAGGCGAGCGCCTGGACGGACTTCCTCTCAGCCGGGCTGCGGAGATGATGGCCGGGGACTCCTTGCGCTTCTTCCTCCCCTGCCCCCCTCGGGCTTCATTGGGGCTTCGGCTCCAGACGCTGTGGGGTGCCCTGCCGATGAGAGTGGCCGGAGGACCCCCGGGAGACGAGAGTGGCCCCCGGATCTGAGGAGAAGCCGCGAGGGGAGCAGGTGGAGGCTCGGAGCCCCCGCGGGACCTCGAGGCAGCAACGGGGGCAGCCTCTGTCTCCCCTCTCTCCGCAGCCTCTGCAAGAAAGATGAGTTGGCAGGAGGGGTTAATTCCACGCCCCCCAGAGACTTTGCGATTGTCTCTGAGGTCACTGGATCTCCCCTCACCTTTCACTGTCTCTACGGGAGCCTCTGCAAGAAAGATGAGTGGGCAAGGCGGGCAGAGGGGAACTTAGTCTTAGGAGCTGTCCAGCGCTGCTGGCCTTGGGGCAGGTTCCAGCCGTTGGGCGGGGAAGTGGGGAAGGGCGCCTGGCTCCACGCAGGAAGCAGGCGAGGCGAGGAGCAGCTGCAAACTTGGAGGCTATTGGAAGGGGGGGAAGCGAATCTCCTCTTGGGGAGGGCGGGTGAAAGTATGAGCAACTCCTCCTCCTTTCTTGGCTGCGTCCAGGTAAGGTTGGAAGAACCGCGGCATCGCCTAGAGCTTTTCCTCAGCTGCACATTTGGGGGTCTTTCAATCCTTCCCATTCCCTCCATGATCTGAAAGGATCTCCCGCCCCCCTCCCCACCTTAACCACTTCCCCGGTCTTGGTCCGACCAGGCACTCTGAGGGCGGCAGTCCTTCTGCTGTCAGCTGCCTGTTGAGAAGCCCCTGGAGGGGCAGCCGAGGAGCGCTTCTCCCCCAAGGAGAGAAAAGCCCCCTTTCTACCTCTGCTTTTCCCAGCGGCAATTGTGCTGACACCCTCCCCCTTTGGGCCCCAACCCGATCTTCTGTTTCTTGGGAAGTTGATTGAAGCAGCCTCCCGCAACTCTAGACAGCCACACCTGGGGAAGGAGAGGTTCCGTCTGACTTGGGGGAGAGATGAAAAGGACGGGAGACCTGATCCAGGTGGGCAAAATTTCCTTTTTCTTCGGGTTGAGATGGAGCCGGTTCCTCCCCCTCCAGACCTTCCCAGCCTCCGGGCACCGTGGAGGCTCCTGAGTGGCCCTGACTGATTGATCGACCGGGGTCCTTTGGGGCTTCTTTTTAACACCAGCCTCAGATTGAACCTTTGGGTGAGGATGTCAAAAAGAAGCAGGAAGACCCCAATGGCGGAGACTCCCCACACAGCCCCCCATTCCCAGGCCTGGTCGGTCAGGCGAGGCCATTCAGAGGACCACCCTGTGTTCGGAGGCCGGGAGGGTCCGGATGGAGTGGAAGCAGCTCCCCATCGTTTTCAACAGGAGGGAGAGGACGGGGCTGGGAGACTTGCAGGACACCCCTCCTCTCTCTGAGGGTCCCTGTCCATCACACCAAACGGGGTGGGTGGGGGCTGCCTCCGGGCCCTTCCTGCCAATATTGTCCTGAAATCAAGTCGCCTCCCCTTTTCCACAGCAGTCCTGCATCTCCCCCCATTATTCCCATATGGGGTTCAGCACCTCTCCCCCCCAAATTCTTTTGAGATCTCTGCCCTTCTCAGTGCTGTTTGTGGTCTGGGTGAGATTATTAAAAGAAATCGTCTTTTTCCTAGAGGCAAAGCGTGGAAGTTGAGGAAATGGAGGGAGGGGTAATTAATTGGCAGTAGAGCGTGGCTTGTCCTCCGGGGTGGGAGGTCGAAGGGGTGAAGACAGACGAAGGCTCCGAGTGGCCAGGGGGTTTTGTGACGCGGGGCAAAGGATTCAGGGGAGGGGGGGTGCGTGGCTGGTGACTGGCTGGTGTGGTTTGTTCCTGCCAACCCCAGGTGCGAAGGAGCGGGGCAGGTGAGAAGCGGGCGCGGCAGCTCTATGTTTGGACAGGGCGAGAGGAAAGAAGGGAGGCGCAGTGACCGGAGGGGACGTTTTGTGCTTGGGGAGGGACAAAGCGTGGTGAAGGGGAGCGGAGTTTGCTATCTATGGGCAAGGGGTTTGGGCTGGGTGGGGGGGGTCTGGCCCTGTCGGTGGGAGGTTGCTTGTTTTTTGTGGGTGCGTGTTGTCTGTGGGCGGAGAGTGGTGGGAGGAGGGGGGTGTCTCAAAGCCAGGGAGGGAATGAGAGGGAAAGTGAGAGCAGCGGGAGAGAATCGGGCAAAGCACCCAGGAAAGGCGGCGGAGGAGCCGCAAGAGAAGCGAGTTCAAGGGGCCAAAAGAAGCGCCATTCAATCACCATTCAAGGGCTTGGCTGGCAGGGCACCTGGAGTGTCTCCGGTGCTTAGCAGGGATGCTATATTCAGCCGAGACAAGATGGGAAGGATTGGGCAGCCATGATAGAATCTTCTGGCACTTTTAGGGGCTCCCACAGAGAAGAGGGGAGTGACTTCGTCTCCAGAGCCTGGAGGGAAGGAGAAGAGGAAATGAGTGGAAGTTTGTTAAAGAGAGACCCAATCTATAAGTGCAGAGATGTTTTCAGACCGAAGGAACGATTAAGCCATGGAATAAGTTTCTTCTCAAAGTAGTGAGTGCTCCATCTCTGGAAGTTTTCAAAGTGGACAAGATAACCTTTTGACTGGGATGGTATAAAGTTCCTGCCTTGAGCAGAGGGTTGGACTAGAAGTCCTCCAAAGTCCCTGCCAGCCATATAAATCTACTTTCTATGTTCTACCATCTCTAAGGCTACTTCATCACCCACCACCCACTGGCCACTGACCAGCTCCAGTTGGCCTTGGTGGCCTCTGGCTTCCCCTCCTATTGCTTCTCTCTTGTACCCTTCTGGAGCAGCAGGAGTTTCTGCCTGCCCCCTTAACCCTCAACCCAGCCCTGTCTTCCAGCTCTGCCACCAGCTCTGTCAGCCTTGTGGCCTCCGTGGGTCTCTGCTGCCTCGAGGCGTCTCCTGCAGACCCCTCGGCTACCATTTCGGCTTCTAGCTGTTCTCCTCTTTTCTCCTCTCCTGTGGGCTGCCCAGATCCCAGCTGTTCGGCTTGTTTGGCTGCTTGGTTCTGGCTCCCAGATCCAGCTCTGGCCAGACTTTCTGCCCTCCCCACAGCAGAACCCTCACCCTCTTGACTGCTGCCCCTCAGCTTCAGATGGCACTCCGAGGCATGGAGCTGAGCCTGGGGATCCATCGCTACCAATCTCGCCACTCTCATGGCCATCACCTCCACCCTGAGAGGACTTATTCCTCAGTGCTCTCAAGCTCTGATGCTCGGTGGCTGGGAGGCTTTCAGCTTAGCTGACAGTCCTGCAGTGACTGGTAAGGTGGGGGGAAGGGAGGGGCTTCAGCTGGTAAGGGTGGGGTTCTCCTGACTCCCCTGGCACACTGGGTGGCAAGTCAAGGGAAGGGAGGGGAAGAATCTCTTTTCTTTCTCAAATGGGTAGAAGGCCACCATTCCTCCATTCCAGGTATGGGCAGAGAGAGTGTCAGCAAAGTTGTCCCATGTGCTGGTCACTCAGGAGTGCCAACATCATTTCTGAAGAAGGCCACTTGGCTGGTGACCTCCCTGTGGAGATCTTCCCTGTCTTTCTCCAAACACCTGTTCTGCAGCTCTAATTCTTGGATGGCCATTCTGACATGGGTCAATCCTTCTCTATTGTCCTCCAGAGTTTTCTGCAGGTCTTCCATTGTGGCCTGGTAAACACAGGTCTGCTGCTGCTGCAGATGGTTGAGGTGCTTCTTCTCATTTCCCCTCACATTCTGAACAATGGAGACTTTCTGCTTCAGTTGGCTGGAGTGGCTTTTCTCTACAAAGTGGAACTTTGGTCCATCTCAGCCAGTTCATGCTGCAGACTCTGGAGGTGCTCCTTGAGTTCTTAAGAAGGTTCCAAACTTCTTTGAGGAGCTTCTCAGAGATTGTAAGGCAGCCTTCTCAAGTTTGAGGAAGGCCACTTGACTAGTAACCTCAGAAATTTCTTTCTGGAGTTCTTCAGTGTGCTCCACCAAAGATTCTTTCTCAAGCTCTAACTGGTTGATCATCATGTTGGCATGGTCCAAGCTCCCTTTTTTATCCAGCAGAGTTTTCTGCAGGTCTTCTGTTGTGGTCTGAAGTTGATCCACTGTCTGCTTGAGACAACTGTGCTGTTCTTTCATCCGTTGTTTGTCTTTCTTAGATTCCTGGATCTGAATGTCAACAAAATCTGGTTAATCTGGACATCATGGAGGCCATCACTGCTCATTCAGATCAGGGGTGGGTTTCTCGCCCCGTTCCAACCGGTTCGGTTGGAACGGGGCCGGCGCTGTCCTCGTGCACGTGCGCGGTGCACGCATGCTTACTAGCATCTGTGCGATGCTCCAACTGCTCCTGGAGGATTGCGCAGGCGCTGTATGCGTCCTGCGCATGCGTGGAAGCGCAGAACTCGTCAAAACCGGGTAAGGAGCGCGGGCGGGTGGGTGGACCCTTCGCCGTTCCCGGAAGTTACTTACTTCCGGCTTCGCCGACCAACCGGTTTGCAGGGACCGCCGCGAACCAGTTGAAACCCACCCCTGATTCAGATATTCCCTAAAGGACCATTTCTTCCCTGCTGGTGACCTGTTTGGAAAATGGAGAGACATAGTCACTTTTTCTCTCCATTCAGAGGACATTTTACTAACTGCCTAAAGTCCAGAGATCCTTTCAAGTGGCCCAGTTTGAGAAACTCTGACTTAATCCATCACAACTGACCTCTCTTCAAACTATAGATTAGATTAGGCAAAATGCCCCTGCCCTCCAGTCCCATCCAAGGCACAAAATCCTCTCTCTCAGCCACAGCCTACCTCACAAGCATGTTGTTGTGAGGATGATGGAGTTTTCAATATGTTCACTGCCTTGAGGGAGAGAGGAAGAAAAAAAAGGGAAGAGAGACAGAAAGAGACAGAGAAGGACAGAGAAAGTGACAGAAGAGTGGGAAAGAAGGAGAGAGAGAGACAAAGAGAAAGAGGGTGAAAGACAAAGAGGAGAGAGAAGGGAGAAGGGAGAAGGAGAGAGAAAGTGACAGAAGAATGGAAAAGAGGGAGAGAGAAAGAAGAGAGACAAAGAGAAAGAGGATGACAGAGACAGAGAGAGAAGAGAGGAAGAGGAAAGAGTAAGAGAGAACATCTCATTTCAACCCTGAGGTGCAAATATTCTCTTTGATTGGTAATTTTATTTGTCCATTTACTGTCCAATACTCTCATTTCCCCTTAAGTTCATCAAGAATTCCCTTCTTTTTATTGAATTTATCACAATACCTTGAGAACAACTTTTTCAGCATAGCTTTACAACTATTTAAAATATATAGTAATTTAGGTCAGGTTTTCAGAACATTAGTCTACTATTTATAAGTCACTAAGTGCAAAGAAACAGATTCAGAAAGTTGGCTTCCCTTTTTGTAATTGCCTATTGCCTGTTTAATTTTCTACCTACATTTTTGATAACTGATATTCACATTGACCCAAGAAGCCCATCATAGAAAGAAACCCTCCCTATGAACTTTGTTGGGTTTCCATGGAATGAAGTTTGATCTTTTTCTCAACCATACAGTAGCATATTCTTTCTAAGGAGGATATAATCAAGGGAGAGAGAGAGAGAGAGAATCCCTCCTTCCTTCAGCCCAACTGTCAAGCCCCACTCCATTACATAATTAGGAAAGAAGACTAAGAGACTCCATGGGTTGGAAATCCAAAAGTACTTTTACTAATTATAAATGGTAAGTGAGCAGTAGCAAAGCAAAGTCTGATTAATATGGCGCGAAAGCAATTGATATATAGAATAACCCGTTCCCCCCCCCTTAGGATCAAAGCTCCAGTCCAATCATAAGTCCTTCAAATGTCAGGTGTGAGATAACTTCAAAAAGACAGGCCGGACGATGGAATGTCGAGGCCGTTGATGCAGGCGGGAAACACATACGCATGCGCAATCCCAACGACTGGTACATCCTAGAACATTCCTCCAGCACATCAATTAACCCCTCCCAAATACAAGCCCCCCCCCCTTCCCGTTTCATGGCAGCTGAAGCAACAGCAAGGCAGAAGCTGACATCCGGCCGTCCCCCGGAAAAAAGGCTGTCAGGCCTGGAAGAAAAACAAACAAAACAGACAAACGACAAAACACAAAAAGAAGAGGGAGGGGAGAAAAGTCAAGGCTTGTCGGGATACGAAGCATAAAATTTCTGTAGCAGGCGGGGAGCACGAACGTGGGATTTATCAACCCATTCCGTGTGGGATGGGGGGAAGTGTTTCCAAGCCACCAGATATTGGATGCGATTACGGTGCCTGCGGGAATCAAGAATTGCACGAACTTCAAAATGACGTTCCTCATCAATCAGCAAAGGAGCAGGCGGAGGGTCATCCGGGGGCCGTAAGTGGGACACCCGAACCGGCTTGATGAGGTTGATGTGGAACACTGGGTGGATTCGGTTGAGATGTTTGGGCAATTGTAAACGAACAGAAACAGGATTGATGACTTTCACAATAGGGAAAGGGCCAACATACTTGGGTCCCAATTTCTTTGATTTCTGTGTAGTGTGCAAGAATTTTGTGGACAAATACACCAAATCCCCAATGTGGTATACATAGGGCTGAGAGCGTTTCCTATCGGCTTGCTTCTTATGGGATTTATGGGCAGCGTCCAAAGTGGAAAGAGTCAGAGGCCAAGTGCGACTGAGACGCTCACTCCAGTCCGCAACTGAAGGAACCTGAGGCTGGGCCGTAGGCAATTCGGGAATAGGAACAAAATCCTGGCCGTAAACGACCCGAAAAGGGGTAAACCCCGTGCTGGAGTGAACCGAGTTGTTATAGGCCACCTCAGCATGTGGTAACAAGTCAACCCAATCGTCCTGTTGATAATTGATGAAACAACGTAAATATTGTTCAAGGACGGAATTAGTACGTTCACAGCCGCCATTAGTCTGAGGATGGTAGGCGGAGCTAAGGCCCTGGGCGGAGCCAATGCGTTTGAGAAACTCCTTCCAAAAAGTAGATGTGAATTGGACCCCACGATCGGAGATAATACGGTCGGGAACCCCATGTAAACGGTAGATGTGGGAAAGGAACAGTTTAGCCAATGCCTTGGCGGAAGGAATTTTGTGACAAGGCACGAAATGAACTTGCTTGGAAAACAAATCAGTGACCACCCAGATGACGGTATGTCCCTGGCTCTCGGGAAGCTCAACAATAAAGTCCATAGAAATCTCCTTCCAAGGGGCAACCGGGCGAGCGACGGACTGGACAAGCCCCTGCGGTTTCCCCGGCGGTTTTTTGGCGGTAGCGCAAACAGGGCAACTGGCCACATAAAGTTCAATGTCCTTTTTTAAAGAGGGCCACCAGAACTGTCTCTTCACGAGGTGCAAAGTTTTTACGAAACCAAAATGACCCGCCAATCTGGAGTCATGAGCGCGACGAAGGACGACAAGTCGTAGGGAAGCGGGGACGTATAATTTAGCACCAATCCACGGTAGATCGTCCCTCATGGTGCACTCGTCCCGATGGTTCAGAAACCAGTCGTCTTGAGGAAGAGCTTTTTTAAGGTCAGAAAGTAGATCTTGAGGCACTTCCTTCCGAGCGTGGGTCTGTTGACGTGTGAGTACCGGAGCTGCCAGGAGAGGTTGGACGATACTCAGTTTAGAGGAATTATATTGAGGTAATCGGGACAAAGCATCTGCCATGAAGTTCTTTCCACCCGGGATATACTTTAGAGTGAAATTGAAACGGTTGAAATATTGGGCCCATCGCATCTGTTTGGGGGAGAGACGACGAGGCGTTCGCAACGCTTCCAAGTTCTTGTGGTCAGTCCAAACCTCAAATGGGTGTTTAGCGCCTTCCAGGAAATGGCGCCAAGTCGCGAGGGCCCAACGGACCGCAAAAGCCTCCTTCTCCCAAACTGCCCAACGCCGCTCCGTGTCAGTGAGTTTACGGGAAGTGTATGCGCAAGGCTGCAAATTACCTTGGTCGTTAGCTTGCAACAGAACGGCCCCTACGGCGACATCACTGGCATCAGCCTGGACGACGAAAGGCTGGTCGAGATCAGGGTGCTTAAGAACTGGTTCAGCGGCAAAAAGGCGTTCAAGCTTCTCGAATGCCACCTGGCATTCCATGTTCCAGTCCAAAGGCTTATTGGGTTTAGGCTTCGGGTCACCTTTCGTCTTGAGCAAATTAGTAATAGGGAGAGCAATGTTAGCAAAAGAGGGAATGAATTGACGGTAGAAATTGGCGAACCCCAAAAATTTTTGCAATTGCTTACGAGTTCTGGGCGCGTCCCATTCAGTGACCGCCTTCACCTTTTCAGGGTCCATTTCAATGCCATCAGGGGAGATGCGGTAGCCCAGATAGTCAATTTTAGTTTGGTGAAACTCACACTTAGACAATTTGGCATAAAGGTCAGCGGCACGGAGTTTTTTCAAAACAGTGCGTACCAGATTGACGTGGTGGTCGTAACTGCGGGTATAAATGAGGATATCGTCCAGGTATACGATAACGCCCTTGTACAGATGATCGTGCAAGACCTCATTAATAAATTGCATGAACACAGCAGGAGCCCCCTGGAGGCCAAAAGGCATAACCCGAAACTGGAAACAACCAAGAGGGCAGTTGAAAGCAGTCTTCCATTCGTCCCCTTCCTTAATGCGTATCCTATAGTAAGCTTCTCGCAGGTCCAATTTTGTGAAGATGCGGCCCTTCCCTAGTTGCGCCAACAAGTCTTTCATCAATGGGAGTGGGTAGAGGTTCTGAGAAGAGACCGCGTTAAGGTTTCTAAAGTCACAGCATAAGCGAAGAGAACCATCTTTCTTTTCACGAAACAGTACAGGGGCAGCCACTTTGGGTCGGGCTGGTTCAATGAAACCACGTTTCAAATTTTTGTCAATGAAAGAACGCATCTCCTCCATTTCCCTGGGCGACATGGAGTAAATCCGGGGTTTAGGGAGCTTAACCCCGGGTTAAATGTCTATGGAGCAATCAGTAGGCCTGTGGGGGGGCAGAATGTCCGAAGATTGTTCGCTGAAGACTTCCTTAAGATCCAGATATTCTTTCGGAATTTTCTCCTCTCCTGCAATCCTCTCCTGCCCTCTAGCGGCTACTTCAGGAACGTCAGTGACGGCAGGTTGGTCCGGAGAGCCCTCCCCCACTGGAGGCACCTTCGAGCGAACGCGTAAGCGGCCTGTCCGCCAATTTATGTGAGGGTTCCACTTTCGAAGCCATGGGATGCCCAAAATGAGTGGCCTGTCCATGCCCGGTGCGACCACAAAAGAGATTAATTCATAGAATTAATCATAGAAAGAAACCCTCCCTATGAACTTTGTTGGGTTTCCATGGAATGAAGTTTGATCTTTTTCTCAACCATACAGTAGCATATTCTTTCTAAGGAGGATATAATCAAGGGAGAGAGAGAGAGAGAGAATCCCTCCTTCCTTCAGCCCAACTGTCAAGCCCCACTCCATTACATAATTAGGAAAGAAGACTAAGAGACTCCATGGGTTGGAAATCCAAAAGTACTTTTACTAATTATAAATGGTAAGTGAGCAGTAGCAAAGCAAAGTCTGATTAATATGGCGCGAAAGCAATTGATATATAGAATAACCCGTTCCCCCCCCCTTAGGATCAAAGCTCCAGTCCAATCATAAGTCCTTCAAATGTCAGGTGTGAGATAACTTCAAAAAGACAGGCCGGACGATGGAATGTCGAGGCCGTTGATGCAGGCGGGAAACACATACGCATGCGCAATCCCAACGACTGGTACATCCTAGAACATTCCTCCAGCACATCAATTAACCCCTCCCAAATACAAGCCCCCCCCCTTCCCGTTTCATGGCAGCTGAAGCAACAGCAAGGCAGAAGCTGACACCAACACTCTTGCTGGCATCCCGGATGGATGAGAGGGACTGCAGAGGGTCTCCTCGAGTCTAGGGCAGCGAGTCATTCAGTGGGAAAGTTGCCTCTTGGAAGGAATGACCCGGCTTGGCTCCCACTTTCAATCTGCCGCCCAATTGACCGAACGGAGAAGCGAAGAGACAGGAGAGATGAAGCGAGAGCCAAGCCAGGTCATTCCTTCCAAGAGGCATGTTTCCCATCAAATGACTCGCTGCCCTAGACTCGAGGAGACCCTCTTCAGTCCTTCTTGTCTGGCCGGGATGCCAGCGAGAGTGTTGGGCTGAAGGAAGGAGGGATACACACGCTCACGTTCTTCCTCCCTCACTCACTCCCCTCCTCCTCCTCCTCCCCCCCCCTCTCTCTCTCAAATGGCAAATCTGAGCAGCCACTGCTGGGAGCCGGTCCCATGCCTTCTCCCAACCCCCACACCCCTTCTCTCAGCTACTTCCTGCCTGTTATTTGAAAGGTGAATTTTTTAACCAGTTGAACATCTGGCACATTTCAAGAAAAGAATCATTTTTTTGTATATTTGATTTAGTTTCTGCCTCATTCAGAATGAAAATGTTTATATGATAATAGGCGGAATAGGTGGCTCCAGACTCCAAGAGGCAAACATGGCTCTATCCCACAGAGTGAGAAACAAAGAGTGATTGGAGATGCTACTCTTCTGTTTTTCAGCTACAGAATCTGTCCCAGATGTCCAGAAGGTTAGCATCCCTACAAGAGAAGAGGTCAATGTGTACCCCAAAATCGCAACCTTTCTGTCCTAGGAGGAACATCTGGGGAACATCCTGGTGTCAGGCCTGCAGCCATAATTCTTTTGGATCTTTGGCCTGCCACACTTTCTATTATTCTACTATGCCATTTCTATTGTGGGAAAATGGGAGGGGGGATTCTATGGAGTTACCTACTGTGTAGCCAAAACATAATTCTTTCTAGAAAGCCAAGGTCATCCTTTGTCTCTACATTTCTGCACCTGACTGGAACTGGATGGGTGGAACTGCCAGCGTGGCAGTGGAAGATTGCACCATGTGATGGACTTGTGGGTGTGGGGGCAAGATCATGAACTTTCAACTGTGTGGGGAAAACTGGGAAGCTTTCAGATTTAGGTTTTCCCAGATGTGCCAACATGGCTCTCTTAATAAATTGGAACTTTGAACAATACTATGCGTTGGATTCTAATTTAATTTTGGATGGTATTTGGAGCCCTGACATTAACCCGAATCTCCCTTAAAATACTTCACCAGCTACCCCAAAATTTGGGGTGCTGCTCAGGGTTCTGAGTCCCAGCACTGACCCGAGCTTGGGCAGTGCAAAAACTCAGTGAAGATGGAGGAGGAGGAGAAAGCCATGGGGAAAGCAGCAGATGACGGATCACCTATCTATGTTGAGACCATCTACGTGCCTTCCAAAGCTGTGGTAGAGGTGGCAGAGGCAGCAGAGAGGGAATGCCAGCTGGGAGCCAGGCACAAAGAGCCGACCCCTAGGCCTCCCTTGCAATTGGAACTAGCTCTGAAAGATGAAGCCTTGGGATTAATTGCCTTTAGGGAGCTGTTGGAGCCACAGAGGGGTGCGAGGGCAGCTTCGACACACAAGCAGAGGAGACCAAAGCAAATGCCAAATGGCCACCGCGATGACTTAGGATCCCATTCACCCTCATGCAGGCAGCCTCTGACTGGCCTCCCAGAACAATTCGGACAGCTGAATGTGAGGGAAATCAACCCTTGCCTTAGCTCTGGACCACCCACGTTCACCTTCCCTGATAGAGACTCTGCAACGCACTGGATGGAGATTTATGCTCCTTCCATACAGTGACAAGTGAGGCAGGCCAACACCTTGCCACTGGAGTAAGACCAACTGCAGTGCCCCTCCTCCCTGGGGAGCATATAGGCCCTCAACCAGGATGGGGAAGTCAATTCAGCCAGCAGTAAGGGTGATGGGTGATTTCTTCCCTTAGCCAGCCACCGATGTTTGGGCTGCAGCCTGCAAATCAAGCACCACTGGGGTGGACTTTCTTCCCGGGCCATGGATGAGGGCAATACCAATGGAAACCTGCCCCTCCTCAGCAGATTGCACCATTTCAAATAACTGGCCTGGGGCAACCCCAGGGACTGAACCCTCAATCAGTTGCAACAGGGAGCACCCGAAGACCTGAGAACAGCAGCTGAAGATCTGGGAACAGCAGCTGAGCCATGCTTTTACTTGCCCCCACCCAGGCTGGCACAAAACCAGCGTCAGGCATGGGGATCTGCCCCCCTTCACAAAGCAGCAGGGGGAAAAACCTTGGGAAGCTCAAAGGGGAAAGGGCTCCCCCTTCCAAAGATGATTCCCTGCCAATAGCAAGACAGGGAAAAGTGCTGAAGGGACAACTCCTCCAGGAATCTCAGCCAGCAGAGAGGCAAATGAAGCTGCCTATGAAAAGACAAGCCGCTAAATTTGCAAAGCAAGCCTCAGACACACAAACCCTTGCCCCAGGGACCAATGGAGGCCCAGCCGAAAGACCCTTGTCAAGCCCAGATGAAGGAAGCGATGAGGATGACAACCCGATGGTAAGCGCACCCATCCTTTGCCATCAAAGCCAAGCTCATAGTGCCCGAGACAGGGGCAGAATGGGAAGTTGAGGCAATTGTGGACAACGGCTGCACCCGATGCTTAATCAGCATGTCTATCGTGGAGCAGCTAGGCATATGTACAAGACCCCTAGTGCATCCCATTCGGTTTGAGCAGGTGGATGGGACACTAATTGAAGGGGTCCCGACCAAACTAATTACTGACTTGGTAAAGTTGCAGATAGGGTGCCACTATGAACTCCTCAGATTCATCATAGCTCCAAAGACGTATGAATCAATTATCTTGGGGCTTGCATGGCTGGACAAGTAGACATCTACCATAAAGTGGGAGGACAGCATTCGGAAATTAATCATAAGCTTTGGGCCACTACCACCCATGAATCCAGAGGGCCACCCAGGGGCGATCAAGCCCCAATAAAGCAGACCTCCCAGAGCCTGCAGCCCCCGGAGCAGACACAAGATCCCCAGAGATCCAGCAAGTGCCAAAAGAGCACTGGGACTTCATAGGGGTTTTCAGTGAGGAAGATTGCTACTATCTCCCCACCTATGGCGCAAAAGAATTCATACCTGGGACTACCCTACCAAAGCCAAAAATGTACTCCATGACTCTCAAAGAGATGTAGAATTAAGAAAGTACATTGACATCAATTTGAAGCAGGGCTTTATTGAACCAGCTAACTCAGAAGTAGTGGCCCCAGTGCTCTTCAAAGAGAAGAAAGATGGCGGGCTTCACCTCTGCATTGATCTGCAGGGGATAAATGCCATATGCACAAAGAACACCTACCCACTACCACTCATGAAGGATATTTTAAACCACTTGGCTAAAGGCAAGGTGTTCACCAAACTAGACTTGAGAGAGGTGCATTACCATATATGTATCAGGGAGGGAGATGAATGGAAGACCACATTTAACTGCCCACTTGGCAGTTTCCAATTCAAAGTTATGTCATTTGGGCTACAAGGGGCCCCTGCAGTCTTCATGTAGTACATAAATGAGGTGTTACATGAGCACCTATACCAAGGAGTGCTTGTTTATCTTGATGACATCTTAGTTTTTTTCCCTAGAAAAGCACACGAAGCTAGTACAACAGTTCCTGGAAAAACTCCTAGCCACCAAGCTATACGCAAAGTTGTCGAAGTGTGAGTTGTCAAATCTCTACAGGCAATTCATCTCAGCTTTTGCAGAAACTACCCTGCCATTGACTGAACTGTTAAAGACTGGGCATTCCCTGACAAAGTCAAAGGCAAACCAACCCCTTAGGTGGACAATGGACTATCAAAAAGCATTTGAGAAATTATAATGGCTCTTTGCCCAAGGGCCCATATTGCAACACCGTGACCCAGAACAGCAATTCATAATCCAAACAGATGCCAGTGATGTGGTTGTAGCGGCTGTGCTGTTGCAAAAGAATAAAGAAGGACAAATCTTGTTATGTGCTTATGTCTCCAAAGAACTCACCACTACTGAAGGGAGATGGGCCATTTAGGAGAAAGAAGCATATGTGGTCAGGTGGGCCCTGCTCACTTGGAGACATTTCCTGGAAGGGGGGAATGTGCCATTTGAAGTCTGGACCAACCATAAAAACCTCGAAGCCCTCAAAAGCCCTTGAAGACTGTCCCCAAAACAAGTTTGCTGGGCACAATACTTACAAAGGTTCAAATTCGAACTGAAGCACATCCCTGCTGGGAAGAATTTGCTGGAGAATGCCTTATCAAGAAAACTGCAGTATGACACTAAGAAGGAAAAAGTGCTTCACCCCATCCATTCTCCTTCCCACCAAAGACACCACTCAAACCCAGGATAAGCTGACGACAGTGATGAAATCAGCACTTTCTATGTGGGGGATAAATTTTCTTATCTAGCAAATATATAAGATTAAGAATGCTTAGTAAGAAATTCAGCCCAAAGTTTCTAGGTCCATCCCCCATAGTGAAGATAATTAACCCAGTTACGGTTCAACTCAATCTACCCAGAATTCTAGGGAATATTTACCCAGTATTTCATTGCATCTTACAAAAGCCAGTAATTGGGTCCAACATAAGACCATCCACCCAGCCTCCCCCTCCTCCTGTAGTGATAGAGGGAGAAACACATTGGGGGAAATTTTTTTAGATTCCAGATTGTATAGAGGTCATTTACAATTGGAAGTAGTACCCTTTGTCCGAAGGTACTTGGGTAAAAAGTTGGAATCTAAAAGCTGATAAGGTAGTAAAACAATTCCATGATAAGTTTCCTGATAAGCCAAATGGCTCCTCTGGGGGTGGAGAGGTGGTTAGTTCTGTTATGTTAACCCCTACTTTATTCTCTTTCCAGGAATTGATTTCCTTTTGAGGAGAGGCTGCCTGTCAGGCCTGCAGCCATATTCCTTTTGCATCTTTGGTCTGCCACACTTTCTGTTATTATACTATGCTGTTTCTTTGGTAGGGAATTGGAGGACCACACCCACAAGTCCATCACATGGTCCAATCTTCCATGTCATGCTGGCACTTCCACCCATCCAGTTCCAGTCATGTGCAGAGGTGTAGAGACAAAGGATGACCTTGGCAATCTAAAAGGAATTTTATTTTGGCTTCATAGCATTTAACTCCATACTATCCACTAGGACTCCAAGATCCTTCTCACAATCACTATGGAAAGACAATAAAGAAAGTGTCAGGGGAAAAAAATAAATAAAAAACTACCATCCACTCTACGACTTTCTCCCTATTTACCCAACCATACAATCCACAGCCTATCACATTCATGCCTCTTAGTCAGCTCTCATCCAAAAGCTGATATTTTGCTAAAAAAGAAAGGAAAGGAAATTTCACTTCAGGTAGAAGAAATTTTAAAATCAGTTCCAATCTAGGATTGATATATAGAGATCTAACAGAAAAGAAAATTCTTTTTGACTTAAAGGTAGATTGAATAGTATTGACATTAGAAGACAGGCAGCAACAGAGTTAAGTGACCTCAACCTAGAGTGGCACCAAACTCCATACCTCTGGGTGATCTTCTCCAGCAGACTCTGGAGACAAGAGACCTTGTTGAGGGACAACATAATTTAATTTCCAGGTATTGAGCTATCTTTCTCCAGCATCACTTTCTGGATATGTCCTGACAGGAAGGATCAACACCAGTACAGAAAAGGATCCCCAGGGATGTACTTGTGGTTTTTTTCTCAAAGACTTTTCCCCTGGCTCTGGCCAACATCTTGAATGCTGCATATTCCTCCCGATCCAGGAGGAAAAAGGAGGGCAAAGAGAGGTTGGGGGCTCCAAGGCTGCAGCCATGGAAGGTATGGGATCCCGAAATGAATCCATCAATCAAGTTTCTTTGGAGAAGAAATCCAAGGGAAAAGGAGGGGAACCCTCTCAATCTCATTGTGTTACAAAATGTGAACAGGTTTGGCCAATCTCAATTGCTCGGGACACAACGATCCAGAGAAACTGCACAATGATGGGGAAAATTGAAAACAATGCATACATTTTAAAATAAATTGGTGTAGGTAGAGATTTGGAATTAGCATCATACATTTTTACATTTATAATTTTGAAGGAGACTGTGAGGCCACCTAGCCTAACCCCTCCTCTCTGCAGGAATCCCAGTGAAAGCTATTCTAATTGATGCCTGCTTGGTGTTTCCATTAATACTGTAGGGATGGATGTACTGGCTGAGCCCAAGAGCAGGGGGCTTAAGCGCATCATTGGTTCAGAATTGTTAAATCCCCTATGAGGAGTCCAGCTCCTCATGAATTCCATTGAGTCTTATCTAGCACCAACTTGGCTTGATTGTTAGTAGGTCAAACTAAGGGCGCAGGTTGTGTAGAGGTAACATGATGTGATCAACTTTTAGTGCTTTGAACTCAACTCCCTTTACTGGTTACTTGCACCAGACAAAGACAAACAATGAAGGGGAGACTGAACTTCTCTGCTTTCCTGAATTTCCTCTTTTGCAATTGAGTTCATTTTTCCATGTCCGACACTCTGGAATACCAATAAATGGATCTTATGTGTAACATCAGTCAATTATGGGCAGAGAGTTGTATCTTCCCTTCTCCAATGAGGAACTTTTCCTAGTATGTCTAGTCTGTCGAAGAGAAGGATTGGGGGAGGGGCATGTTAGCCGTCTTCAGTACTTGAGGGTTTCATAAAGAAGAGGCATTTGATTTATTCTGTCCAGCATCAGAGGGCAGGACAAGAAGTAATAGGTGGAAGCTTGTTAAAGAGAGGTCCAATCAAGAAGTAATTTGTCTGACAGTGAGAACAATTAATCATTGGAGTAGCTTGCCTCCTGGTGTGGTGGGTGTGGACTCAATGAAGGTTTTCAACAAGAGACTGGGCAGCCTCTTGACTGGCTCCTGCCTTGAGCACAGGGTTGGACTAGAAGACCTCTGAGGTCCCTTCCAGCCCTAGGAGTCCATGAATGCAGTAGATGGTCCCAGAGTCCCTCTGATTTTCAGCTCCCATCATCCAATATGGCTCTTCTGATTTTTAATTCAAGTCTAAGAGCAGCACACTTCCTTGCCCTTCCTGAGCCAGATCTTCTGTCTCTTCTCCAAGGGTGAGATGACGTTGGGGTACTTGAATTGGGGGTTCCCCAGACTAGAACATTATCTCTGCTGAATCACATTTGGTTTGCAATCAATGACTGAGTCCACTTTCAGAAAACTTCTCATCAACTTTGGTATCCCTCATCCTTCTTCCCTGGCATCTCATTTGCCTTCTCCCAAGTGAAGAACTTTGCATTTGCCTCTCCCTTTTAAATTCCATTTGGGGGTTTTACAGCCCATTTTGGTAAACCATCAAGATGTGTTTAAATTTTATATCTGGGTCTGAGATGTACATTAAGAAATAATGAGAGGAAAAAGTGCAAATGAAATCTTAAAGAAACATCTACATTGTAATTGTTATCAGCTTAAGTCCTAATTGCTAAAAACTACATTTTCCATTGAATTTTACATATCCATCTCTATTTATTGGGAAATAATCGATATTGTGCAGGAAGTTGGATATTTTAAAAATGATACCAAAACAGGAGTTAGAGTTGATATAAAGGTTGCATCACAACATCATATTTTATCAACTAACTGCATTAATGACAATAAACTTTTCTTGTGTTATAAATTTTTATGTTTATAAAATAATATAATTTTTATTTGTATAAAAATACATTAAATAAATATTAATTCATATATCACAGGATCTGTCTAATTTATTGAATGATTTTGATTTCCATGGCTTGCTTTTTTGTCTTATTTATATTAATTGTATATAAAATATCAAATACAATTATAAATAAAAACTAGAAATAGATTACAAGGACTAATTATTATTCATAGTTCCCCAGGTTTATGAGGGACATTGAAATTAATTGTCTTAATTTATCAGTTTAATCATCAGGAAGTAGTTTGTTAATATTTAGCTGAAATCAACAGCTGATATCACCAGCATTCCCACTCTCTATTAAGGAAGTGTGATGACATCTGGAAGCATGATATGGCATGAAGCTAGAAAGCAGGTCTTGAGTTTAAGTCCTGATTCAGCCTGAAAGCCAGCCAGGTTACCTTAGATCAGTCTTTTCTCAGCCCAACCCACCTCACAAGGTTGTTGTTGTGAAGGGAAATAGGAGGAAGAAGGTGTGTTGGACATATTTATTGCCTTGAGTTATTTAAGAAAATAATAAAGGCAGGATAGCAAATAAAAATAAATAAATAAATGGGGGATGGGGGAAGATGGGGCATAAGAAAGGATCAGATAAGATGGAGGAGCCCACAGCTGCCTCAATGGGGGATAAAGACCCTCAGAAAGGACCCTCCCTTACTTTTCAGGCTTTCAGAAGAGCTGATGGGAGATTTGCACTTTCAGGCTTGAAAGATTCTCTTATGTACCCTTCCAATAAAGTAGAGTTAGCTCATCTCGACATGTTCCCCATCTGGCCTCCCAGGGAGAAAATTGATAAACTTTCTGCTTCAGAAATCCAGGCTTTCTGGTAATTGCCCTGGTTTTTTGTCTGAATAATTTTATGCATATTCTCTTTTTGTTGTTGTTCAAATTAAATGTGATCTCTTCTAAAATGTTCCCTTTAATAGACAAATCTGGTCAATCATATTTTGTCAATACATATTTTTCAACATATGATTAATCAATTTTGCCAAACCATTTCCACTTTTGACATTTGTGGCATCCCTTGTTCTCCCAAGTGACGGGATTTGCAAGTTAGATAATAGTAGAAGAAAGATTCAAAGATGAAAAGACCATATTGGATAAGAAATCAAAGTTTATGTTTTAAAACTCATGGATGTTTTCATTCGAGTTCCTTCCCTTTCTGGAGAAGATTGATTTTTTCAATATCTCCCAGTTTAAACTCTATATGGACAAAAACGGAGACGTAGCAGCAGATTTGAATATCACTGGCTGGGTGCTTCTTCCCAAGGAGAATCTCATCGAAGATCAACTGGGGAGTTTTGAAAGAGAGAGACTTGTGATCAATCAAAATAGCCTTTCAGGGCTAAAGTTGCTCAACAAGGTGAGGATAATATTGGCTTTTTTCAATGTTCTCCAAAGCCTCAGGAACCACTTCAAGCAGACTAAGCCCATCCCACAAGGTGGATGACCTTCCCTGAGAATCGAATGTGGACAGTAGAATCCTTTCAGTCTCTGAGAGGGCTTGGGAGGCTTCAGTACTATTGACCGAGGTCTCCTTCATCTTAAGCTGATTCAGCATGTTCAACATTTTGTTTTGTTTTGCTCTGTTTTACTTTTCTTTTCTTTATTTGTATTTATTCCTTGAGTATTAAATGTAGGAGGTGCTGTAGAACACATAGTTTCTTCTGAGACTGCTTGGGAGGCTTTAGTACTATTGAGCAATCTGTTCTTTACATAATTTGGAACACTTTTTAAAGCTGATTTAGACATGTCCAACTTTGGATGATCAGTGACAGGTATTGTAAGATTTTCGGTGTCAGACTGTAAAGACGCAGGATGGGACAAAGTGGTGGACACGGTCCTGGAGGTGGCAAGCATGACAAAGAAGTCTGGTTATCACGATAACAAAAAAAATAAATAAATGCTGAGGCTCTAGATAGTGGGCAGGGAAGAGCAACAATTTGACTAGGGGCCTGGAGGCTAAATCATACAATGAATGGCTCAGGGAACTCGGTATGGGTAGACTGATGAAGAGAAGGCTCTGGGGAGGCATGATAGCATCTTCCAATACTTGAAGGGCTGCCACATGGAAGAGAGCATTGATTTATTCTACATCATTTGTGAGGGCAGGACAAGAAGCAATGGCTGGAAACTCATCAGAGGGAGACTCAACCTAGAAACAAGGAGAAAATTCCTGAAAATTCTGAACGATTAAGGAGTGGAACAACCTGTGTCCCAGAGTTGTGGGTGCGCCATTGCTGAAGATTTTCAAGAAAAAATTAGACAACGATTTGCCTGGAATGATATGACAGGTGAATGATTGGATTAGAAGACCTCCAAGGTCCCTTCCAGCCCTAAGATTCTATGATTTTAGGACACAGGTCGTGGACATTTTGTGTATCCTTTGCAATCTGGTATCACCATAAAACTCGGGGTGGGGGGAGAGACAATCAATGCTGGGGATTGTGGTGCTGACAGCCTCTTGCTCCTTGTCCTCAGGTGGTAAAGAAGACGACGATTCTATCAAACAGTTCCTAAGTTCAGGTTTGGACCGAATCCAATGAAACTGAATCAAGAGCAGATAGATGCCCTCTTGGTCCCAGTGGCATCTAAGCCTTGGTTGGGATTCAGTTTGCCATTGCTGGGGACAGTGTCCCATGTTGAGTGATGCTTTTAAGCAGCCCAGACTCTGCAGGGTCATCCATGGTTCTCTTTCGACCCACTGGGGCAGTGTAATCGAAGCTCTGCTCAAAGGAAGGAGCTTCAAGGCTTTCTGTTTATATGACGTCAAAATGACAGGTCTGAGGTGAGAGATAAGGCTCTGACCCAGGAAACTGAAGCACTGAAATATGACTTTGCCCCAAGAAAACACATTTCAGATATCAGAAGTAGTGAGGACCATTAGAAAGAAAATGCTACTTACTTTTGTAAGTAGGGCTCTTTGTCTGAAAACGTCTTGAATCCTATTGTGTACCTTGATTCTTAGCTACCTCCAGAGGTAGAAAAGGAGACCCCAAATTTAACTAATAATGAAAGTGGAACTGCTTTTCCATTCCAGTTGATGTCACCTAATCGTGGTTAGAGAGGATCTTTTCTTGGATACCAAGTTGGGCCTTAGAAATATCCCCTTCAGACACAGGATGCAGCAAAACAGAAGATGCCTCACTAACCCACTTTGAGGGACATGTTCTCATGCTCTCACCTCCATTTCATTTAACTCTTTCCTAGAAGCTAGACAGTTTTAGTCCCTCCTGGCAGCCATATAAAATTGAAGAAAAGATACAAATAAGGAAAGAACAGTGCCTTTAAGATGGCAGTCCTAATTTAAAGGAATTTTTTCCTTTGTATCTTAACTGGGAAATCATTTTGGGCTACTATCAATGGGAAGAACCTTAGGAATATTTTATGTAGCCCTGAAAAATCTTTCCACATCTCCTGGTCAGAGGTTTCTTTCTTCATCACAGTTTTATACTACTTTACTAAATCTAATAGAATAAAAAATTCTTTTACAATATTTTTTTTCTAAAATGTAATATGTATAGTTTATAATCTTTAAAAGTCATGGCTATATAAAAATGGAGGAATGAATATCAAATCAGCCATTAGGAACAACCGACCAGTTGTTACTTAACACTTAAAGTTCTTCTCAATTCCATTCCTCCAGATTTTATTAAGTAGAAAAATACTTTAATGTAACATGCCAGGAGCGAAAAAGAAGAATTAAAAGAAGAATCTCCTATAATCTCCTAAAATCATTTGGAATGGGTCAGAGATTTCCTATTTATCTAAGTAAAACCCACAGGCTACTTGACTAGTGTCCATGTCTACCTCTATTTTCCATGAATGATGAGCTCTAAAATATTTTTTTTGGCATTCTTATTTTTTCCATTTAGTCCCTGCCTGAGTCCAAATGTGTGGAAAATTGTCATCCTGGATTTGTCAAGAGGGCTCGAGAAGGAGAGCCAGTTTGCTGCTACGACTGCATTCCTTGTCCGGAGGGGACCTTCTCCGTTCAGGAAGGTGGGTCACACTGGAGGAAAGGAAAACTTTGTAAAAATAGATTTATCCAGAGCATTTTGAGGAAAGTGCAAATTAAAAAATGCACTGAAACTCAACTCTTTTTTGTTTATTCAAAATGCTCTAGAAATCCTCCTATTTCCTATACCTTAGCTATAAAACTACTAGAAAATTATATTATCGGGTTTTTTTTCTGTGGAATGGTTAGGCAACACATTTTGGGAATGTTCCTGGAATCAGGCATTGTCTAAAGAAGGTATTTCTTTAAATGTAAAAAAACAGAATATTAAAGAAATGTTGCTTTTTTTGTTCTCTTAGATACAGAAAAATGCACTAAATGTCCAGATGATAAGTATCCAAATGAGGCCAGAGTCCAATGTATCCCCAAAGTTGTAACTTTCCTGTCTTATGAAGAACATCTGGGCATCATCCTGGTCTCTTTTGCCCTGCTCTTGTTCCTAACTACAGTTCTTGTTTTAATCATCTTCATTAAATCTGGAGAAACTCCCATTGTCAAAGCCAACAATCGGGACCTCTCCTACATCCTCCTGGTCTCCCTCCTGCTTTGCTTCTTGTCTCCTTCTCTCTTCATTGGTCAACCAAGGAAAGCCACCTGCCTTCTGCGACAAACAGTCTTCAGCATTATCTTCTCAGTTGCTGTTTCTTCTCTCTTGGCCAAAACCATCACGGTGGTGCTGGCTTTCCTGGCCACAAAACCAGGAAACCGAGTGAAGAGATGGTTGGGGAAGAGCTTGGCCAACTCCATCATCCTGTCTTCTTCTGCTGTCCAACTTGTCATCTGCTCCATCTGGCTGGGAGTTTCTCCCCCCTTCCCTGACTCTGACCTCCACTCCCAGCCTGGAGAAATCATCCTGCAATGCAACGAAGGGGCTGTTGTCATGTTCTACGTCACCCTCAGCTACATGGGCTTCCTGGCTGCCATCTGCTTCACGGTGGCTTTCCTGGCCAGGAATCTGCCTGGGGCCTTCAACGAAGCCAAGCTGATCACCTTCAGCATGCTGGTCTTCTGCAGCATCTGGGTGACTTTTGTACCCACCTACCTGAGCACCAAAGGGAAATACATGGTGGCTGTTCAGGTCTTCTCCATCCTGGCCTCCAGTGCTGGTCTGCTGGGCTGCATCTTCATCCCCAAGTGCTACATTATCCTTCTGAGGCCAGACCTGAACACAAAGGAGCACCTCACAGCCAGAACAAATGTAAAAACATGAGGCATAACACCATAATATTGAAAGAATTGTAAAAATTCTTATTATTGAAAGAACACATTATTTATTTCCACTTAGATAGTATGCAGGAGTCACAGAAAATCATACCAACATGTTTGGAAATGGTTGAATGGCTGTATTTCTTGTAATTCTCTTCCCTTTCATTTCAATAAATCTTGAAAGTCATTCAGAGATATCTTCCTTTCCCACTTATTTTGCTTGTCAGAAGGTCAGAAAAGGTGATCACATGACCCAGGGACTCTGCAACTATCATAAATACATGCCAGTTGCCAAGCATCCAACTTTTGATCATGTGACCATGGGGATGCTGCAATGGTCATAAGAGAGAAAAATGGCCATAAATAGCTGTTTTCAGTCCCATTATAACCCTTAAGGGTCAATAGAGAAATAGTTGTAAGTTAAATACTCCTTTTACCATTGCTAGGAGTTGATTGGTCCTGGATGATTTGGGCCCAGGGCTGCTTTGGTGCCCATAGACTCCTGAGCTGCCTCTGAGTTCACACCTGGGTATGGCTCTCTGGAGCTCCCCAGCACCATAAGCCCAGGGGACTCCACTGCCTGCCCAGCACCAGAGCCCCGGAGGTCAGGCAGGGAGTCTGGTGCAAGAACAGCAGCCCTCACTGACCCCTCCTTGGGCCCAGCTGAAGAAACAGCCTCTCTCATCTGGCCATCTGTGGGACAAGGGCCCTGCATGCCCCCCCAAGCATCTCCCTCCCCTCTGCTCTCCTCCCTTGGAGTCTCAGCTGGTGCCAAACCCAGAAACCATCCAGGCAGAGCTCCGTGAGCAGGATCTCCCCCTCCGGTCCCAACCAGGTCTCAGTGATGCAGCCAGAGCAGCCGTTTCCTCCACCATGAAATTCTGGATGAAGAGAACTTTATTGCAGACTGGCATGGCATTTACCAATTATCCAGGGCCTTCAGAACCTGCCATCCAGGACTTGGGTTTGAGTCTGAGAGGCTGGACAGAACCACAGGAACGAGATCCCTGTGACTCAGTCCCCATGAGTGACCCATTTCTCAACCCGCTCCGTATTTTCCTCTCTCCCCATCACTATTGGGATCTTATGATCTGCTCTGACCCCTTTGGAGCCCTCCCCCCTTCCCAGTTCATGGCCATGCGGGTCCCAGTCTGTGACTCTCAATTCCATCACTCAGTCGGGGGTGTGTGTGTAAGGGAAGGAAGCCCTGAGGTTCTTCCACGTTAGCCTCAGCACCAGAAGGATTTGATTTGATTTATTTGGCTTGTATGCCGCCCTATTCCCAGAAGATTCAGGAGCTCTGTCAGCTTCTGCCTTGCTGTTGCTTCAGCTGCCATGAAACGGGAAGGGGGGGGCGTGTATTTGGGAGGGGTTAATTGATGTGCTGGAGGAATGTTCTAGGATGTACCAGTCGTTGGGACTGCGCATGCGTATGTGTTTCCTGCCTGCATCAACGGCCTACACATTCCATCGTTGGCCTGTCTTTTTGAAGTTATCTCACACCTGACATTTGAAGGACTTATGATTGGACTGGAGCTTTGATCCTAAGGGGGGGGAACGGGCTATCCTATATATCAATTGCTTTCGCGCCATATTAATCAGACTTTGCTTCGCTACTGCTCGCTTACCATTTATAATTAGTAAAAGTACTTTTGATTTCCAACCATGGAGTCTCTTAGTTTTCTTTCCTAATTATGGAATGGAGTGGGCTTGACAAGAAGCAAAGTCTAATTAATAACCCTTTCCAGGAGATTTACGTCTACCGAGAAGGGAAATAATGTCTTCTCCGATCAGAGAGGAGGAGGGCGCCGTTGGAGGAGCGGATTCCAGTGAACTAGGACCTCCCGACCTTTCTTTACACGAGCCCAGCCCGCCTGATCGACCCTTGCACGAAGATTTATTTCAACTGCAAATTTCCAGCCAACCTGAACCTTCCCCCCCACCCTGATGGTCAACTTCGGTGGGACAAAAAGAGATAGAGACAAGCTGGAATGCTGGCCTCACCCAAAGACCACCCCGACAAACTTCGCTGGAGCCGGGTGCCGTGAGAAAACCCCAGGCGAGTGAGTTCCCTGACTATTGGAGCCAAAGGTACTTTGGGGACAGAAGAGGGGGCGATGAAGGAGAATGGAGAAGTTATCAGTACCAGGGGCCCATGAGGAAACCCCAGCGGAGTGAATTACCTGATTATTGCGGGCAAACATATTTGGAGGAGAGAAGGGGGGAGGAGGAAAAAGACTGGAGAAATTGGCAACGTTACCCACGCCAGGTATCTCCCCCACCCCCCCCTCGGCCCGTGTCACCCCCTGCGGCTAGAGGTTTTGCTGATCAAGGAGGACCTCCCCCCCAGCCTCCCCCCCGAAGACATCGGATGGCTAAAATCCCTCCCTTGCCTGTCCGTTTTAATGGTAGTTCTGCTAGCCTTCCCTCCTTTCTTATGCAAGTGTTTAACTACATGGAGATTTATGGCCGGGACTTTGAAACTGACACCTTAAGGGTCAGGATGATTCTTTTATCATTGGATGGTGAGGCGGCTACATGGTCGACTGCATTGCATATGTCTGGCTCTCCCCTCTTGGGGAATTTCAACCGCTTTATGGAGGCTTTCCGCCAACGTTTTGATGACCCGTTAACTGAGAAACGGAACAAATTGAAGTTTTTAACCTTTGACCAAGACGATAGACCTGTCGCCCAATACATCCAAGAATTTCAGTGTCTTTCCCAATACATGAGAGGCTGGGGGGAGGACGCGCTTCTGGACAGATTTGCTGAAGGGTTGAATGAAGACATTTATCAGCAATGTGTCAATCGTAACCTGCCGAGACGTTTAATCACTTGGTTTGAGCATGCTGCGGACGCTGAGCTTGACTTAACCCGTCTCCGCTATGCCAAAGAAGAAAGAAGGAAGCGGAAAGAGAGGGCTGCCAAGTCCCTCCCCCCTCCTGCCACTCAATCGCTTTCCAAACGACGAGGCGAGGCGAGAGGGCCCCCTTCTGGCTTCTCCAGACCTTTAACATGCTTTCGCTGTGGCAAGCTTGGGCACACCGCCCCCGAATGTCGGGCTAAATTGCCCCTCTCTGCCCAACCCCCTCCCAGACGTGAGGAAAAGCCTACCAGAGGCTCTGAAAAGAAAAAGAAGGAAACGGCTTTCGCTGGGGAAACCAACCCCCCTCCTTTTGCCCAGCCTTTGGAGGATAACGCAGACGCTAACTCCTCTTCTTCTGAGGACTCTGATGACGACACATCGCCTCACTGGGTGAGTTCAAACAAGGGGCCCCTGCTAATCCCTATTGAATTAAAAGTTCCTCCTGAGGGGACACCTGCCACCCTCCTAGCTTTACTTGATTCCGGCTGTTCCCGGTCCATGATCAATCCAGCCATGGTCGAAAAATTAGGCATCAAATTGCGCACTTTGAAAACCCCAATTGTGTTTTGCCAAATAGATGGATCCATTGCGGCGGGGGGGCCCGCCCATTTTTTTACTGAGCCTTTGGAAATGAAAATGGGTACCCATACTGAATTAATCTCTTTTGTGGTCGCGCCTGGCATGGACAGGCCACTCATTTTGGGCATCCCATGGCTCCGGAAGTGGAACCCTCACATAAATTGGCGGACAGGCCGCTTGCGTGTTCGCTCGAAGGTGCCCCCAGTGGGGGAGGGCTCTCCGGACCAACCTGACGTCACTGACGTTCCTGAAGTAGCCGCTAGAGGGCAGGAAAGGATTGCAGGAGAGGAGAAAATTCCGAAAGAATATTTGGATCTTAAGGAAGTCTTCAGCGAGCAATCTTCGGACATTCTGCCCCCCCACAGGCCTACTGATTGCTCCATTGACATTTTGCCCGGGGTCAAACTCCCAAAACCCCGCATTTACTCCATGTCACCCAGGGAGATGGAGGAGATGCGTTCTTTCATTGACAAAAATTTGAAACGTGGTTTCATTGAACCGGCCCGACCCAAAGTAGCTGCCCCTGTACTGTTTCGTGAAAAGAAAGATGGTTCTCTTCGCTTATGCTGTGACTTTAGAAACCTTAACGCTATCTCTACTCAAAACCTCTACCCACTCCCATTGATGAAGGACTTGTTGGCGCAACTGGGGAAGGGCCGCATCTTCACAAAATTGGACCTGCGAGAAGCTTACTATAGGGTACGCATTAAGGAAGGGGACGAATGGAAGACCGCATTCAACTGCCCTCTTGGTTGTTTCCAGTTCCACGTTATGCCTTTTGGCCTACAGGGGGCTCCTGCTGTGTTCATGCAATTTATTAATGAGATCCTGCACGATCATCTCTATAAGGGCGTTATCGTATACCTGGACGATATCCTCATTTATACCCGCTCTTACGACCACCACGTCAATCTGGTGCGCACTGTTTTGAAAAAACTCCGTGCTGCCAACCTTTATGCCAAATTGTCTAAGTGCGAGTTTCACCAAACTACTATTGACTATCTGGGCTACCGTATCTCCCCTGATGGCGTTGAAATGGACCCTGAAAAAGTGAAGGCGGTCACTGAATGGGACGCGCCCAAAACTCGTAAACAATTGCAAAATTTTTTGGGTTTCGCTAATTTCTACCGTCAATTTATTCCCTCTTTTGCTAACATTGCTCTCCCTATTACTAATTTGCTCAAGACGAAAGGCGACCCAAAGCCTAAACCCAATAAGCCTTTGGACTGGACCATGGAATGCCAGGCGGCATTCGAAAAACTTAAACGCCTTTTTGCCGCTGAACCAGTTCTTAAACATCCTGATCTCAACCAGCCTTTCGTCGTCCAGGCTGATGCCAGTGATGTCGCCGTTGGGGCCGTTCTGCTGCAAGCCAATGACCAAGGTAACTTACAGCCTTGTGCATACACCTCCCGTAAACTCACTGACACGGAGCGGCGCTGGGCGGTTTGGGAGAAAGAGGCTTTTGCGGTCCGTTGGGCCCTCGCTACTTGGCGCCATTTTCTTGAAGGCTCTAAACACCCGTTTGAGGTGTGGACTGACCACAAAAACTTGGAAGCGTTGCGGACACCTCGTCGTCTCTCCCCCAAACAGATGCGTTGGGCCCAATATTTCAACCGCTTCAATTTCACTCTCAAGTATATCCTGGGCGGAAAAAACTTCATGGCCGATGCTTTGTCCCGGTTACCTCAATATAATTGCTCTAAACTGAGTATCGTCCAACCGCTCTTGGCAGCTCCGGTACTCACACGTCAACAGACCCAAGCTCAAAAGGAAGTGCCTCAAGATCTACTTGCTGACCTCAAAGCGGCTCTTCCTCAAGACGACTGGTTTCTGAACCATCGGGACGAATGCACCATGAGGGACGATCTACCGTGGATTGGTGCTAAATTATACATCCCCGCTTCCCTACGACTTGTCGTCCTTCGTCGCGCTCATGACTCCAGGATGACGGGTCATTTTGGGTTCGTCAAAACTTTGCACCTCGTAAAACGACAATTCTGGTGGCCCTCTTTAAAAAAGGACATTGAACTTTATGTGGCCAGTTGCCCGGTTTGCGCTACCGCCAAAAAGCCGCCGGGGAAACCGCAGGGACTTCTACAGTCCGTTGCCCGCCCGGTTGCCCCTTGGAAGGAGATTTCTATGGACTTTATTGTTGAGCTTCCCGAAAGCCAGGGACACACCGTCATCTGGGTGGTCACTGATTTGTTTTCCAAGCAAGTTCATTTCGTGCCTTGCCACAAAATTCCTTCCGCCAAGGCGTTGGCTAAATTATTCCTTTCCCACATCTACCGGTTACATGGGGTTCCCGACCGTATTATCTCCGATCGTGGAGTCCAATTCACATCTAAATTTTGGAAGGAGTTTCTCACACGCATTGGTTCCGCCCAAGGCCTTAGCTCCGCCTACCATCCTCAGACTAATGGCGGCTGTGAACGTACTAATTCCGTCCTTGAACAATATTTGCGTTGTTTCATCAATTATCAACAGGACGATTGGGTTGACTTGTTACCACATGCTGAAGTGGCCTATAACAATTCGGTTCACTCCAGCACGGGCTTCACCCCTTTCCGGGTGGTTTACGGCCAGGATTTTGTTCCTATTCCCGAACTGCCTACGGCCCAACCTCAGGTGCCTTCTGTTGCGGACTGGAGTGAACGTCTCAGTCGCATTTGGCCTCTGACTCTTTCCACCTTGGACGCTGCCCATAAGGCCCATAAGAAGCAAGCTGATAAGAAACGCTCTCAGCCCTATGAGTACCACGTTGGAGATTTAGTGTATTTGTCCACAAAATTCTTGCATACTACACAGAAGTCAAAGAAGTTGGGCCCCAAGTATGTTGGCCCTTTCCCGATTGTGAAAGTTATCAATCCTGTTTCTGTTCGTTTACAATTGCCCAAACACCTCAACCGTATCCACCCGGTGTTCCACATCCACCTCATCAAACTGGTTCGGGTCTCCCACCTACGGCCCCCCGATGACCCTCCACCTGCTCCGTTGCTGATTGATGGGGAACGTCATTTTGAAATTCGTGAAATTCTTGATTCCCGCAGGCACCGTAATCGCATCCAATACCTTGTGGCTTGGAAACACTTTCCCCCATCCCACTCGGAATGGGTTGATAAGTCCCACGTTCGTGCTCCCCGCCTGCTTCAGAAATTTTATGCTTCTTATCCCGACAAGCCTTGACTTTTCTCCCCTCCCTCTTCTGTTTGTGTTTGTTATTTGTCTGTTTTGTTTCTTTTTCTTCCAGGCCTGACGGCCTTTTCTCCGGGGGACGGCCGGATGTCAGCTTCTGCCTTGCTGTTGCTTCAGCTGCCATGAAACGGGAAGGGGGGGGCGTGTATTTGGGAGGGGTTAATTGATGTGCTGGAGGAATGTTCTAGGATGTACCAGTCGTTGGGACTGCGCATGCATATGTGTTTCCCGCCTGCATCAACGGCCTACACATTCCATCGTTGGCCTGTCTTTTTGAAGTTATCTCACACCTGACATTTGAAGGACTTATGATTGGACTGGAGCTTTGATCCTAAGGGGGGGGAACGGGCTATCCTATATATCAATTGCTTTCGCGCCATATTAATCAGACTTTGCTTCGCTACTGCTTGCTTACCATTTATAATTAGTAAAAGTACTTTTGATTTCCAACCCATGGAGTCTCTTAGTTTTCTTTCCTAATTATGGAATGGAGTGGGCTTGACAAGCTCCCACCCCCCATCTCTCCCACTCCAGAGGAGGTCTCTCCCACTGGCCAGTTGGGGGCAAGTGGGGAAGGCAGCTAGCATTCACGCACACACATAAATACACACACACACACACATACTGTCTCTGTCTCTGTTTCTGTTTCTGTCTCTGACCAGTGAGATTTGTGTATTCTGGGGGATGGTTCAGAGCTCTGGGGCGATGAGATGTGCCTGAATTGCACGTGGGGTTCAGCCTGATCCCTGCAGGAAGAAACGGGCCCTCCTTGAGGTTGGAGTCTGCAGGTATCCAGAAAATCTTTTTCTGAATTAAAAACTTTGCTGTCCCCTTTAAAAGCTCTCTCCCTCCCAGCCTTTATCACACAAGCAAAGATCAAAGTTGTGTTCAAGAATTACAGTGGTGACATCCTCACATACATTTCCTCAAATATCTTTCTGCCAAAGGAAGGAGGAGGCTGTAAGGGTCGTAATCTTAATAGTGAGGACTAGAAACATGGGAGAGCACTCATTCCCATGCCCTCTTTGCTATCACAATAGCAGAAGGCTGCATTTCTGAGACTACAGGCAATTTAAATAAAAACACTCAGAGGTAGCAACCACAAACAAGGTCTTTTGGGCATAAATAATTCCGTGTTCTTTTCTTTTTTTAAAAAAAATATATTTTATTCATTTTCACATTCCATTTTACAATCACTTATATACAGGGTATTTGCTATAAGAAAAAAAAAGGATAAAAAAAAATAAAACAAAATAAAAAAGAAAACACAACTCATCATTCACAACCCCACCTGACACTTCCATCCTCCATACACCCCATCTACCCCCTCCAACTTTCCTTTCCTCCCTCTAACACTCCCCTCCTACTTCCCTTTCCCCTCAAACCTTCCTTCTCCCCTTACTCCCAACACGCCCTCCTTACATTCCCCTTACTCCTTCCTTACTCCTCCCTCTTCTTTCCCTCTACCTCCCTCCTTGGTGTATGCCTTTATTCAAGTGTTGTTTAATCTGATAAAAAGTAAAATAAACCAAGGAAAAAAAATATAAAGAAAGAAAAGAGAAAAAAAAAGGAAAACAAACAAACAAACAAACAACCGTATATAAGTGCATTCTTGTTCTTATTGAGACTATGTTAACACCCACCCACCCACCCCCCATAAATCCCCATCCCTAATCCTCCCGACTTCCCAGGGCCCACACCTGGCACTACCTTCTATCTAAAGTATCTTGTGTTCGTATGGATTAAAAATAAAAGTAATATATTAAAGGAAAGAAAAACAAGAAAAAAGAAAGAAAAGAAAAAAGAAAAAAGAAAAAGGAAAAAAAAGAAAAAGAACTCTTTGTGTTAAGCTCAGCCCCCCCATCTTTATCTATGCTTAAATAGTGTAAGTCATTCTATCTATATTTTATTCTCGTCTCTTGCTTCTTTGTTATTTACCCCAACCTCCTGTAGACTCTCCCGTTCCTCTTCCTTAACCTTGTATTCAGATAAACATTTATACAAATTTGTATAGGCATCAATATACAGTCTAGCTCAAAAGTAATTCCTACCAGTAAAATTTAAGCAGCGTGGATCATTCCACATATTCAAATATTACTTTACAGAAGAATAATCAAACTTTCCCTTCTAATAGGATTTAAACAGCGTAAATAATCTTTCTTAACCTTATTTTCAAACAGTAATTCAAAATAATCTAACCAAACCTTCCCTTCTTAGTAAAATTTAAGCAGCGTGGATCAAGTATTACTTTACACAAAAATCAGTTTGCATTCTATCTTAAGATGATCCCGACCGGCTTTCCCTTCTAATAGGATTTAAACAACGTAAATCATTCCGCATGCATTTTACCCTCATCCCTTGCTTGTCTGATATTTACCACTATCAAATTTATGCAGACATTAGTTTAAGATCTAGCTCAAAATAATTTCACCAAACTTTCCCTTCTAATAAGAGTTAAATAGCATGGATCATTCCACATATTCAAATAATACTTTCAACAAGAATCAGTTAACCTTCTGTTTTAAAAAATAATCTCGTCCAGCTTTCCCTTCTAACAGAATTTAAACAACATAAATCATTTTGCATCCTTTTACATATATACATTCAATATCACCCCACCAATATACGTAAATCATTCCGCATGCATTTTACCCTCATCCCTTGCTTCTCTGATATTTACCACTATCAAATTTATGCAGACATTAATTTAAATTCTAACTCAAAATAATTTCACCAAGCTTTCCCTTCTAATAAAAATTAAATAGCATGGATCATTCCACATATTCAAATAATACTTTCAACAAGAATCAGTTTACCTTCTGTTTTAAAGTAATCCCTTCTAACAGAATTTAAACAACATAATCAGTATCACCCCACCAATAAGTTCCGCTTTTTCTACCGGAGAGAGGTTGCAAACCCCCATTCAGTCCACAACTTTGGCAAATATTTTAAAATGTCTAAATCCTCGATCTCCGCTTTTCTGCTTCTCCGAGGGAGGAAAGGCTACCCCCTCCATCTTGCAGCCATGTGGTCTGTTGCTTGCCTTCTCCTTCAGCTTGTCTCTCCTCTTTTCCAAGTGAATCAGGAAGTCCCGCCTTCAAAGTCTTGTAATAGAAATCTCGAGCCTCCGAAACAGAGTTAAGATGAAGTCTTTGATTCTCAAATGTGACCGTAATGCCGGCTGGAGCCTCCCATCTATATTGAATCTGTTGATTTCTAATCTCTTTTGTTAAAAATGCATAGTCTCTTCTTGCTCTCAACATCTGGAAAGGTATTTCTTTGAAGACAATCAAGTCCTGGTCATCAACTCGCAGACTGTTATTATGAAACTTTTGCATAATCGCGTTTCTGGATTCTTTTGTGGAAAAATATATAATTATGTCCCTCGGGAGCTGTCGCTGTTCCGCTACCAACGAGTTCTGGCGATAGATTTTCCGAATCTGCCAATCAAAGTTAAGTCCCGGGCTTCCCACCGCATGGCTGAAGGCTTCAACAAAGGTCTGTTTCAGATTCTCTCGCTCCTTTTCGCGGAATCCTCTGACTCTTATTGCGAATGCCTTCTTATTAAAATTTATCATCACGAGCTGTTCTTGAGTGTCTCTAATTTTTTGTTGTAATATTTGAATATTAGTAGTCAGATTAAAATTAGCCTCCTCCAAGCTTTCCAATTTATTCTCTATTTCAGCAGAATAATCTGACAAGGCAGACACGGCTGCAAACGTATTCGCCTTCATTTGGTCAATTTTAGACTTTAAATCATCATATAGCTCCAATACAAATTCCTTAATTTCTTGTTTAAAATCATTAAGCATTTGAAAAAAAAATTCCTGTGTTAAAAATTCTCCAGTAGAGGGCGTAGGAGACAAGGGCTGCGATTCCAGTATAGATTCTTTAGATTCTTTAGGCACATTTGTAGAGAGACGCTTCTATTTTGACCTGGGTGCCATTATAAATAAACAAATAAACAGCGCTATCGCTCCCCTCTGTTTCCAAAAAAAAAAGAAAAAAATTATTTTGTTAAGGAGCGGTCTGCAGGAAGGTAAAACCGGCTAAGTACATCCCCTATCAGTCACCAATGGAGAGAAATCGCCATTTTGAAGTCCGTTTAAACAAAGAAGCCTCTAAGACAAATGGTGCTGGTATTTAAGATAGTAATAAAAGCATAAATCTCACAGGAGTGGGACCCGCCCGTATTAATCCTAGCTTCAAACAACTTTGCTTTGTCCTGGGGGGGGGGGGTCGCCTGTCTGGGGCTGCAAAAAAGGCAGCTGAGAAGAACTGGCTGGAGATAAAAGCTCCGCTCACGCTGGGTCTAATCTCTGTCCACAGCCAAAAAATAAGAGAAAGGCTGTGGATTACAAATAGACCCTAGCACACAGAGCTACTCCCAATCCCTTTCTTAGCCAAAAAGGGGTGATATCTATGATCTTATTTAGATATACAGACCAGATCTCTGAGAGAAGCTCGGTTGAGCCCTCCTCGGCAACAGGCTCCGCCCCCCTGCTCTCCCGTGTTCTTTTCTTGACAGCCTGGTTGAGAAGGAGCCAAAACCTGAGATGTTGCTTCATTCTCAACCCAGATTGCAGAAGGTTTAGCTCTTGCCTTGTCAATGCCACCATGGACCCCAAACTCAAAACCAGATCCTATAAAAATTTTCCATCCTGTGCGCAGACAGACTGCCTTGGCCAGCACATCACTGTTTGGGGTAAATCTAGGTCAGTTCACAGAAAATGCTTAACCCAGGTTAATGAGAGGGAACTGCTGTGCCCAATGGGCCATGCCATGCTTAGTGTGATGGTTCCCACATTTATATAGTAAAGAGGAAAGTTCCATCAGATAGACAAAATGTGTCAAATGGGTAAAAAGATATAAAAATCTCAGTCAATATTTTCAGAGGCTCTCTGGGTGACCAAGGATGAGACCCCTGCTTATTAGAGGTTCCTTTTGGAATAGAAGGGAGAAAGATTGGTTCCTTCTAAAGCCCTTGCACGCGCGCGCGCACCACACACACACACACACACACACACACACACACAAATACTCAGGGCCAATCATGGGCAGTGCCAGGCCAAGATGAGCCCAATTTGCTGAAACAGCCATCGAAATGCCTGGAAAAAGCTGGATGCCCTTAACATCAGCTGCGAACTTGGCTCATTCAGTCTGTTGATGAAGCCATGCAACCCACGAAGAAGGGTTTCTTCCCAGAATAACAGAATTGGAAGGGACCTCAGAGATCTTCTAGTCCAACCCCCTGCTCGAGCAGGAGATCTTATACTATTTTAGTTCCTGAAGAACAAGAGACCCTATATTTTCCTAAGTACCAGAACATCATCAGTAGGTCAGGAGGGATTCCAAAATAGGGGGCTATAACAGATTTGTTTAAGGCTAGCCCCACATGTTGATTACAAGGAGTTAACTGAAAAAAAGGCAGTTAAGTATGTCAAGTCCTAGAAATATCTAACGCCTCTTCAAATGTTACCTGCTTTTGTTTGGTGGAGGGTCTTCTGCCAAGGCCCCCTCAGCCTGCTCAGGTGGGGCATCCATATTGGCAAATGAGGATCCTGGAAAAGCCACCCTTGGATCTGAGGAAGTGCAGGGCATCCCCATATGCATCATAGCCCAATCCCCCCTTCTCCTTGGAGGCCGGTTCTGCCATTTCTGGCATGATTTCACTCTCACCACCACCCCTTGCTAGGCTGATTTCTTCCACGGCTCTGCTGCCATTTTGTCCAAACACTGTCAGTGGAACTATACGACCATCTAAGGCATCTGGATTTCTGAGGCATCTTCCCAGGACTGTTTCTTTGGTCTGTTCCCCCTTCACAGTCGATGACATACAACTAAGAATTAAAGATTGCATGTTTATTTCCAGCTTCAGCAGGACATGAAGAAGATACAAAGACGAGACTCCTCCTTCAAAATAAGTGAATCACGGATGACTTTGAGTACCTATTAAAGTTCAGGTGTGACTTTCAATATAGAAAAGAATTCTACGCTAGAATTCTTGAAAATCCTGGGTCTCATTAGATGACATTTGATATTTTTACTTGCATTAAATAGGTACAGATGCTAAACCATGTGCAATTTTCACTCAGTCACTAAACTGAACTTCTGGAACTGAAATGTCACAACACTATGACACAATTACGCTAATATTCTGTCATTCCAACATAATTTTAAAATCAGCAAGTTGTATGAATTCTGCACCCACTAATAAATTCTGCCCTGAACACATTCATAGGAAACTATTGGGCCAATTGGCACTGATAGCAGATCAATGCAGCCCTTTTCAACTAATATATTTTATATTAGACAAAGTAGTACAAGCGGTATATAAGTCTACTGCTACAAGCAGTCCTCGATTTACTACCAGATCAAAGTTATAATAGACCCCCCCCAAGGTTCATATGACTTGGATTTGAGTGTCACTGCCCCCCCCCCCCAGTTGTGTGTTTGCATCTTGTGGGCACAGTAACTGGCCTGTATTTGTGGCCATTTGCAACATCCTGCAGCCACATGACTTCCATTTACTGTGTTTTTGCCAACGGCAGTGTTCACTTTATGACTGCCATGTTCGCTTAATGACCACAACAGAAAAGACTGTAAAATTGTGCATGGCCACTTGATGATTTGCTTGTCGGTGTAATTTACAACCATAATTCCTAGCTCAATTTCACACATAAGTGGAGGACTACCTGTATGTACTTTTCACAAGTGAATGGAAAGTAGTAGACTTTGCAAATTCAGACGAGGAGCCGAGGGATTGATCTGATTGTCTAAAAGGCCTGTTTCTCTTTTCCAGGCGACCAGCTTCTGAGTATCAGAATCTTTTTTGAAAATATCAAATATGAAGATGCCCTTAAGATTCTACAGTATTCTGAGCCATACAGAGGACGGCTTGTTCTTAAAAGAACACTGGTTGGGAAAGATCAGCCGGAAGGAAGGTATTTGGCAACACAGTCTAAAAAGGGGAAATTAAGTCAGGTAATGTATAGTTCTTGAATTATACTATGGATTAAGGTGGGCATCAGGAAAATCTAACTGTAAGGGAAGTAATTTTAGGACTTTAAAAAAAGTTTCCCCATCCTGCCAAAAGGGAAATAAAATTATGAGGACAGGTGGCTTGCTTAGGTCCTGGTTCTTCCCTAGGAAACGTACAGTGAAAATACAGGGTCTTCCAAAGTCAGGCTGCATGGAAAATTTCTTATATAAATTGTTTGAATTGAATAAGAACAGTATACAAAAGTTAGAACATTTGGAAAAAGAGAAGGATGATAAAGCATTTTTAAAATTAATCAAAAGGTGAAAAAAAAACATTCCCCATACTGATACTGATATCGCCGTACCGATTGCCTGTTGGCTTCCAGATGCAATTCAAGTTTCTGGTTGTCACCTTTCATGGTTCAGGGCCTGGATGATGTCACCTTTCATGGTTCAGGGCCTGGGTGATGTCACCTTCCATGGTTCAGGCCTGGATGACAACTGCCCACCTGGGAATGTCTATCAGAGAGGTCTGGTATCCTCTTGAACAGACATCACCACCTACAGAGGCCAAAGAAGCTTCCCTTAGCCGTCAGTCAGGGGGCCTTCTCTGGAACAGCATCCTACCAGACATATGGATGGGCCTTTCCATTGGGATCTTCAGAAAGACAGGAGTTGGGAGTATCTCACCAACCTCAGATGAAAGATCTGTCTGGATAAGCAAATTTTTACATTGTGTTTTTTAAATATTTTATTCCTGATAATTCTTTGCACAAATGGTATTTATTTTAATTCAAATTAAATATTTGCAGAGTTGATTATAATTATCCTATAATCCTTGTAATTAAAAAATGATTATAAATGGTACTCCATATACATTATTTTTCATAAACAAACATTTTCCTTTTTAGAATTTTTCTCCCCAGGGAATGGAAAAAATCCTTCCAAACCAATATTATAAAAATAACGAAAAAGATTTATTCCATAGATAAAAAAAAAAGAAACAGAAGAAGAAAAACCAATACTTTCACTTTAAAAAGTAGGGAATACTTGCAAAACCTCCGTCCATAAATATAATAAAAAAGGATAACACTGTCCAATATAGCGTAATTTTGCCACTTATTTTTCTTTTCTTTGTAAGTTTAATTTAGCTTTGATTTTGGGGGGGAGGGCAACAATTTTATAACAATAAAATTTCCTCACCAGATGGACACACTTTCTCTTTCCGTTTTCCTCCCATTGCGGAGCTGTCCCAACTTCAGCAGCTTTTGGCTGAGCTTCTGTCGCTGGCAAGAAGAGATTCTCTTTGATCAATCAGGGACTTTGCGATGTCCCTGAGATCAGCAAGACGTACTCTTCCCTGTCACTGTCTCTTTGGGATGGTTTAGGTCCAAAAGGACCATCCAGGCGGCAAAGGTATCGACTGCGATCTTGGAGCATGTCGTATCGTTGCAACATCAGCTCCTGTTCCCTTTTCACAACTTTCTGCTGGGAACTCAAAAAATATACAGGAATCTCCCAGGTGTGTCTTCCATCATTTTATGGCCTCTGAGGACTGTCATGCTGAAAGAGAGGAACTGACCATACAGGTAATTCCTTATTTTCTCTATTTACTATGCAGAAGGGAAACTATAATGGAACATTATTTTAGAAGCAATATTTCATATTCCACCATCCCGGGCACCAATCTCAAAGCGGCTTCTTTCTCCCTCCCATCCCCAAAGGAACCTCTAAGGACCAGGAGTCTCATCCTTGGTCGGCCACGAAGCCTCTGAAAATATTGACTGAGATTTTGAAATATGTTTACTCTGTTTCACCCATTTGGGTGCCTGGGAACCTTCCCCCATCCTGTGTTAATGTGTGAAGCAGGTCATCAGGCTAACCTGGCAATTGATTCATGCATTCTGGCATGGTACATTGTGCCAACATAGCTGTTCTCTTTTATGAACCTGGATTAAGGGTGTTGTATGAACTCCCCTAGATTTACCACCAACCAGCTATGCGATGATGGTCAATGCAGTCTGTTTGCACACAAGATAGGAAACTCTTTATAGGATCTGCTTTTGGCTTCAGAGTTTTCCGCAACCCACTGTAATACATTGTTTAGCACATTGTGTGAACCGATTCCAGGTTTGGCATTCAGGCAATAGAGATGGGATAATGGGAGAGAGACAGAAATGAACCTTTGTGGATGGATGAAATCAGAGATTTTCCACAATGTCTGGACAAAGCTTGATAGAGACTTGCATGTCCATGTGTCTACAGAGGATCAACTGGGGACTTTGAGGCTCTTTCTCCTGCTTGGAGCCTCACAGATGTTTTTGGATGCTGGTTTTCAGAATTCCCAGTTAGGCCAGGCCTCAGGATACTGGGGTTGCTCACCACAGCAGAAAAGCTGGGTGTTTATGAAGCCAAATTTAAAAGGGGAATGTGGTTATTACTCTCACTGGATTGGCTTCAGCTCTCTCTCCTGCCAAGTGTTGGGAGAAATAATGGATGCTGCTGCTTTCAAGAGTCTTTTTCCAAGTCTTGTTTATGGATCTCTGTCTGAGCAGCCACAAGCTGCCTTCCCATGTGCACCTTCCAAATGTGTGGACTCCATCTCCCATAATCCTCAGTCACAGCTATGCAGTTAGCAGAGACAATTAGCAAATGGCAAAGATGGAGCGTTAGAGAAGGTTGTTCTCGCCCATCCACCCTGATGTCATTTTTTACCCTATGCGCCTGTGTGAAATGCTCTGCGTATGTGTGGCAGTGCGCACTCACATTTGTGAACCGATAGCGAAGGTAAGTGAATACCACCTCTGCAGGGGAACATGGGATATGGCCAGTGGTGGGATTCAAAAAAAAATTCACTACCGGTTCTGTGGATGTGGCTTGGTGGGTGTGGTGTGACTTGCTTAGGGTGACCAGACGTCCCGCATTTGGTCATTTTTCCCGCGTCCCGGTGTCAGCTTCTGCCTTGCTGTTGCTTCAGCTGCCATGAAACGGGAAGGGGGGGGCTTGTATTTGGGAGGGGTTAATTGATGTGCTGGAGGAATGTTCTAGGATGTACCAGACGTTGGGATTGCGCATGCGTGTGTGTTTCCCGCCTGCATCAACGGCCTCGACATTCCATCTTTCGGCCTGTCTTTTTGAAGTTATCTCACACCTGACACTTGAAGGACTTATGATTGGACTGGAGCTTTGATCCTAAGGGGGGGGAACGGGCTATTCTATATATCAATTGCTTTCGCGCCAAATTAAGCAGACTTTGCTTTGCTACTGCTCGCTTACCATTTATAATTAGTAAAAGTACTTTTGATTTCCAACCATGGAGTCTCTTAGTCTTCTTTCCTAATTATGGAATGGAGTGGTGCCTGACAAGAAGCAAAGTCTCAAAAAGAAACCCTTTCCAGGAGATTTACGTCTACCGAGAAGGGAGATAATGTCTTCTCCGAGCAGAGAGGAGGAGGGCGCCGTTGGAGGGGCGGATTCCAGTGGAGTAGGACCTCCCGACCTTTCTCTACACGAGCCCAGCCCGCCTGACTTATCCTTGCACGAAGATTTATTTCAACTGCAAATTTCCAGCCAGCCTGAACCTGCCCCCCCACCCCGATGGTCAACTTCGGTGGGACAAAGAGAGACAGAGACAAGCTGGAATGCTGGACTCACCCAAAGACCACCCAGACAACCTTCGCTGGAGCTGGGTGCCGTGAGAAAACCCCAGACGACTGAATTCCCTGACTATTGGAGCCAAAGGTACTTTGGGGAAAGAAGGGGTGGCGATGAAGGAGAATGCCGAAGCTACCAGCTCCAGGGGCCCATGAGAAAACCCCAGCGGAGTGAATTACCTGATTATTGGGGTCAAACTTATTTGGGGGAAAAAAGGGGGGAGGAGGAAAGAGACTGGAGAAATTGGCAACGTTACCCACGCCCGACATCTCCCCCTCCCCCTCGGCCTGCTTCACCCCCTGCAGCTAGAGGTTTTGCTGACCAAGGAGGGCCTCCCCCCCGAAGACATCGGATGGCTAAAATCCCTCCCTTGCCTGTGCGTTACAAGGGTGATACTGCTAGCCTGCCTTCCTTTCTTATGCAGGTGTTTAATTACATGGAGATTTATGGCCGAGACTTTGAAACTGACATCATGAGGGTCAGAATGGTTCTTTTGTCATTAGATGATGAGGCTGCTACATGGTCAACTGCTTTGCATATGTCTGGCTCTCCCCTCTTGGGGAATTTCAACCGCTTCATGGAGGCTTTCCGCCAACGTTTTGATGACCCGTTAACTGAGAAGCGAAGCAAATTGAAGTTTTTAACTTTGGAACAAGACGATAGACCTGTCGCCCAATACATCCAGGAATTTCAGTGTCTTTCCCAATACATGAGAGGCTGGGGGGAGGACGCTCTACTGGACAGATTTGCTGAAGGATTGAATGAAGACATTTATCAGCAATGTGTCAATCGTAACCTGCCTAGACGTTTAATCACTTGGTTTGAGCATGCAGCGGACGCTGAACTCGACTTAACCCGTCTCCGTTATGCTAAAGAGGAAAGGAGGAAGCGGAAGGAGAGAGCTGCCAAGTCCCTCCCCCCTTCAGCCACTCCATCACTTTTCAAACGACGAAGTGAAGCGAGGGGGCCCCCTTCTGGCCTCTCCAGGCCTTTAACATGTTTTCGCTGTGGTAAATTAGGGCACACCGCCCCCGAATGCCGTGCTAAATTACCCCTCTCTGCGCAACTCCCTCCCAAACGTGAGGAAAAGTCTGGCAGAGGACCTGAAAAGAAGAAGAAGGAAACGGCTTTCGCTGGGGATTCCAACCCCCCTCCTTTTGCCCAGCCATTGAAGGGAGACGCGGACGCTAACTCCTCTTCTTCGGAGGACTCCGATGACGACACATCGCCTCACTGGGTGAGTTCAAACAAGGGGCCCCTGCTAATCCCTATTGAATTAAAAGTTCCTCCTGAGGGGGAACCTGCTACCCTCCTGGCCTTACTTGATTCCGGCTGTTCCCGTTCCATGATCAACCCAGCCATGGTGGAGAAATTAGGCCTCAAATTGCGCACTTTGAAAACCCCAATTGTGTTTTGCCAAATAGATGGATCAATTGCGGGGGGGGGGCGCCCATTTTTTTACAGAGCCTTTGGAAATGAGGATGGGTACCCATACTGAATTAATCTCTTTTGTGGTCGCACCTGGCATGGACAGGCCACTCATTTTGGGCATCCCATGGCTCCGGAAGTGGAACCCTCACATAAATTGGCGAACAGGCCGCTTACGCGTTTGCTCGAAGGTGCCTCCAGTGGGAGAGGGCTCTCCGGACCAACCTATCACTGACGTTCCTGAAGTGGCCGCTAGAGGGCAGGAGAGGATTGCAGGAGAGGAGAAAATTCCGAAGGAATATCTGGATCTTAAGGACGTCTTCAGTGAACAAGCTTCGGACAATCTGCCCCCCCCACAGGCCTACTGATTGCTCCATAGACATTTTACCCGGGGTTAAGCTCCCTAAACCACGGATTTATTCCATGTCGCCCAGGGAAATGGAGGAGATGCGTTCTTTCATTGACAAAAATTTGAAACGTGGTTTCATTGAACTGGCTCGACCCAAAGTGGCTGCCCCTGTACTGTTTCGTGAAAAGAAAGATGGTTCTCTTCGCTTATGCTGTGATTTTAGAAATCTTAACGCTGTATCCACTCAGAACCTCTACCCACTCCCATTGATGAAGGACTTGTTGGCACAGCTAGGGAAGGGCCGCATTTTCACTAAATTGGACTTGCGTGAAGCTTACTACAGAGTACGCATTAAGGAAGGAGACGAATGGAAGACTGCTTTCAACTGCCCTCTTGGTTGCTTCCAGTTCCGGGTTATGCCTTTTGGCCTACAAGGGGCTCCTGCTGTGTTCATGCAACTTATTAGTGAGATCTTGCACGATCATCTCTACAAGGGCGTTATCGTATACCTGGACGATATCCTCATTTATACTCGCAGTTACGACCACCACGTCAATCTGGTGCGCACTGTTCTGAAAAAACTCCGTGCCGCTGACCTTTATGCTAAATTGTCTAAGTGTGAATTTCACCAATCGAAAATTGACTATCTGGGCTACCGCATCTCCCCTCATGGCATTGGAATGGACCCTGAAAAAGTGAAGGAGGTCACTGAATGGGACGCGCCCAAAACTCGTAAGCAATTGCAAAAAATTTTGGGGTTCGCTAATTTCTACCGTCAATTCATTCCCTCTTTTGCTCAGATAGCCCTCCCTATTACTAATTTGCTCAAGACGAAAGGCGACCCGAAGCCTAAGCCTAATAAGCCTTTGGACTGGAACATGGAATGCCAAGCGGCATTCGAGAAACTTAAACGCCTTTTTGCCGCTGAACCAGTTCTTAAGCATCCTGATCTCGACCGGCCTTTCGTCGTCCAGGCTGATGCCAGTGATGTCGCCGTAGGGGCCATTCTGCTGCAAGCCAACGATCAAGGTAACTTGCAGCCCTGCGCATACACCTCCCGTAAACTCACTGACACGGAGCGGCGTTGGGCGGTTTGGGAGAAGGAGGCTTTCACCGTCCGTTGGGCCCTCGCTACTTGGCGCCATTTCTTAGAAGGCGCTAAACACCCTTTTGAAGTTTGGACTGACCACAAGAACTTGGAAGCGTTGCGAACGCCTCGTCGTCTCTCCCCCAAACAGATGCGATGGGCCCAATATTTCAACCGTTTCAATTTCACTCTAAAGTATATCCCGGGCGGAAAGAACTTCATGGCGGATGCTTTGTCCCGATTACCTCAATATAATTGCTCTAAACTGAGTATCGTCCAACCGCTCTTGGCAGCTCCGGTACTCACACGTCAACAGACCCAAGCTCAAAAGGAAGTGCCTCAAGATCTACTTGCTGACCTCAAAGCGGCTCTTCCTCAAGACGACTGGTTTCTGAACCATCGGGACGAATGCACCATGAGGGACGATCTACCATGGATTGGTGCTAAATTATACATCCCCGCTTCCCTACGACTTGTCGTCCTTCGTCGCGCTCATGACTCCAGGATGGCGGGTCATTTTGGGTTCGTCAAAACTTTGCACCTCGTAAAACGACAATTCTGGTGGCCCTCTTTAAAAAAGGACATTGAACTTTATGTGGCCAGTTGCCCAGTTTGCGCTACCGCCAAAAAACCGCCGGGGAAACCGCAGGGACTACTCCAGTCCGTCGCTCGCCCGGTTGCCCCTTGGAAGGAGATTTCTATGGACTTTATTGTTGAGCTTCCCGAAAGCCAGGGGCATACCGTCATCTGGGTGGTCACTGATTTGTTTTCCAAGCAAGTTCATTTCGTGCCTTGTCACAAAATTCCTTCCGCCAAGGCATTGGCTAAACTGTTCCTTTCACACATCTACCGTTTGCATGGAGTTCCCGACCGTATTATCTCCGATCGTGGGGTCCAATTTACATCTACTTTTTGGAAGGAATTTCTCAAACGCATTGGGTCCGCCCAGGGCCTTAGCTCCGCTGTCACGCCCCACTCCACTCCATAATTAGGAAAGAAGACTAAGAGACTCCATGGGTTGGAAATCCAAAGTACTTTTACTAATTATAAATGGTAAGCAAGCAGTAGTGAAGCAAGATCTGAATAATATGGCGCGAAAGCAATTGATATATAGGAAAGCCCGTTTCCCCCCCCCTTAGGATCAAAGCTCCAGTCCAATCATAAGTCCTTCAAATGTCAGGTGTGAGATAACTTCAAAAAGACAGGCCGAAGATGGAATGTGTAGGCCGTTGATGCAAGCGGGAAACACGTACGCATGCGTAATCCCAACGACTGGTACATCCTAGAACATTCCTCCAGCATTCCTCCAGCACATCAAGTAAATCCCTCCCACATACACGCCCCCCCTTCCCGTTTCATGGCAGCTGAAGCAACAGCAAAGCAGAAGCAGACATCCGGCCGTCCCCCGGAAAAAGGCTGTCAGGCCTGGAAGAAAAAACAAACAAAACAGACAAAGAACAAAACAAATGAAAGAGGGAGGGGAGAGAATTCAAGGCTTGTCGGGATAAGAAGCATAAAATTTCTGGAGTAAGCGGGGAGCACGAACGTGGGACTTATCAACCCATTCCGTGTGGGAGGGGGGAAAATGTTTCCAAGCCACAAGGTATTGGATGCGATTACGGTGCCTACGGGAATCAAGAATGTCACGAATTTCAAAATGATGTTCCCCATCAACAAGTAACGGAGCAGGCGGAGGGTCATCTGAGGGCCTTAGGTTGGACACCCGAACTGGTTTGATGAGGTTAATGTGGAACACTGGGTGGATACGGTTGAGATGCTTGGGCAATTGCAAACGAACAGAAACAGGATTGATAACTTTCACAATTGGGAAAGGGCCAACATACTTGGGTCCCAATTTCTTCGATTTTTGTGTAGTATGCAAGAATTTTGTGGACAAATACACTAAATCTCCAACGTGGTACTCATAGGGCTGAGAGCGTTTCTTATCAGCCTGCTTCTTATGAGCCTTATGGGCAGCGTCCAAGGTGGAAAGAGTCAGGGGCCAAAGGCGACTGAGACGTTCACTCCAGTCTGCAACGGAAGGAACCTGAGGCTGGGCCGTAGGCAGTTCGGGAATAGGAACAAAATCCTGGCCGTAAACGACCCGGAAAGGGGTGAAGCCCGTGCTGGAGTGAACCGAATTGTTATAGGCCACTTCAGCATGTGGTAACAAGTCAACCCAATCGTCCTGTTGATAATTGATGAAACAACGCAAATATTGTTCAAGGACGGAATTAGTACGTTCACAGCCGCCATTAGTCTGAGGATGGTAGGCGGAGCTAAGGCCTTGGGCGGAACCAATGCGTGCGAGGAACTCCTTCCAAAATTTAGATGTGAATTGGACGCCACGATCGGAGATAATACGGTCGGGAACCCCATGTAACCGGTAGATGTGGGAAAGAAATAATTTAGCCAACGCCTTGGCGGAAGGAATTTTGTGGCAAGGCACGAAATGAACTTGCTTGGAAAACAAATCAGTGACCACCCAGATGACGGTGTGCCCCTGGCTCTCGGGGAGTTCAACAATAAAGTCCATAGAAATCTCCTTCCAAGGTGCAACCGGGCGGGCGACAGACTGTAGAAGTCCCTGCGGTTTCCCCGGCGGCTTTTTGGCGGCAGCGCAAACTGGGCAACTGGCCACATAAAGTTCAATGTCCTTTTTTAAAGAAGGCCACCAGAATTGTCTCTTTACGAGGTGCAAAGTTTTGACGAACCCAAAATGACCCGCCATCCTGGAGTCATGAGCGCGACGAAGGACGACAAGTCGTAGGGAAGCGGGGACGTATAATTTAGCACCAATCCACGGTAGATCATCCCTCATGGTGCACTCGTCCCGATGGGTCAGGAACCAGTCGTCTTGAGGAAGAGCTGCTTTGAGGTCAGAAAGTAGATCGTGAGGCACTTCCTCCTGAGCTTTGGTCTGTTGACGTGTGAGTACCGGAGCTGCCAAGAGCGGTTGGAAGATACTCAGTTTGGAACAATTATATTGAGGTAATCGGGACAAAGCATCGGCCATGAAGTTCTTTCCGCCCGGGATATACTTTAGAGTGAAATTGAAACGGTTAAAATATTGGGCCCAACGTATCTGTTTGGGGGAGAGACGACGAGGTGTGCGTAACGCTTCCAAGTTCTTGTGGTCAGTCCACACCTCAAATGGGTGTTTAGAGCCTTCGAGGAAATGGCGCCAAGTAGCGAGGGCCCAACGGACCGCAAAAGCCTCCTTCTCCCAAACCGCCCAGCGCCGCTCTGTGTCAGTGAGTTTACGTGAGGTGTACGCGCAAGGCTGTAAGTTACCTTGGTCATTGGCTTGTAGCAGAACGGCCCCAACGGCGACATTACTGGCATAAGCCTGGACGACGAAAGGCTGGTTGAGATCAGGATGTTTAAGAACTGGTTCAGCGGCAAAAAGGCGTTTAAGCTTTTCGAATGCCGCCTGGCATTCCATGGTCCAGTCCAAAGGCTTATTAGGTTTAGGCTTCGGGTCGCCTTTAGTCTTGAGTAAATTAGTAATAGGGAGAGCAATGTTGGCAAAAGAGGGAATAAATTGACGGTAGAAATTAGCGAAACCCAAAAATTTTTGCAACTGTTTACGAGTTTTGGGTGCGTCCCACTCAGTGACCGCCTTCACTTTTTCAGGGTCCATTTCAACGCCATCAGAGGAGATACGGTAGCCCAGATAGTCAATAGTCGTTTGGTGAAACTCGCACTTAGACAATTTGGCATACAGGTTGGCAGCACGGAGTTTTTTCAAAACAGTGCGCACCAGATTGACGTGGTGGTCGTAAGAGCGAGTATAAATGAGGATATCGTCCAGATATACGATAACGCCCTTATAGAGATGATCGTGCAGGATCTCATTAATAAATTGCATGAACACAGCAGGAGCCCCCTGTAGGCCAAAAGGCATAACTCGGAACTGGAAACAACCAAGAGGGCAGTTGAATGCGGTCTTCCATTCGTCCCCTTCCTTAATGCGTACTCTATAGTAAGCTTCTCACAGGTCCAATTTTGTGAAGATGCGGCCCTTCCCCAGTTGCGCTAACAAGTCCTTCATCAATGGCAGTGGGTAGAGGTTTTGAGTACAGATCGCGTTAAGGTTGCGAAAGTCACAGCATAAACAAAGAGACCCATCTTTCTTTTCACGAAATAGTACAGGGGCAGCCACTTTGGGTCGAGCCGGTTCAATGAACCCACGTTTCAAATTTTTGTCAATGAAAGAACGCATCTCCTCCATTTCCCTGGGTGACATGGAGTAAATGCGGGGTTTTGGGAGTTTGACCCCGGGTAAAATGTCAATGGAGCAATCAGTAGGCCTGTGGGGGGGTAGAATGTCCGAAGATTGCTCGCTGAAGACGTCCTTAAGATCCAAATATTCTTTCGGAAGAAGAAGGAGACAGCGTTCGCTGGGGAAACCAACCCCCCTCCTTTTGCCCAGCCATTAAAGGATGACGCAGATGCTAACTCCTCTTCTTCTGAGGACTCTGATGACGACACATCGCCTCGCTGGGTGAGTTCAAACAAGGGGCCCCTTCTCATCCCTATTGAATTAAAAGTTCCTCCTGAGGGGACCCCTGCCACCCTCCTAGCTTTACTTGATTCCGGCTGTTCCCGATCCATGATCAATCCCGCCATGGTAGAAAAATTGGGCATCAAATTGCGCACTTTGAAAACCCCGATTGTGTTTTGCCAAATAGATGGATCGGTTGCGGGGGGGGGGCGCCCATTTTTTTACTGAGCCTTTGGAAATGAGGATGGGTACGCATACTGAATTAATCTCTTTTGTGGTCGCGCCTGGCATGGACAGGCCACTCATTTTGGGCATCCCATGGCTCCGAAAGTGGAACCCTCACATAAATTGGCGGACAGGCCGCTTGCGTGTTCGCTCGAAGGTGCCTCCAGTGGGGGAGGGCTCTCCGGACCGACCTGACGTCACTAACGTTCCTGAAGTAGCCGCTAGAGGGCAGGAGAGGATTGCTGGAGAGGACAAAATCCCGAAAGAATATTTGGATCTTAAGGATGTCTTCAGCGAGCAATCTTCGGACATTCTACCCCCCCACAGGCCTACTGATTGCTCCATTGACATTTTACCCGGGGTCAAACTCCCAAAACCCCGCATTTACTCCATGTCACCCAGGGAAATGGAGGAGATGCGTTCTTTCATTGACAAAAATTTGAAACGTGGGTTCATTGAACCGGCTCGACCCAAAGTGGCTGCCCCTGTACTATTTCGTGAAAAGAAAGATGGGTCTCTTCGTTTATGCTGTGACTTTCGCAACCTTAACGCGATCTGTACTCAAAACCTCTACCCACTGCCATTGATGAAGGACTTGTTAGCGCAACTGGGGAAGGGCCGCATCTTCACAAAATTGGACCTGCGAGAAGCTTACTATAGAGTACGCATTAAGGAAGGGGACGAATGGAAGACCGCCTTCAACTGCCCTCTTGGTTGTTTCCAGTTCCGAGTTATGCCTTTTGGCCTACAGGGGGCTCCTGCTGTGTTCATGCAATTTATTAATGAGATCCTGCACGATCATCTCTATAAGGGCGTTATCGTATATCTGGACGATATCCTCATTTATACTCGCTCTTACGATCACCACGTCAATCTGGTGCGCACTGTTTTGAAAAAACTCCGTGCTGCCAACCTGTATGCCAAATTGTCTAAGTGCGAGTTTCACCAAACGACTATTGACTATCTGGGCTACCGTATCTCCTCTGATGGCGTTGAAATGGACCCTGAAAAAGTGAAGGCGGTCACTGAGTGGGACGCACCCAAAACTCGTAAACAGTTGCAAAAATTTTTGAGTTTCGCTAATTTCTACCGTCAATTTATTCCCTCTTTTGCCAACATTGCTCTCCCTATTACTAATTTACTCAAGACTAAAGGCGACCCGAAGCCTAAACCCAATAAGCCTTTGGACTGGACCATGGAATGCCAGGCGGCATTCGAAAAACTTAAACGCCTTTTTGCCGCTGAACCAGTTCTTAAACATCCTGATCTCAACCAGCCTTTCGTCGTCCAGGCGGATGCCAGTGATGTCGCCGTTGGGGCCGTTCTGCTACAAGCCAATGACCAAGGTAACTTACAGCCTTGCGCGTACACCTCACGTAAACTCACTGACACAGAGCGGCGCTGGGCGGTTTGGGAGAAGGAGGCTTTTGCGGTCCGTTGGGCCCTCGCTACTTGGCGCCATTTCCTCGAAGGCTCTAAACACCCATTTGAGGTGTGGACTGACCACAAAAACTTGGAAGCGTTACGCACACCTCGTCGTCTCTCCCCCAAACAGATGCGTTGGGCCCAATATTTTAACCGTTTCAATTTCACTCTAAAGTATATCCCGGGCGGAAAGAACTTCATGGCCGATGCTTTGTCCCGATTACCTCAGTATAATTGTTCCAAACTGAGTATCGTCCAACCGCTCTTGGCAGCTCCGGTACTCACACGTCAACAGACCAAAGCTCAGGAGGAAGTGCCTCACGATCTACTTTCTGACCTCAAAGCGGCTCTTCCTCACGACGACTGGTTCTTGACCCACCGGGACGAGTGCACCATGAGGGACGATCTACCGTGGATTGGTGCTAAATTATACGTCCCCGCTTCCCTACGACTTGTCGTCCTTCGTCGCGCTCATGACTCCAGGATGGCGGGTCATTTTGGATTCGTCAAAACTTTGCACCTCGTAAAGAGACAATTCTGGTGGCCTTCTTTAAAAAAGGACATTGAACTTTATGTGGCCAGTTGCCCAGTTTGCGCTGCCGCCAAAAAGCCGCCGGGGAAACCGCAGGGACTTCTACAGTCTGTCGCCCGCCCGGTTGCACCTTGGAAGGAGATTTCTATGGACTTTATTGTTGAGCTCCCCGAGAGCCAGGGGCACACCGTCATCTGGGTGGTCACTGATTTGTTTTCCAAGCAAGTTCATTTCGTGCCTTGCCACAAAATTCCTTCCGCCAAGGCGTTGGCTAAATTATTTCTTTCCCACATCTACCGGTTACATGGGGTTCCCGACCGTATTATCTCCGATCGTGGAGTCCAATTCACATCTAAATTTTGGAAGGAGTTCCTCGCACGCATTGGTTCCGCCCAAGGCCTTAGCTCCGCCTGCCATCCTCAGACTAATGGCGGCTGTGAACGTACTAATTCCGTCCTTGAACAATATTTACATTGTTTCATCAATTATCAACAGGACGATTGGGTTGACTTGTTACCACATGCTGAACTGGCCTATAACAATTCGGTTCACTCCAGTACGGGCTTCACCCCTTTCCGGGTCGTTTACGGCCAGGATTTTGTTCCTATTCCCGAACTGCCTACGGCCCAGCCTCAGGTTCCTTCCGTTGCAGACTGGAGTGAACGTCTCAGTCGCCTTTGGCCCCTGACTCTTTCCACCTTGGACGCTGCCCATAAGGCTCATAAGAAGCAGGCTGATAAGAAACGCTCTCAGCCCTATGAGTACCACGTTGGTGATTTAGTGTATTTGTCCACGAAATTCTTGCATACTACACAAAAATCGAAGAAATTGGGTCCCAAGTATGTTGGCCCTTTCCCAATTGTGAAAGTTATCAATCCTGTTTCTGTTCGTTTGCAATTGCCCAAGCATCTCAACCGTATCCACCCAGTGTTCCACATTAACCTCATCAAACCAGTTCGGGTGTCCAACCTAAGGCCCACAGATGACCCTCCGCCTGCTCCGTTACTTGTGGATGGGGAACATCATTTTGAAATTCGTGACATTCTTGATTCCCGTAGGCACCGTAATCGCATCCAATACCTTGTGGCTTGGAAACATTTTCCCCCCTCCCACACGGAATGGGTTGATAAGTCCCACGTTCGTGCGCCCCGCTTACTCCAGAAATTTTATGCTTCTTATCCCGACAAGCCTTGACTTCTCTCCCCTCCCTTTTTCATTTGTTTTGTTATTTGTCTGTTTTGTTTGTTTTTTCTTCCAGGCCTGACAGCCTTTTTCCGGGGGACGGCCGGATGTCAGCTTCTGCTTTGCTGTTGCTTCAGCTGCCATGAAACGGGAAGGGGGGGGCGTGTGTGTGGGAGGGCTTTAATTGATGTGCTGGAGGAATGTTCTAGGATGTACCAGTCGTTGGGATTACGCATGCGTACGTGTTTCCCGCCTGCATCAACGGCCTACACATTCCATCTTCGGCCTGTCTTTTTGAAGTTATCTCACACCTGACATTTGAAGGACTTATGATTGGACTGGAGCTTTGATCCTAAGGGGGGGGAACGGGTTTTCCTATATATCAATTGCTTTCGCGCCATATTATTCAGATCTTGCTTCACTACTGCTCGCTTACCATTTATAATTAGTAAAAGTACTTTGGATTTCCAACCCATGGAGTCTCTTAGTCTTCTTTCCTAATTATGGAGTGGAGTGGGGCGTGACAGGCAGTTTAGCCCGACATTCGGGGGCGGTGTGCCCAAGCTTGCCACAGCGAAAGCATGTTAACGGTCTGGAGGAGCCAGAAGGGGGCCCTCTCGCGTCGCCTCGTCGTTTGGAAAACGATTGAGTAGTAGGAGGGGGGAGGGACCTGGCAGCCCTTTCTTTCCGCTTCCTTCTTTCTTCTGTGGCATAACGCAGACGGATTAAGTCAAGCTCTGCGTCTGCAGCATGCTCAAACCACGTGATTAAGCGTCTTGGCAGGTTACGATTGACACATTGTTGATAAATGTCAGCGTTCAACCCTTCAGCAAATCTGTCCAGAAGGGCGTCCTCCCCCCATCCTCTCATGTATTGTGAGAGACACTGAAATTCCTGGATGTATTGGGCGACAGGTCTATCGTCTTGGTCGAAGGTTAAAAACTTCAATTTGTTCCGTTTCTCAGTTAATGGGTCATCAAAACGTTGGCGGAAAGCCTCCATAAAACGGTTGAAATTCCCCAAGAGGGGAGAGCCAGACATGTGCAAAGCAGTCGACCATGTAGCCGCCTCACCATCCAAAGATAAAAGAATCATTCTGACCCTTAAAGTGTCAGATTCAAAGTCCCGGCCATAAATTTCCATGTAGTTAAACACCTGCATAAGAAAGGAGGGAAGGCTAGTAGAATCCCCCTTAAAACGTACAGGCAAGGGAGGGATTTTAGCCATTCGATGTCTTCGGGGGGGAGGCTGGGGGGGAGGTCCTCTTTGATCAGCAAAACCTCTAGCCGCAGGGGGAGACACGGGCCGAGGGGGGGGTGGGGGAGAATCCTGGCGTGGGTAACGTTGCCAGTTTCTCCAGTCTCTTTCCTCCTCCCCCCTTCTCTCTTCCAAAAATGTTTGACCCCAATAATCAGGTAATTCACTCCGCTGGGGTTTTCTCATCGGGCCCCGGTGCTGATAGCCTCTCCATTCTCCTTCATCGCCCCCTCTTCTTTCCCCACAGTACCTTTGGCTCCAATAGTCAGGGAACTCACTCGCCTGAGGTTTTCTCACGGCACCTGGCTCCAGCGAAGTTTGTTGAGGTGGTTTTTGGGTGAGCCCAGCATTCCAGCTTGTCTCTATTTCTCTTTGCCCCACTGAAGTTGACCAGCGGAGTGGGGGGGAAGGTTCAGGCTGACTGGAAATTTGCAGTTGAAATAAATCTTCGTGCAAAGGTCGGTCAGACGGGCTGGGCTGGTGTAAAGAAAGGTCGGGAGGTCCTAGTTCACTGGAATCCCCTCCAACTGCGCCCTCCTCCTCTCTGGTCGGAGAAGACATTCTTTCCCTTCTCGGTAGACGTAAATCTCCTGGAAAGGGATATATTCAGATCTTGCTTCTTGTCACGCCCCACTCCACTCCATAATTAGGAAAGAAGACTAAGAGACTCCATGGGTTGGAAATCCAAAGTACTTTTACTAATTATAAATGGTAAGCGAGCAGTAGTGAAGCAAGATCTGAATAATATGGCGCGAAAGCAATTGATATATAGGAAAACCCGTTCCCCCCCCTTAGGATCAAAGCTCCAGTCCAATCATAAGTCCTTCAAATGTCAGGTGTGAGATAACTTCAAAAAGACAGGCCGAAGATGGAATGTGTAGGCCGTTGATGCAGGCGGGAAACACGTACGCATGCGTAATCCCAACGACTGGTACATCCTAGAACATTCCTCCAGCACATCAATTAAAGCCCTCCCACACACACGCCCCCCCTTCCCGTTTCATGGCAGCTGAAGCAACAGCAAAGCAGAAGCTGACACTGCCTCTCTCTGCCCAACCCCCTCCCAGACGTGATGAAAAGCCTGCCAGGGGCTCTGAAAAGAAGAAGAAGGAGACAGCGTTCGCTGGGGAAACCAACCCCCCTCCTTTTGCCCAGCCATTAAAGGATGACGCAGATGCTAACTCCTCTTCTTCTGAGGACTCTGATGACGACACATCGCCTCGCTGGGTGAGTTCAAACAAGGGGCCCCTTCTAATCCCTATTGAATTAAAAGTTCCTCCTGAGGGGACCCCTGCCACCCTCCTAGCTTTACTTGATTCCGGCTGTTCCCGATCCATGATCAATCCAGCCATGGTAGAAAAATTGGGCATCAAATTGCGCACTTTGAAAACCCCGATTGTGTTTTGCCAAATAGATGGATCGATTGCGGGGGGGGCCCGCCCATTTTTTTACTGAGCCTTTGGAAATGAAGATGGGTACCCATACTGAATTAATCTCTTTTGTGGTCGCGCCTGGCATGGACAGGCCACTCATTTTGGGCATCCCATGGCTCCGAAAGTGGAACCCTCACATAAATTGGCGGACAGGCCGCTTGCGTGTTCGCTCGAAGGTGCCTCCAGTGGGGGAGGGCTCTCCGGACCAACCTGAAGTCACTAACGTTCCTGAAGTCGCCGCTAGAGGGCAGGAGAGGATTGCAGGAGAGGACAAAATCCCGAAAGAATATTTGGATCTTAAGGACGTCTTCAGCGAGCAATCTTCGGACATTCTACCCCCCCACAGGCCTACTGATTGCTCCATTGACATTTTACCCGGGGTCAAACTCCCAAAACCCCGCATTTACTCCATGTCACCAGGGAAATGGAGGAGATGCGTTCTTTCATTGACAAAAATTTGAAACGTGGGTTCATTGAACCGGCTCGACCCAAAGTGGCTGCCCCTGTACTGTTTCGTGAAAAGAAAGATGGGTCTCTTTGTTTATGCTGTGACTTTCGCAACCTTAACGCGATCTGTACTCAAAACCTCTACCCACTGCCATTGATGAAGGACTTGTTAGCGCAACTGGGGAAGGGCCGCATCTTCACAAAATTGGACCTGTGAGAAGCTTACTATAGAGTACGCATTAAGGAAGGGGACGAATGGAAGACCGCATTCAACTGCCCTCTTGGTTGTTTCCAGTTCCGAGTTATGCCTTTTGGCCTACAGGGGGCTCCTGCTGTGTTCATGCAATTTATTAATGAGATCTTGCACGATCATCTCTACAAGGGCGTTATCGTATACCTGGACGATATCCTCATTTATACTCGCAGTTACGACCACCACGTCAATCTGGTGCGCACTGTTCTGAAAAAACTCCGTGCCGCTGACCTTTATGCTAAATTGTCTAAGTGTGAATTTCACCAATCGAAAATTGACTATCTGGGCTACCGCATCTCCCCTGATGGCATTGGAATGGACCCTGAAAAAGTGAAGGAGGTCACTGAATGGGACGCGCCCAAAACTCGTAAGCAATTGCAAAAATTTTTGGGGTTCGCTAATTTCTACCGTCAATTCATTCCCTCTTTTGCTCAGATAGCCCTCCCTATTACTAATTTGCTCAAGACGAAAGGCGACCCGAAGCCTAAGCCTAATAAGCCTTTGGACTGGAACATGGAATGCCAAGCGGCATTCGAGAAACTTAAACGCCTTTTTGCCGCTGAACCAGTTCTTAAGCATCCTGATCTCGACCGGCCTTTCGTCGTCCAGGCTGATGCCAGTGATGTCGCCGTAGGGGCCATTCTGCTGCAAGCCAACGATCAAGGTAACTTGCAGCCCTGTGCATACACCTCCCGTAAACTCACTGACATGGAGCGGCGTTGGGCGGTTTGGGAGAAGGAGGCTTTCACCGTCCGTTGGGCCCTCGCTACTTGGCGCCATTTCTTAGAAGGCGCTAAACACCCTTTTGAAGTTTGGACTGACCACAAGAACTTGGAAGCGTTGCGAACGCCTCGTCGTCTCTCCCCCAAACAGATGCGATGGGCCCAATATTTCAACCGTTTCAATTTCACTCTAAAGTATATCCCGGGCGGAAAGAACTTCATGGCGGATGCTTTGTCCCGATTACCTCAATATAATTGCTCTAAACTGAGTATCGTCCAACCGCTCTTGGCAGCTCCGGTACTCACACGTCAACAGACCCAAGCTCAAAAGGAAGTGCCTCAAGATCTACTTGCTGACCTCAAAGCGGCTCTTCCTCAAGACGACTGGTTTCTGAACCATCGGGACGAATGCACCATGAGGGACGATCTACCATGGATTGGTGCTAAATTATACATCCCCGCTTCCCTACGACTTGTCGTCCTTCGTCGCGCTCATGACTCCAGGATGGCGGGTCATTTTGGGTTCGTCAAAACTTTGCACCTCGTAAAACGACAATTCTGGTGGCCCTCTTTAAAAAAGGACATTGAACTTTATGTGGCCAGTTGCCCAGTTTGCGCTACCGCCAAAAAAACCGCCGGGGAAACCGCAGGGACTACTCCAGTCCGTCGCTCGCCCGGTTGCCCCTTGGAAGGAGATTTCTATGGACTTTATTGTTGAGCTTCCCGAAAGCCAGGGGCATACCGTCATCTGGGTGGTCACTGATTTGTTTTCCAAGCAAGTTCATTTCGTGCCTTGTCACAAAATTCCTTCCGCCAAGGCATTGGCTAAACTGTTCCTTTCACACATCTACCGTTTGCATGGAGTTCCCGACCGTATTATCTCCGATCGTGGGGTCCAATTTACATCTACTTTTTGGAAGGAATTTCTCAAACGCATTGGGTCCGCCCAGGGCCTTAGCTCCGCTGTCACGCCCCACTCCACTCCATAATTAGGAAAGAAGACTAAGAGACTCCATGGGTTGGAAATCCAAAGTACTTTTACTAATTATAAATGGTAAGCAAGCAGTAGTGAAGCAAGATCTGAATAATATGGCGCGAAAGCAATTGATATATAGGAAAGCCCGTTCCCCCCCCTTAGGATCAAAGCTCCAGTCCAATCATAAGTCCTTCAAATGTCAGGTGTGAGATAACTTCAAAAAGACAGGCCGAAGATGGAATGTGTAGGCCGTTGATGCAAGCGGGAAACACGTACGCATGCGTAATCCCAACGACTGGTACATCCTAGAACATTCCTCCAGCATTCCTCCAGCACATCAAGTAAATCCCTCCCACATACACGCCCCCCCTTCCCGTTTCATGGCAGCTGAAGCAACAGCAAAGCAGAAGCTGACATCCGCCTACCATCCTCAGACTAATGGCGGCTGTGAACGTACGAATTCCGTCCTTGAGCAATATTTACGTTGCTTCATCAATTATCAACAAGACGATTGGGTCGACTTGTTACCACATGCTGAGGTGGCCTACAACAACTCGGTTCACTCCAGCACGGGGTTCACCCCTTTTCGGGTCGTTTACGGCCAAGATTTTATTCCTATTCCCAAATTGCCTACTGCCCAACCACAGGTTCCTTCAGTTGCGGACTGGAGTGAGCGTCTCAGTCGCATTTGGCCTCTGACTCTTTCCACTTTGGACTCTGCACATAAGGCACATAAGAAGCAAGCCGATAAGAAACGCTCTCAGCCCTATGAATACCGCCCTGGGGATTTGGTGTATTTGTCCACGAAATTCTTGCACACTACACAGAAATCAAGGAAATTGGGACCCAAGTATGTTGGCCCTTTCCCTATTGTGAAAGTCATCAATCCTGTTTCTGTTCATTTACAATTGCCCAAACACCTCAACCGAATCCACCCAGTGTTCCACGTCAACCTCATCAAGCCTGTTCGGGTTTCCCACTTACGCCCCCCAGATGAACCTCCGCCTGCTCCGTTGCTGATTGATGGGGAGAGTCATTTTGAAGTTCGTGAAATTCTTGATTCCCGCAGGCACCGTAATCGCATCCAATACCTGGTAGCTTGGAAGCACTTTCCCCCCTCCCACACGGAATGGGTTGATAAATCCCACGTTCGTGCTCCCCGCCTGCTACAGAAATTTTATGCTTCTTATCCCGGCAAGCCTTGACTTTTCTCCCCCTCCCTCTTCTTTTTGTCTTTTGTCGTTTGTCTGTTTTGTTTCTTTTTTCTTCCAGGCCTGACAGCCTTTTTCCGGGGGACGGCCGGATGTCAGCTTCTGCCTTGCTGTTGCTTCAGCTGCCATGAAACGGGAAGGGGGGGGCTTGTATTTGGGAGGGGTTAATTGATGTGCTGGAGGAATGTTCTAGGATGTACCAGACGTTGGGATTGCGCATGCGTGTTTGTTTCCCGCCTGCATCAACGGCCTCGACATTCCATCTTTCGGCCTGTCTTTTTGAAGTTATCTCACACCTGACACTTGAAGGACTTATGATTGGACTGGAGCTTTGATCCTAAGGGGGGGGAACGGGCTATTCTATATATCAATTGCTTTCGCGCCAAATTAAGCAGACTTTGCTTTGCTACTGCTCGCTTACCATTTATAATTAGTAAAAGTACTTTTGATTTCCAACCATGGAGTCTCTTAGTCTTCTTTCCTAATTATGGAATGGAGTGGTGCCTGACACCTGGGCCGTTCCCAAAAGATCCTGCTTAATTTTGGCGCCTTCTTCGATGGCTCGCTCCCCCGCCCATCCACTGCGCTCCCTATTTTTGCTGTATTTTTTAATGTGTTTTTAACTATCACGTGGGGATTGTCTGAGTGAACGAATGAGTGTGTTTGATTCGGAGGGCCTGCCGGGGAATGCGGGAGCTATAGGTGTGGTTGGGGGGGACCATGGACACGGGAGTGGGCCTGAGCATTACGGTCGTAACAGGGAGGGGCAGATATGGTGGGGACTTTAGGGCTGGCCATTACCGGGGAAGGAGGGCTCGCTACGTCACAGAGATCCCTCCTTCCGGCCCTATGAGTTCCACTCTGAGGCCAGATGGCGCGAGTAATCAGGACCCTGGTCTCCGGCTATTGTCGCTAAATGCCAGGTCTGTAGTTCACAAGGCTCCCCTCGTCCGGGACTTAATTTTAGACGAGGGGGCAGACCTGGCATGTATTACTGAAACCTGGCTGGGCCCAGAGGGAGGAGTCCCCCTCGTAGAGATGTGCCCAGAAGGATTTCAGATGCTTCATCAGCCGAGAGCTCAGAGAAGGGGTGGGGGTGTGACTATTGTTATCCGGGAGTCTTTAGCACCTCGTAGGATCCCTGCTCCGGAGCTTGTCGGGTGTGAGTCCCTGCTGGTGAAGTTGGACCTCAAGGGTCAAGTAGGTTTGCTGTTAACGTACCTGCCTCCCAACAGCGTTGCAGCAGCCCTCCCCTCGCTCCTCGAGTCGGTAGCCGAGCTAGCAATTGAGTTCCCCAGGCTTATGGTCCTGGGGGATTTCAATTTGCCTTCGCTCGGTGAACACTCTGATGGGGCGCAGGAGTTCATGGCTTCCATGACAGCCATGGGCTTGACCCAGGTAATTCGGGGCCCAACCCACTCTGCGGGTCACATGCTCGACCTCGTATTCCTCTCGGAGCAGTGGACTTGTGATCTTGGTCTGAGGGGTAATGAGATCATACCCCTGTCGTGGTCAGACCACTGCCTACTGAGGCTTGACTTCCGGAGACCAAACCCCCACTGTAGGGAGGAGGAACTGACCAGGTGGTTCCGCCCCAGGCGACTTATGGACCCCTTGAGGTTCCAGACGGAGCTTGGGGTTATTCCTGATACTCTCGCCCACAGTCCGGTGGAGACTCTGGTTGCTGCCTGGCACTTGGCAGCATCGGAGTCCCTTGACCGGATTGCGCCACTACAGCCACTCCATGGTGGCGGATCCCGGAGGCCTCCTTGGTTCACCGAGGAGCTCCGGGAGAGGAAGCGCCAGAGGAGACGCCTAGAGCACCTATGGAGGTCCGATAAATCCGAATCGAACCGAGCACTCTTAACAACTTGCACCAAGGAGTACATCAGGGCACTGAGGACAGCAAAAAGATCGTATATTGCCACCTTGGTTGCGTCCGCTGAGTCTCGCCCAGCCGCCCTGTTCAGGATAACCCGTTCCCTCCTAAATAGGAGGGATACGGGGGACCCCTTGCAGGGTAGGGCTGAAGACTATGTCCAGTTCTTAGCGGACAAAGTTGCTCGGTTTCGGTCGGATTTGGACTCCACCTTTGCAGACCCAGCCGAGGCACAGGCGGATAATTTGGCAGACCATCGCTTGGTTGAGTTTCAGGATGTTGCCCCCGGGGACGTGGACAAGGCCATGAGAGCTGTGAGTGCCTCCACTTGTGTACTGGACCCGTGTCCCTCCTGGCTGGTTGCCAACAGCGGTGAGGTGACACGGGGCTGGATCCAGGCGGTTGTTACCACCTCCCTTTGGGAGGGGCACTTCCCTGCCGCACTTAAAGCGGCGGTGGTGAGACCCCTCCTGAAGAAACCATCTTTGGATCCAAACGTTCTTAACAATTACCATCCAGTCTCCAACCTCCCCTTTGTTGGGAAGGTTTTTTTTTTAAATAATAAATGTTTTTTAATTTTAGTTTAAAACAGGTACACATCTTTCTTTACATCTGTAGAAAATGTATCAATCAATTACAGATAAGTTTTGGTACATCTCCTCCAAAGTCAACCAACATAACTCATATTAGCTAAAGCATTATTATATATCCATTTTCATTTAACTGTAATTATTATTTAGAAATATTGATAAAAGTAATAATCTTGAACAATCCCTGCCCACACCGGTGGGAGAGGAAAAAGTAAAAAAAAAAAAAAAGGACAAATAAAAAATAAAAATTAAAATAAAAAATAAAAATAATACAGAAAAAGACAAAAACGACAAGAGACAAGGCAGGAAGACAAAACAAAACACAGGTGTCTATCATGAAAAAAAAAGTATATCAACTGGTTACAACATGCTTTGGTGGTTCTCTTCCATTAACTCATATTAATTCAAATATCTTAACTCGAATATTTACCATATCAACATCATTATACCTCCAGTTTTAATTACCTATGGTTATTTAAACATCCTTCATCCTTAGCTATGCATTACATAATTAATCCATAACACATGCTGACAATTCATTTACTTATTTGTAAAATCCTCTATTATCATCAAATCCTCATATCCTATTTTAGCTGGACATCCATAATATTTAATTATATCATATATCATAACATTTTCCCAGTATTGATTAACATTTGATTGTATATATTTTATTTAGTTTTTTAATAGTGATAATTATTGTAGTTAATACTCTTTATGTATAATCTTCCAATTGTTAGTTATCATATCAACTCCACATTGTATACATTACTATCAATATCAATTATTGTTCAACTATATCTGTTACAAGAAAAAGCAATTAGGTTTAACTAGTTTTCAATTATATTCTTCAATCTATCAGCCAGTTCCAAATTATATATATTACTATCCATATCAGTCATTATTCAGCTATATCTATTACACATTAAGGTAATCAGATTTAGCTAATTTTAAATTACGTTCTTCCATCTGTCAGCCAGTGTCTCTCCAATAGCAAGATCTTCTCCAGCCAATTGCCACGCGTTGGATAAATTTACCAAATGTTTTCATAAGCAAATCCAGACAAAGATATTTTGGCACCTTTGGACTCTGAATGTCAGTGATGAAATAATAATGTTGTCCTGGGCTTGTAAAATTTTCCAAATTAACTTTAATTCTCAAGGGTGGATTTTCCATTCCTCCTGCACTCTGTCTCTTTAAATGAGTCTTCTTTATAGCTTCCCCTCTCCTTTCTTCCTCTGAGATAGACCAGACACCATTTCTCACATTTTCCGTTTGTATTTCAGGAGCATTTAAACATTCAACGATCTCAGTTTTTACTTCATATTTTAAAATCAGATGATCCAATTTTCTTTCCAGCTTTTGATAAGAGTCAAAGAGTCCTCTGCATGCGGAAAAAAGAATCTGAAATGAAATCTTAGAGGTATTTTGGGACACCATGATGTGTCGCAGTTAAAAATTGCAAGCTCTTTTTTTTTTTCCCCACAGACTTCTTAGTCTCTTACAGGCTGTGCAATCTTATCTGATCGTAAACAAAGCCAAGTAATAAAGTAATAAAAGTGTCGAGTCGTGACGGGCTAATTAGTAGAGAATAAATTTTACGATCCACTTAGGGAGATTCAGAGGGGGGAGGATGTCGAGGAGTTTCTTGAAGCATTTAAGAAGTAAAGTAACCACCAGCCATAAATCCATTAAAAAAAGCCAATTCGCCGCTAAATTTTCCTGTTCTTTGGTTTCAGTTATCTTAAGTTTTTAACGCGAACAGTCTCTCTTGAATAATAAAATCAGCTTACCAGATGACATCACTTCTACCATTCTTAGGGGCAACCTGCAGTTTCAGTTAGCACGCAGCTAATCCAAAAAGGAATTGGCACGAGGAGTTAATACCCCCCCCAAGACTTGCGGGTGTCTCTGAGGTCCTGGGTCTCTCCTCACCTTCACTGTCGTCTACGGGACAGCTAGGGTTCAAAGAACCCGTCCAAAAATCCTTTGGTATAGAGGAATTTCAGGAGTAGCCTGAAACTCCATCTTCTCACTGCTAAGCCCCGCCTTCTTCTCCTTTGTTGGGAAGGTTGTTGAGAAGGTGGTGGCCTCCCAGCTTCAGCGGTCCTTGGAGGAAGCCAGTTACCTTGACCCATTCCAGTCCGGCTTCAGGCCTGGTTACAGCAGAGAAACCGCTTTGGTCGCATTGACCGATGATCTCTGGAGAGCCAGGGATGGAGGCCATGCCTCCATCTTGGTTCTCCTTGACCTCTTGGCGGCTTTCGATACCATCGACCATGGTATCCTTCTGGGACGACTGTGGGAGGTGGGGGTGGGAGGCACTGTTTTGCAGTGGTTCTCCTCCTACCTCTCGGACAGGTCGCAGTCGGTGTTGGTTGGGGGGAAGAGATCGACCCCTAGGCCCCTAACATATGGGGTACCGCAGGGGTCGGTCTTGTCCCCCCTACTATTTAACATCTACATGAAACCGCTGGGCGAGATCATTCGGAGGCATGGGATAAGATACCACCAATACGCGGACAATACGCAGTTGTATCTGTCCGCCCTGTGCCAACTCAATGAAGCGGTGGACGTGATGAACCGGGGTCTCGAAGCCGTTAGGGACTGGATGAGGGCTAACAAGCTTGTACTCAACCCGGAAAAGACCGAGTGGCTGTTGTGTTTTCCTCCCAATAATTTGGCTAGTGTTCCATCACTCAGGCTGGGGGGCCAAATATTATACCCCTCAGACAGGGTTCGCAACTTGGGAGTCCTTCTGGACCCACAGCTGACCTTTGATTACCATCTGTCGGCTGTGACCAGGGGGGCATTTGCCCAGGTTCGCCTGGTGCGCCAGTTGCGACCCTACCTGAACCGGGAGGCTCTCACAACAGTCACTCGTGCCCTTGTGACCTCTAGGCTGGAATACTGCAACGTGCTCTACATGGGGCTGCCCTTGAAGAGCATCCGGCGACTTCAGCTAGTCCAGAATGCGGCTGCACGAGTGATTGTGGGTGCACCTCGGTTCGCCCACATAACACCTATCCTCCGTGAGCTGCGCTGGCTACCTGTTGATCTCCGGGTGCGCTTCAAGGTGCTACTTACCACCCATAAAGCCCTTCATGGTAGTGGATCTGGGTACTTGAGAGACCGCCTTCTGCCAATTACCTCCTCGCGACCTATAAGATCTCACAGATTAGGCCTCCTCCGAGTTCCATCTGCCAGTCAATGTCGACTGGCAACTACGCGGAGGAGGGCCTTTTCAGTAGTAGCTCCGACCGTTTGGAACGATCTCCTCGTGGAGATTCGTACCCTCACCACCCTTCAGACCTTCCGCACAGCCCTCAAGATCTGGCTATCCCGTCAGGCCTGGGGTTAAAGATTATAATCCGTCCCCACCCGAATGATGAATGTTGCTCTATTTTTTAATTATGTATGTTCTATACGTCATTGTATGTACCCCCTCCCACATAAGTTGTAAGCCGCCCTGAGTCCCCTCAGGGAAAAGGGCGGCCTATAAATAAACTTATACCATACCATACCATGGGTGGGGTAGCGTAGCAAGTGAGCGGGCAGATGGCGGTGGGATCGCCGCCCGGAAGCCGCCAGAAGCCTTCCTGCCCACCACCGGCTGCACTGCAGCTGACTCGCCCCAGGCGGGCTGGGAGGCTTTGGGCGTCCGGGCGGGAAGAGCGGCGAGCGGATGGTGGTGGGATCGCTGCCCGGGAGCCACCAGAAGCTGCTCCCGGCTGTGGGCCCCTGCCCTGCTGCGTCCAGCGTGTCTTCAACAGTAAGTGGGTTGCCCGCCCAGCTCGCTGCCGCTGCCCCTCCCTGGCCGGGTCATCCCAAACGTGCACGACCTGGAGCTCCCCGCGCCTTGCTGCATAGCACACACGCATGGGGATTCAAGGAATCTGGCCGGATTCCTTGAATCCCCACGCGTGTGCGCAATGCAGCTAGGTGGGGGGGAGCTTCGCTTGAGATGACCAGGGTATGCCCTCCATAGCCTGGTCATCCCAAGCAGAGCCCGCCTAGCTGCGTTGCCGACACGCGCAGGGATTCAAGGAATCTGGCCGGATATCTTGAATCCCCGCGCGTGTGGGCAACATAGCTAGGTGGGGGGGGGAGCTTCGCTTGAGATGACCAGGGTATGCCCTCCATAACCTGGTCATCCCAAGCAGAGCCCGCCTAGCTGCGTTGCCCACATGCGCGGGGATTCAAGGTATCTGGCCGGATACCTTGAATCCCTGCCCGTGTGGGGCAACGCAGCTAGGCGGGGGGGGGAACTCCACTTGGGATGCCGTGTCATGCTGTTGAAGACGTGCTGGACGCGGCAGGGCAGGGGCCCGCGGCCGGGAGCAGAGCCAGCCACTGCTGCAGGGATTGGGTGCCACAGCAGCAGTAGTTCCCAGTTGGGACTGGGCGCCCTTAACGTAGCAACCCTGCATTGCTCGTAATCTTGAGGCTCCACGCGAAAGGGCCGAACGCGGAGGAAAGGAAGGCGCATCGGGCATCCAGATCACAGCGAGGAGAAGGAGGAGGAAGGTATTTATTATACTTGTATTTATTATACTGTGGATTTGGTCTGCATCAACCTGCCGCCTCCCCTCACCAGGCAAATCGCGGTGAAAACTCTGGGTGAGTCTCCGCAGAGAGCTTGGCAGGCAGCTGGCTGGACTTCTAAGAGGTGGGGGGGAGGAGCAGCAGCTCCTTGAAATGGAAAAAGGCCTGCTTCCCCCCTCCAATGAGACGCCTTCCACGATAATAGGAGAAGAGAGCCTGGAGACAGCAATCACAAGGCAGAAAGTAGCTAAGAGAAGGGGTGTGGGGGTTGGGAGAAGGCATAGGACGGGCTCCCAGCAGCGGCTGCTCGGATTTGCCATTTGAGAGAGAGAGAGGAAGTGAGGGAGGGAGGGAGGGAGGGAGGGAGGGGGAGAACGCGAGTGTGTGTATCCCTCCTTCCTTCAGCCCAACACTCTCGCTGGCATTCTGGCCAGACGAGAGGGACTGCAGAGGGTCTAGGGCAGCGAGTCATTCAATGGGAAACTTGCCTTTGGAAGGAATGACCCGGCTTGGCTCCGCTTCGTCTCTCCTGCCTCTTCACTTCTCCGTTCGATCGTTGAAAGCGGGAGCCAAGCCAGGTCATTCCTTCCAAGAGGCAAGTTTCCCATTGAATGACTCGCTGCCCTAGACCCTCTGCAGTCCCTCTCGTCTGGCCAGAATGCCAGCGAGAGTGTTGGGCTGAAGGAAGGAGGGATACACACACTCGTGTTCTCCCCCTCCCTCCCTCCCCCCTTCTCTCTCAAATGGCAAATCCGAGCAGCCGCTGCTGGGAGCCCATCCCATGCCTTCTCCCAACCCCCACACCCGTTCTCTTAGCTACTTTCTGCCTTGTGATTGCTGTCTCCAGGCTCTCCTCTCCTATTATCGTGAAAGGCGTCTCATTGGGGGGGGGAGGCCTTTCTCTATTCAACAGATCCAATATACAGAGTTTTATTTTTTGGCCCTAAAAATATTGTCACTGAGGATGACAGAAATTTCTTCATCATTGCTATTGGCCTCAAGTAGCAAATAATTAAACATGGTTTTTAGTGTACTTAGTTAGCCATCTGCTTTTTAACATTACATAGTATCAGTTTCAAGAATGCATGCATTCCTGAAAATTTGTAACAAACTTACAAGGGCCTATGAAATATTTTCTAGTTTAATGTAGAATAAGTATTCTTAATAAAAGAAAAAGTCATTTTTATTTAATCAATTGCATTCCTTTTTATAATGACATTAATTAACTAAACTGGAAATAAATCTATGTTTTGCTAGAGTTTTAAAATTAAAAAACCTTACATTTTGTTGCTATTATTTTAATCAGAGTTTTGCCAAGTGAAATTATATAACGGTTCCTCATGTCTCTGTAATTTTCTAAATCTCACCCAGAAATACCACAGAATCTGACATTTTCAGCAGAATGATGCTAATGCTAATAAAACATCCTGATTTTTGGTGAAAGGATGGAAAGAGGAAGGAAGGAGGAAGAGAGATCTAAAGAGCAGAAAGACAGAAGGCAGATAGGCAAGAGGAAGGAAGGAAGGAGAAAGAATGGAAAGGAAGGAAAGCTAGAAGGAAGAAAGAGGGAGGGAGGAAGGGAAGGAAGGAAGGAAGGAAGGAAGGTGAAAGGAGGAAGGAAGGAAGGAAGGCAGGAAGGGAGGGATACTTCCACTTGTAGGCCTGGGACTGAATGCAGGAGGAGTCTCTCCATAGGATCAGCTGCTCCTCTGATCATGGTCTATAAAAATGTTACTGCCTGCCTGATGCAAATTTAGACAGATGGTGCTTTGGGCTGCCCCTCAAATCCCCCCTTTACTCCTCCCCCTGTAGAATTCAGCCCCCTGAGTTTTGCCTTTGAGGGGCATGTGTGGTCATGGCGGATGGCAGAGTCAGCTGGAGGTTGAGAGGGGATTGGGGGCTTTTGTCCGCCTGTGGAGTTCTCCCCATGGACAGAATGGAATGTTGGCATGAAAGGGATCCGGGCACAATCTCACCTGTTCCAAGTAAAGTTGCCTTTTGCAATTGGCTACCGGTAATCCTTGACTTACGACCAGGATTGATCCCCCAATTTCTGTTGCTAAGGGAGACGTTTGTTAAATGATTTTTGCCTCATTTTGCGACCTTTTATTGGCACGTTAAGTGAATCATGGTGGTTGTCAGGAACATGGCTGTTTAGTGACCAAAGTTACAATGTCATTGAAAAAAGTGACTGATGACCATTTTTCACACTTAGTGACCATTTTCACACTTAGCAACTGTTGCAGCATCCTCATGGTCACGCGATCAAAATTTTGATGTTTGGCAACAGATACGTATTTATGATGGTTTCAGTGTCCTGGGGTCATGTAATTGCTTTTTGTGACCTTTTGAGAAAATCAAATGGGGAAACCAGATTCACTTATGTTACTAACTTATCAGCTGCAGTTATTCACTTAAGAACTGTGGCAAGAAAGGTGGTATAATGGGCTTAGTGACCGGGCTTCCGGGGAGGAACTTGGCCGTCAGCAGCGGCTTAATTGAGCCGCTCCCAGATTTCTGGTTCGTTATCTAATTAAACACCCTTTAGATAACTCAAACTTCAGATAAGAAGATTGTAGTGAGCGTCTCAGCTGGTAAGAACTTTTCCTTGCAGTTTGTAGCTTTTTTTTTCTGCTGCAAACGAGGGGGGGGGGTGTTTTTTTTTTAAGCTGAGTCATCTCCGGCCAGATCTCTCTGCTGTATTAACGGCACAAGGCCAAGATCCCCCTCTTAGGACAAATTATTGAAATTATTTTTTTTTCTTATGAAATTAATACAAGCAGAGCTCATATTTGAGAACTTTACGTCTGTTTTTTTAGGAAAACTCAAGCTTCAGTGTTAAAAAATTTTTAAGATGGCGATTCTCCAGCCTTTGTATTTGCAATGATGGTACAGTCCGGCAGCCTTTCTAATCAGCCTTATTCCCTTTGAAGACTCTTCGTTATCTAATTAAAAGTTCTCAAAGGCCCTTTGTTGACACAGAGACATTCCAAACAGGGCTTTTCTCTGATTTTTGTTTTGTTTTGCTGAACTGTTTTGGCGTAATGCCAGCCCTTTGAAATCCTCCGTAAAATTCTTGGCAAAAAAGGGAGAATTTTTTTTCCTCTTCTCGGCATAGTGGTTTGTTAAGTGCTTGAAGCAAAGATATTATGGCTTCCAAGTCGAATCCTGCGAAATTACCTCCTAAATCTGCTTCTCCCATACCTGGCACAAAGTCACAGCCCCCACCTTCTATGCCCCCTAGTGGAGATGTATTAACAAAAGAATTTTTGTTGGAAATGTTTAGAGAATCAAGGGAACAGAATTTGGAAGCTCTCAGAGAGTTCAGAGATGAAATAAGGAAAGAGATAAGCAATGAGATAAAAGCCTCATATGATAAATTTGATACCAAGATTACTAAAATGAATGATGATATGTTGGGAATTGTAAACGTACTGACAGAATATATTTCTGGGATGGAAGAGAACTTAGAAACTCTCAATGAAGCTAAAACTAATTTGACATCTAAAACGGAAGAGGTGGAACGAAAAGTTGAAAATGCTGAAAAACAAATGATTATGATACAGTATAACCAGATGGAACTTGCATTAAGAGTTAGGGGGCTGCGCAAAGAGAGACAGGAGAACTTAAAGCAGATGTTTTCTGAGGCCTTTGACTGTCTGGTGGGAAGACCGGGATCCAATTTTGATTGGCAGATTGATAAACATTTTCGCGTCAACTCCTGGGCGGAAAAACAAAAGCAACTCCCCCGAGACGTGGTAATATATTTTGTTACAAGAGAATCCAGAAATAAGATATTACAAGAGTCCTACAATACCAAGCTTCAAATTGGCGGACAGGATTTGATGGTTTTGAAAGAGATACCACCTCAAATGCTAACAGCCAGAAGAGATTATGCTTTTTTGGTGGAAGAGCTCAGAAAGCGCCAGATACAGTACAGATGGGATGCCCCGTTTGGCATCATAGTTACATTTGATAAGCAAAGATATCGTCTCAACTCTGTATGGAAAGCTCGAGATTTCTATCATAAGATTTTGAAAGTGGGGCACCCTGAGCCATCGGGATATGGAGAAAAACCATGAGCAGGACAAGAGAAACAGCAAACTACACAATCACCAGACAAAACGTATCATCTCCCCCTCCCAGAAGGGCAAGGGGTTAAGGAACAAAGATCTAACCATATGACCACCAGACAGAAAAACAAGCCATAACGCAACAATCTTTACAATCTTCGGCCATTGACCAAGGAGCTACAGCAACAAGCTCAGAAGCTGTGGGAGGAGCTAGACCTAAGGTGAGACAGGCCATGCGGGAGGCTCTAAAAAAGCTTCAGGCAACCAAAAATGACAACTAAGATTTTGACATGGAATGTTAATGGACTGAACTCTCCACAGAAGAGAAAGAAAATATTTTATTATCTTAAACAATCTAAGAACGATATAATTTGTTTGCAGGAAACTCATATCAAAATAACTGATCAAAAATATCTGTTCAATCCCAAACTTGGTCAACATTTTGTGACCTCTGCTACGGAAAAAAAAATGGTATAGTAGTATACTTAAGGAAAGACATTAAAGCTGAGCTAATCGAAGCAGATCCCTTTGGAAGATATATCGCATTGGATTTAATCCTAGAAGGGAAAAAGACATTGCTTTTGGGAATCTATGCTCCTAATCAACAACAAGATGGATTTTATAGAAATCGCCATGCTAAATTAGTACAGTGGGACTTTAAGTCGTGCATACTATTAGGTGATTGGAATGGCGTGATTGACACCAAAAGAGATAAGAAGACATCTCGCCCGAATACTAAATTCCGAGCTAAACTACCCAAATCCTTTTTTGACATGATGGACGACTTCGAACTGCGAGACGTTTGGCGTGAAAGGCATGCAGAAGAATATGACTTTACCTTCTTCTCCGACAGACATCAATCTTTTTCAAGGATCGACTTTATATTAATTACTAATGATTTACTTTCTAGGGTGAAGAAGACAAAGATTACGGCCAGAGTCCTTTCGGATCATAACCCAGTTTGGATGGAGCTGGGAAGGGTAGTTCAGGCTAGAAGGTCCTGGAGGCTGAATGAAAATTTATTCAGATATGAAAAGTATGTTAATGATTGTAAAAAATTGTTATCTGAATACTTTGTTTTTAACATGAATAAGGGTACACCTATGGAATATGTATGGGATGCAAGCAAAGCCTATATGAGAGGAGTATTGATAAATATAAACAAAATACATAGACATAAACAAGGGCAAAAACATAAAGAATTGGAAGAGGAAATTAAAGGGAAAGAGCAGGAATTAATATTGAACCCAGGTGATACAAAGACTAAAGAAGCAATTTTCATATTAAAATCTCAATTTGATATGCTGATTTCTGACCAGGTAGCCACCAGTTTATTATATGCTAAACATAATACTTTCTGCAATGCAAATAAACCCGGTAGGTGGTTGGCTTATCAGATCAGGAAAAAAAGGAAAATTCGAAATGTATCCAAATTGTGTTACAGAGGGAAGGAAGTGTTTCAGCAGGAAGAGATCCAAAAGGGATTTCGAGAATTTTTTACAGAGCTGTATAAAGGGGACAAAATTAGGGACTTAGATATAAATAAATACTTAGATAAAGAGAAAATCCCCCTAGTTAGCGAAGAACATAGGTATAGGTTGAACCAACCAATAACCTCTGGGGAAATCCTGCAGGTAATCAAACAATTAAAGCTAGGGAAAGCACCAGGTACAGATGGCTTAACAGCCGTTTACTATAAAAACTTACAGTTAGAAATGGTAGAATCTCTTAGAGAATTATTTAATAAAATTCAATCGGAAGGTAAAGTGCCCCCTTCATGGAAGACAGCGTTCATATCGTTGATACCCAAAGAAGACCAAGATCTTACTCAGCCGAAAAATTATAGACCTATTTCATTACTTAATGTAGATTATAAATTTTTTACCAAAATATTAGCAAATAGGTTAATGGTGGTTATCCAACAACTGATACATACTGACCAAACAGGTTTTATACAGGGCAGACAGATGAAGAGCAATGTCAGGTTAATTACTAATGCTTTAGAATACTTGGGAAAGAATAATCAAATCCCTGCTGCATTCATATTTTTGGACGCTGAGAAAGCCTTTGATCGAGTCAATTGGCAATTCTTGTTGAAGATACTGCAAAAAATGCAGATAGGAGATGGCTTTTTAAGGTCAATTGGTGCAATATATCAGCAGCAAAAAGCCCAAATTATAGTTAATGGAAGTTTAACAGATTCCTTTCAAATAGAAAAAGGTACAAGACAGGGTTGTCCTTTGTCCCCACTATTGTTTATTATAACTTTGGAAGTATTGCTGAACAAGATACGGGCCTTGGATGCTTTAAAAGGGATCAAGATCAGACAGCAAGAATACAGAGTCCGCGCTTTTGCGGACGACTTGGTTATAATATTGAAACAACCGCAGGAATCCAGTAAGGTTTTAATGAATACGATTAATCAATATGGTCAAGTCTCTGGATTTAAAATCAATTTAGGAAAAACCAAAATATTAGCAATGAATATGAATACCAAACAGAAGGAAGAATTGGGAGTGATGTTAGGATGTGAGGTTGTTAAAAAAGTCAAATATCTTGGAGTTAATATTTTAACTTCAAATGGGAAATTATACAAGCATAATTATGAACCACTCTGGCATAGTATACAAATGGAGATGAAAAGGTGGGAGAAACTGCATTTATCTTTGTTGGGAAGGATAGCAGCAGTGAAAATGAATATTTTACCAAAATTTTTATTTTTGTTTCAAATGTTACCAATACTCAAAAGAGATGTGAATCTTTTAGAATGGCAGAAGGGTATCAACAAATTTGTATGGGCAGGAAAGAAGCCGAGGGTTAAGATGAAAATAATGCAAGATGTACGTGAAAGAGGAGGATTGAAATTACCAAATTTAAAATTATATTATGATGCAGTGGCTTTATCTGCAATTAGTGATTGGATCCATTTAACCAATGACAGAATATTGAATATTGAGGGACATGATTTGGTATATGGTTGGCATGCTTACTTGTTATTTAACAAAAAACTGGATAAGAATTTCAAAAATCATATTTTAAGAAATGCCTTATTGCGGGTTTGGAAAAAATATCAACATAAACTAAATGACAAATTGCCCATGTGGGCAATTCCTAGACATGCAATTGAAAATATGAATATAGAACAAAAACATGATAGAACCACTTATAGACAACTCCTTATTACAGAAAGAGGGGTGTTGCAATTAAAATCCTTAGAGGTACTTAAAAAAGAGAAGGTAGTTCAAACGTGGTTTCAGTATGGCCAACTACAGGCCAGGTGGAAAATAGACCAAAAAATAGGTTTTGTAATAGCTGAGGATAACTTGTTTAAACAAATAAGAGATCAAAGTTTAATGCACATAAAGGGGATATATAATGTATTAGTACAGATGGACTCAGAAACCGAAATGGTTAAAGATTGTATGATAAAATGGGCTCAGAATATTGAAGAACCTATAATGCTGGACACATGGGAAAAAATATGGGTAAGAAATGTAAAATTTACACAAGCACAAAATTTGAGAGAAAATTTTTATAAGATGTTTTATAGATGGCACTTAGAACCCAAAAAGCTTGCTTCTATGTATTCAAATGTTCAGCCTAAATGTTGGAGATGTGGTTCTTTTGATGCTACGTATTTTCATATATGGTGGACATGTCGTAATGTTAAGGCATTTTGGATAAAAATTTGGTGGATCCTGCAAAATATCTTCAAAAAAAGGATAAAATTCACTCCCAAACTGTTTTTACTAGGTATATGTATTGACTTTGTAGCAGTAGAGATTAATTTGGTTCTGTACTTAATAACGGCAGCAAGACTCTTGGTGGCGCAATACTGGAAGAAGAAAGACCTGCCTACAATTCAAGAATGGACTTTGAAGGTTACAAACTTAGCCGAAATGGCAAAAATTTCAGCATATCTTAAAGAACATTCAAATGAGAGGTATAAACGAGACTGGAAAAAATGGATTGATTATATACAAAGCAAACATGGAACTAGGAAATTCCAGATAGCTTATGCTTAAAATTAGTAATAACTTAAATTGTTAAAAATTTGGGTAACAGCAAGAAGCTGAGTTCAATGTAGAGATATTTTAGACTGTGATTGTCAAAAAGTTATACCATGTATGGGCTCTGGGAAGTCGGGGGGAGGGAAGGGAGGCGGGGATCTAGGGGGAGGGGGGGAGGGGGGAAATATAATATGTGTTAAATTTTAAAGCATGATTGCACTTGTATACTGTGGTTTTCTTAATGTTAGTGTCAAAACAGAACAAACTGAATATATTGGAAAGTAATAGAAGTATACCGAAGGGAGGAGCTGAATGAAAGAAGAAGGAGAGTAGAGAGGGTGAGAGAGAGGAGGAGGAGAAGGAAGGGAGGGAATGGATTAGAGGGAGTGATAGGGTTAGGGTTAGATAGAGGGGGAGGGGAAGTAGGTGTAGAGGGGTATGAGAGAAGGAAGAATGAAAGTTGGAGGGGGATGAAAGAGGGTGTATGGTGGGCTAAGGCGGTATATTGGGTTTGTATTGTAGGGGGCATTTTCTATAAAAGTGAGGGCTGTGTTTATTACCCAATGTTATATGCCTCGGTTGCACAGTAAACATGTGATTGTACAGAATGAAATGGAAATAAAAAAGATTTGTACAAAAAAAAAAATGGGCTTAGTGACCAAAGTTACAATGGCATTGAAAAAAGTGACTGATGACCATTTTTCACACTTAGCGACCATTTTCACACTTAGTGATCGTTGCAGCATTCTCATGGTCACGTGATCAAAATTTTGATGTTTGCCAACAGTTACAATTTATATTTGTAAATTGTAGTAGTTATGTTGAAATAAAAAAAATATTACAATACTATTTTTGCGTTGTATGAAAATTTTTGTTGCTCCGTATCTGAAAATCTGGTCATCTTACCTATCACAAATCTCCTCCCACTTACGACTGCAGGACTGTAGCTTTGTGGCTTACATCCTTATGATTTATATTGATACTGATTGTTTCCCAATTGCTTATTTGTAACCTATGACTATCATTAAGTGTTGTATCTTATGATTCTTGATGAATGTATTTTATTCTCCTTATGTTCAGAGAGCATCTGCACCAGAGACAAATTCCTTGTGTGTCCAATCACACTTGGCCAATAAAGAATTCAATTCTATTCTATTGAATTGCAAGCCAATAAACAAAATACCAGGTATTTTAATTAGTTTTAATTTTAAAGAAGTCTGATGACTCACGTAACAAACCCAAGGAAGCTCATTTTACTCTGGTTTAGATCTTTTACAGAAGAAATATTTCAGATGAGAAATAGCTCAGAAAAGAGAATCGAGATATGAGTTGCAGAGTTCAAAAACAAGATGGGGAGAAGGTGGAACTCCTCAGAGAAAACAACCAATACGGAATCAAGAGTTTGGAGAAAGAACTCAAAGAAGAACTCAAACAAGGAAAACCATCATCTCCACTGCAGAGTTCGGGAACAAGCTGCGGAGGACCAGGAGCTTCTCAGGGAGAACCAAGCATTGAGGGAACAACGGGACAGGTCAGAAATCTTTCCCTGAAAATAAGCTCTAGCCTAAGTTTTTTGGGGTGGGCCAGTATAAGTGAAGGCGTGGGCGTGGCCAGCACAGGAGGCAGCCTTTCCCTTCCCCGGTCACCTCATGGAGGCTCCGCCCCTTAATTATGGCCCGTGGATCAGCTGAGCGAGCGAGGGCCAGGCAACTCAGCCCAGATCTCTGGAGCCCCTTCCCAGCCGCCGACCAGCCAGGGCCCCCTTCACCAACCATTAAAACCAGAGATTGACTCTTCTTCCTCCACCCCTTTCCTCTTTCAGAAATGGACCCAAACGAGCTGTTGCAGCCATCCAGGGAAAGACCCCAGACCATCTTTGGAGACCCCTGGAAAGTCACATTGCTCATCGTTGGGGTCTATTTATTCGTTGGCCTCTGCATTTTTTACCACCAATGCAAGCAAGTTACTCCTGTTAAAGGGAGTATCCTCACCACAACCTGCGGAGCCCTGGGGCACTAAAAGCCCCCCCCCCCCAAATGTTGGTGGAACTAATAGGGGAAAGGAGAGAATCCCTCAGGGGTGGAAGGGACCTTGAACATCTTCTAGCCCAACCCCCAATGTTTTCTTGAAAAGCTCCCATTAAGAATAAGCTCTATTATCATTATTAAGAAAACAATGTACCAGTCAGTTGTATTTGATTCTTTTCCTCTTCTTCACTCCCCAGAAAAAGGTGTCTGCAAGTGTCACCAGAGCAACAAAATGAAGACGTGGAGGCTGATATCATCACGGTGGAACCCTACATACCTGAACCCATCTACCACAACATCACCTCAATTGATGGGCGAAGGATGTCAGACGCTTTGCCTTGCACGACAATGTGATGGTTGGTAAGTGTTTGTCCGTTTTTCTTTATTTTTCTATTTTAAAGATATTCTGTTATTATTGTTGTTGTTATTTAATTCTTAAAGCCTTTTGTTATTTTGCATTTTCTGCTTTGGGCTTTTGGTTGGGGGTGGTTGGACTATGGAAGCTAACAGGAAGGAAAACTAGGAACCTTTAATCTTAATTTGGTTGCCTCCTCATCTTCAGCTGGTGGTTCTGGTGACGCTTTATTTTGCATCCATTATTTTTTGCATCTACTCTTCTTCCTTCATCCGTTTTCTCTTTCAAAAATGGATCCAAATGAACTGCTGTGGCCATCCAGTGACAGAACCCAGAATGTCCTTGGAGACCCCTGGAAAGTGACCTTGTTCATCTTTGGGGTCTATGTATTCATTGGCCTCTGCATTTTTCTCCATGTGCAAGTAAGTTGCTCCTGATCAGGGGAGTGGTGTCACCACAACCTGGGGAGGCCTGGGGCACTGGAAGCCCCCCCCCCAAATGTTGGTGGAACTAACAGGAGAAAGGATAGAATCCCTCAGGGCTGGAAGGGACCTTGGAGGTCTTCTAGCCCAACCCCCAATCTTTTCTTGAAAAGCTCTAGTAATGGAGCCCCCATTAAGAGTAAGCTTTATTATTGTCCTTCAGAAAAAATGTACCAGTGTTATATTTTATTTTTTTATTCTTCAATCCCCAGAAAAAGGTTTCTGCAAGTGTCACCAGAGTAACTAAGCAAAGATGTGGAGGCCACCATAATCACTGTGGAATCATACATACCCGAACCCATCTACCCCAACATCCCCATCATTGATGAGCGAAGGATGTCAGATGTTCTGCCTTGCACAACAATGTGATGGTTGGAAAGTGTTTGGAGGAATTTGGTTGTCAGATTTTTCCCATTATGATGATATTATTGCTGTGTAATTCTTACATGGATTCCATTGGAGGGGCAAAGAAACTCAGGTGGCTGCAGTCAGTTGGCAACTTGGAGGCTGCAGGAAGTGAGTGGCCGGAGGACTTGTCCAAAAGAAGAGTCCTAGCTGAAGGGAGAGGATTTGGGGTCTCTTGAGGTCACCTGGGGTGCTTGGTTGCTTTGCATTTCCTGCTTTGGGTTTTTGGGTGGGGATGTTGGCCTTGGAAGCTGAAAAGGAAGAAGAGTGGGAGCCTGGTAGTTTTAAATATTAATTGGATTGCTAAGTTTTATTTATTTATTGTTTCTTGCTTACTTATTATTTTTTTTATTAAAATATTAAATTGGTGCTTCTTTTGCCCCAGGATGAATAGCTGCCATGGGTTAAATCCCAAAACAACTGGAGCCCTATTTGAGCCCCATCGGCATTGAAAACGTCACCATCGGTCAATTGCCAAAGGCCGATTTCCTTGGAACAGCTGACATCCAATCTGAACATCTGGCTGGCTGTGTGAAGAACCACAATCCCCCCGTGAAGCAGGACCTTGATGTGGTTGTGGGGCTTGTGTGCTCTGAGGAAGATGAGGGCTACAACTGAGGTTCAAGCATGCTGTACAGGACTCATGAGAGGAATCGGATAAAGAGAGTCTCTCCCATAAACAATAGGTGAAAACACACATGACAGAAACCCAGATTGGCTGTCTAGTTGCCCAGGTCAAGAAGGACCTTGCCAGGGGTTCAAATTCCTGGATCTCTGGTGGAAAATGACCTGCAGGACTCAGGGATGATGGCTGAGCATCCAGGCCAGCAGCTGCTGAACAATTGGAAGGAAAATGTTATTCCGATTCTCCCCAAGTTGATATTCAGACTCAGCAGGGGTTCCCCCCCGCCCCCGCTTCCTCACCTGAATTGGTTCTTTTCTTTTCTTTTTTTCTTTTTATGCACTTTTTAATGTAGTTTTATGGGGGTTTGTTTGGATGTTTTTTTCATTTTTTGGAGGTTTTGAATTGTTGGAAGAAATGTCCCTCTGGGTTCGGCTCCAAGTGGGGAAAAAGACACTGGAGACATGGCGGCTGCTTGGAAAGATGGTTTTAATGTGGACAGGACCATATGGCTTGAGTCCTGAACCGAAAACGTGATCACATGCTTCAATATTGGTGTAGAAGAAAAGAGAAGAAGAGAAGCTGAGTCCCTGGTTTTATGCCCTCTCTGGCCTTTGATCTTGATCTTGTATTCTAATTGGTTGTGACTCCCATGGAGCCATGCAGGGGCAACTCTCTAGGCTGCGTTTTGAATCCAGGTTTGGTTGAGTTCTCAGATACCATGTGGCGAGTTGGATAAAGGGCCAATATTGTCATGCCTTAATTCCATCACTCTGGAGCTGAAGGGGAGAACTCTTTATTATGTAAAGTGGACTACCTCAGACTTTAATGGCTCATTGAAAAAGGGGGATGGGGAGGAAGCTGCAGACAGCTATTCTGTCTTTTAAAACATATTTCTTCTTTTTCACATCCAGAGAAATATTCTGCCTTTTCAATATTTCCTAGGATTTCATTTTTCTGGGAGAGAGCTGGCTGATAACTTCCTACAATCCCTCCTTATTTTTTCAAAACATGTGAGTGGAACACAAATGTTCTTGACAAAAGATTAAAATTGGTCAGATCAGGGAGACTTACTTTTTCTGATGTAAAAGCACTATGAAGTGATATATAAGTGCTATTGCTATTAGGAAACTGGAGGCCAAAGCATACCAAGAACAGTTGCAGGAACTGGGCATGGTTAGTCTAGTGAAGAGAAGGACCAGGGGAGACATGAGAGCATCTTCCAATACTTGAGGGTCTGTCACAGGAAGAAAGGGGCCAAGCTATTTTCTAAGGCACCTGAAGGCCGGACAAGGAATAATGGAGGGAAACTGAACAAGGAGAGATTCAACCTAGAACAGAGGAGAAATTTTCTGACAGGGAGACCAATCAACCAATGGAGCAGAAGTTGCCTTCAGAAGGTGTGGGAGCTTCATCCCTGGAAGGTTTAAACTAGAGACTGGACAGGAACCTGTTAGAAATGGTGTAGGGTCTCCTGCTTGGGTGGGGGCATTGGACCAGATGACCTACAAGCTCCCTTCCAACTCTGTTAATCTTTTCTAGTTTCTAGAGAGGCTGGGAAGGATTCCACATGTGGATGCCCCAAACTGTGAATGCAGAAATGCTTAATTCCTTCTTTGAATTTCTTTTTAGGCACAAAGGAAAAAATATGTGAAAAGAACACAAAAGAGATATATCGGTATACAATTCCAAATAAGCACAAACTTCCTAAGGTGGCTGACCAGTTGCACCCAGTGAGTAGTCCTTCATGGAGCAACATCTACATGGAGAGAAATATTCAGAGGGGCACCTCAAGTTTCTGCCTTGGGCACCAGACTCTTCCATATCTTGCTAAGTGATCTATGTGAGGGGATAGAAAGGGAACTCATCAGGTTTACAGATGGCACCAAGCTTGGGGAAATTACAAGAATATAAGCTCAATATCCAGAAGACATAAACATTGGACGCTACCTAACAAGATGCAGTTCACTGGTGAGAAAAGCCAGGATCTGCACTTAGGAGACCCCAATGCCAATAAAGTTCCTGCCTTGAGCAAAGGGTTGGACTAGAAGACCTCCAAAGTCCCTTCCAGCCCTATAAATCTTCCTCCTCTGTTCTACCATCCCTAAGACTACTTCACCACCCACCACCCACCGGCCACTGACCAGCTCCAATTGGCCTTGGTGGCCCTTGGCTTCTCCCTCTTGTTGCTTCTCTCTTGCAGCCTCTGGAGCAGCAGGAGTTTCTGCCTGCCCCCGAGACCCTCAACCCAGCCCTGTCTTCCAGCTCTGCCACCAGCTCCGTCAGCCTTGTAGCCTCTGTGGGTGTTTGCTGCCTCGAAGCGTCTCCTGCAGACCCCTCGGCTCCCAATTCGGCTTCTAGCTGTTCTCCTCTCTTCTCCTCTCCTGTGGGCTGCCCAGATCCCAGCTGCTCGGCTCGTTTGGCTGCTCGGTTCTGGGTCCCAGATCCAGCTCTGGCCAGACTCTCTGCCCTCCCCACAGCAGAGCCCTCACCCTCCTCATTGCTGCCCCTCGGCCTCAGATGGCACTCCGAGGCTTGGAGCAGAGCCTGGGGATCCATCGCTACCAACCTCGCCACTGCCATGGCCATCACCTCCACCCTCCTTCTTGGCTCGGAGCCCTGGAATTCCTCAGTGCTCTCAGGCTCTGATGCTCGGTGGCTGGGAGGTTTTCAGCTCAGCTGACAGTCCTGCAGTGACTGGTGTGGTGTGGGTACGGGAGGGGCTCCAGCTGGTAAGGGTGGGGCTCTCCTGACTCCCCTGGCATATTGGGTGGCAAGTCAAGGGAAGGAAGGGGATGAATCTTTCAAATGGGTAAAAGGCAGCCATTCCTCCATTCCAGGTATGGGGAGAGAGAGTGTCAGCAAAGTTGTCCCATGTGCTGCTCATTCAGGAGTGCCAACATCATTTCTGAAGAAGGCCACTTGGCTGGTGACCTCCCTGTGGAGATCTTCCCTGTCTTTCTCCAAACACCTGTTCTGAAGCTCTAATTCTTGGATGGCCATTCTGACATGACTCAATCCTTCTCTGTTGTCCTCCAGAGTTTTCTGCAGGTCTTCCATTATGTCCTGGTAAACACAGGTCTGCAGATGATTGAGGTGCTTCTTCTCATTTTCCCTCACATTCTGTACAATGGAGACTTTCTGCTTCAGTTGGCTGGAGTGGCTTTTCTCCACAAAGTTTGGTCCATCTCAGCCAGTTCATGCTGCAGACTCTAGAGGTGCTTCTTGAGTTCTTAAGAAGGTTCCAGGCCTCTTTGAGGAACTTCTCAGAGGTTCAAAGGCAGCCTTCTCAAGTTTCAGGAAGGCCACTGGGCTAGGAACCTCAGACATTTCTTTCTAGAGTTCTTCAGTGTGTTTCACCAAAAATTCTTTCTCTAGTCCTAACTGGTGGATCATTGTGTTGGCATGATCCAAGCTTCCTTTGTTTTCCAGCAGAGTTTTCTGCAGGTCTTCTGTTGTGGTCTGAAGTTGATCCACTGTCTGCTTGAGACAACTGTGCTGCTCTTTCATCCGTTGTTTGTCTTTCATGGATTCCTGGATCTGAAAGTCAACGGAATCTGGTTAATCTGGAGATCATGGAGGCCATCACTGCTCATTGAGAAAACAGCCCAAGGATATTCCCTAAAGGACCATTTCTTCCCTGCTGCTGACCTCTTTGGAAAATGGAGAGACACGGTCACATCCTCTCTCAGTTCAGGGGACATTTTGTTAACTGCATAAAGTCCACAGATGCCTTCAAGTGGCCCAGTTTGAGAAGGACTGACTTAATCCATCACAACTGATCTTCCTTCAAACTATCCTACTTCCCATTTGATTCTGGCTCCAATTCAACGTTTATCTTCTATCAAGACTCTCCAAAGGAGTCAGAATCTGAGATTGGTCAATTCAGCCACCTCTGGCACTGCTAGGGGGTTTCTCAGGAGAGGGAAAGGGGGGGGTCCATTCAGATTAGGAAAGAGCCCCCCTCCAAGTACTTACCAGTCCCATCCAAGGCATGAAATCCTGGTTCGTCCCCTTGAGCCAGTCCCTCTCTCTCAGCCACAGCCTACCTCACAAGCATGTTGTTGTGGGGATGATGGAGTCTTCAGTATGTTCACTGCCTTGAGCTATTTAGAGAAATAATAAAGGTGGATAAAAATCTGAGTAATAAAAAATAAAAATATATCAATAAATAAATCAGCAGGATGAGTCTATTTGGGAAATAACTACATCTGGCCAATGGAATTCCCTTTTTAGGTTAATTTCCCCATGTCGGCTTCTACCTTTGGGGTCTCAATACCTCTCCAACTGGGACATCCTGAAGCCAATTTTTTCCCTAGATCACATTGGAGACCCCCAGCCGGCTGCTCCCAGCCCCTTTCCAGAGAAAGGAAACTTTGACATGTTGGGTGAGGAGTTTGGTGACAGTCATGGAGGCTGCAGACACGGTAGGTATCACCACGTTTGTCCCACTTTTCTAACCTCACTACCTAATTCTGCCTGAAAGGAGGAGCCCAGGCGAGGGAGACCCTGCGATGCCCCCAGTGCCATCCATCCAATCCAGCCACTTTCCAGGGATGTTGAGCAGAGCCTCTATTATGTGGTCCAGACTCCCCAATGATGCTGGAGGTTGCCATGGCGAATTCCAGCCAATGAGCTCAAGAGGAGCCTCTGATGTCACAAGCCAAGGGTTTGATTGGCCTGGACCTGAGATTTGAATAATAATCACCAACTGGCTGCCTTCTCCTGGGGGGGGGGGCGTGGCTTATCCATTGATGAGGCAATCCTGAAGGGACTTTGAGCCCCGAATTCAGTTCAGCCAGAGAGGCTCCCTCTGAAGGGGGAACCCTTGGATGCTTGGAAAGGTTGGGGCACCCCAGATTCCACCCTTCTTTGGGGGTGAAATCTAGATTGAAAACTTGTCCCTTGGCTCTGGAATCTGGTATGAGAGATCCAGAGAATCCAGGTTTCCTGCACCTGCCCAGATGATGAAAGGGAAACATGCATAAAATATTAGATATTATTCCTCTTAAAAAGGCCTTGTGGGAAGGTGCCTGAAGAAACGATGGATCCAATGATGTACAGTCCCTAACCAAGTATCCTACACATAGTCTTCAATTTACATCCATTTATTTAGCAACAGTTCCAGGTTCCACGGCCATTGAAAAAAGCACTTTATGATGGGTCCTCATACTTATGACAAGTGCAGCACACTTGGGTGCCTGGCAATCAACATGGATTTTTGACAAGGAAAATCAGTGGGCAAAACAGTGTTTGTTTCATGACTGCAGGATTCACTCAACAACCACAGTGATTCGCTTAACAACTGTGGCAATAAACATTGTAAAATTCAGCACAACTGACTTAACAACCACCTAGCTTAGCAATGGCATTTCTGGTCCCACTTCTGGTCGTAAGTCGAGAGGTAGCTGTAGGGTGTAGCAGCAGCCTGATCTGGAAAAGCTTAAGCAGGGATGGATTTAAGCAGGGATGGGAGACCACCAGGAAATGCCAGGGTTAGATTGAAAAGAAGGCAGTGGCCTATCTTTCTATGAAGAAAATTAGGTGGGGCCCTTTAGTGACTTTGAGCCAATCAGTAAGTGACTCTGAGTTCTAGTCCTACCTTAGACATCAAAGGCAGATGGGGACTTCTCCTGGGGGGCTCTGATTTCAATTCCCAGAGCCCAGCTAGGACTTCATGGCCAATGTCTAATGTCCATTTCTCCCCCCATTTTCCATGGACGGAGAGTCCTAACACATTATTTTTTTTTGCCATTCCTTGTTTCTCTGCTCAGTCTCTGCCTCAGTACAGATGAGTGGAAAATTGTTATCCTGGATTTGACAAGAGGGAGGAGGAGAGCCAGTTTGCTGCTATGACTGTGTTCCTTGTCCGGTGGGGACCTTCTCCACTCAGGGAGGTGGGTGACATTGAAGAAAATGGGAGGCACTGCAGAAATCCAGAGCATTTTCATGAAAGTACCAATTAAAATACGCTTTGAAGCTCAATTCTTTTCTTGTTTATTTTCAAAATGCTCCATCTAAAGGAGAAAAGAGCAAAAAGACCACGAAGGAAAGGCTGGGAAGAGATGGGGGGCTGTGGTAGATTGGGCAAACTTTACCACTATTATTTATCTCTAATAAATTTACCTACCCAGTATCTCTTCTGGTTTTCAGTTTTGATGTTTCCTGCTATTTCTTTTTTTACCTTTTAAGAAATAGATCATAACTTTCATTCTAATTTCATGAATTCTACCTCACAGACTCAATGTAGCTTTTACAGCGCAGACTTGATCTCCTGAAATGATATCCATACATTTAACATATTTAACTTCACCTAAGAGAACCCTCTGTGCAATCCAAAGGGCAGAAAAGTAGAAACCGTATCTTCTTAGAAATTCTATGAGAAATTCTTCAGAAATTCCACCTGAACCACATCAAAGATCTTTTCAACATCCAATGCAATGTGAGCATTGGATTGAGAGGTATTATTCAGTCACCCGTGTCTTAGTCACACCTTTGAAAGGAAAAGATAAGAGGGTGGAAGTTTTCACAAGCTTTACCACTTCCGGAGAAAATCTCTCTTTGGATGTGACCTGCAACATTTACCTCTGTAGCAATAGTCAAGTTCTTTGGAATTTGAGGGATTTTCTTAGGTCTGTAATGGTGTAAAGCTTCCTGCCTGAGCAGGGGGTTAGACTAGAAGACCTCAAAGGTCCCTTCCAACTCTGTTTCTCTGTTAGGTCCATCACATGGAAGATTACTGTGATACATTCTACATGGGCCTCCCCTTCAGGAACTCTGAGAAGGTGTTTCTGGTCGACAATGAGGAGATGTGGACAGTAATGGGGGAACCCCATTACGTGAATATCCTGACAGCCAACTACATATCCCAAGATCCTCTGAATCAGTGGTGAAATCCTCCTGGTTCGGCCAAACCAGTAGGGATGATTGTCCTTGGTTCTGCAAACTGGTAGTAAAAAAAAAGCTTCCAGGGATCGTGCGGCTGAGCTGTGAGCTGCGCGATTGTTGGAAGCATTTTCCCCCACTTTTTAAAGCATTTTCCCCCTTCCAATTTGGGTGAATTGGCAGGGAAAAATACTTGAAAAAGTGGGGGGGGGGGTGCTGTGGAAGAGAGAGAGAGAGGGGGAGGAAGAGGGAGGGAGAGATGGAGGAATGAAGGGAGGGAAAAAGGAGAGGGAGGAAGGACCACAATCCTGGCACTAGGAGCAGCTTCAGAGGATGCCTTGAAAGAGCACAGCATCCAGGGCTGGAAGGGACCTGGAGGTCACCTAGTCCAACCCATAATAAAAAGATTATTAGATTCATTATTAACCTCAAATAATGTAGATTCCTGTGAAAATTCTGCACATTAAACCGGAAATAATTAACATCCTAGGAATTCTCCCAATTTCATAGATTTAGCTATGCTTTTTAAAAAAGAAATACATATTCTTATCTCTTTTGGTGAAACCCATCTTGGAAAGTGATCCTACTAACAATAGAAGATATTTTTTTAAAGATAGAAGGATAACATATGAAAGAAATATTGCCTTTTGTTTTATCAGATACAGAAAAATGTATCCCCAAAGTTATAGCCTTCCTGTCTTATGAAGAACATCTGGGCATCATCCTGGTCTCCTTTGCCCTGCTCTTGTTCCTAACTACAGTCCTTGTTTTAATTATCTTCATTAAATATGGAGAAACTCTCATTGTCAAAGCCAACAACCGGGACCTCTCCTACATCCTCCTGGTCTCCCTCCTGCTTTGCTTCTTGTCTCCTTCTCTCTTCATTGGTCAACCAAGGAAAGCCAGCTGCCTTCTCCAACAAACGGTTTTCAGCATCATCTTCTCAGTTGCTGTTTCTTCTCTCTTGGCCAAAACCATTACGGTGGTGCTGGCTTTCCTGGCCACAAAACCAGGAAAGCAAGTGAAGAGATGGTTGGGGAAGCATTTGGCCAACTCCATCATCCTGTCTTCTTCTGCTGTCCAAATTATCATCTGCTCCATCTGGCTGGGGGTTTCTCCCCCATTTCCTCCTTCTGACCTCCACTCCCAGCCTGGAAAGATCATCCTGCAGTGCAACGAAGGGGCCATTATCATGTTCTACATCACCCTCAGCTACATGGGCTTCCTGGCTGCCATCTGCTGCACGGTGGCTTTCCTGGCCAGGAATGTGCCTGGGGCCTTCAACGAAGCCAAGCTGAACACCTTTAGCAAGCTGGTCTTCTGCAGTGTTTGGGTGACATTTGTGCCCACATACCTGAGCACCAAAGGGAAATACATGGTGGCTGTGCAGGTCTTCTCCATCCTGGCCTCCAGTGCTGGTCTGCTGGGCTGCATCTTCATCCCCAAGTCCTACATTATCCTTGTGAGGCCAGACCCGAACACAAAGGAGCATCCTAAAACCAGAATAAATGTAAAAACATGAGACATACCATCATGAGTTTAAAGAATTGTATAGTTTCCTTTTATTTAAAAGAACACATTATTTCCACTTTGATAGTATGCAGGAGTTGAACAATATCATATGTACATGTTTCAAAATGAGAAATGGTTGAACAACTTCAATTCTTTTAACTCCCTTCCCCTTCATCTCAATAAATCTTGCTGAAGAAAACTCTGTGAAAGTCATCCAAAAAAAATTGTTGTTCAGCAACAGCTACTGAATGTGATACATTTTAAGAAATTATTTGAGCAATTATTCCTACTGAGAGTGCATGTGTCTGAGAGAGTAAGAAGACAAGAGGTAAAATGGAAGGTGTAGGAACCAAACTCCAATCATATTGTATGACAATCTCCCTGAGAACCATTGCTTGTCCCACCAGGCTGGATAGGGTGGCCGCCTCCAGGTCCTCTTCCAAGGAGACCAGATTAGCCCCTGCAGCCCCTGTGAAAGAGGATTCCCTATGAGATACACCATCCTCTCTCCATCCCCTTATTGGGCGATGAGGACACCACAAACAGCCAATTCTCTCCCCAATGCATGGGCCAGGTTGAGACTGGAGTACAGAAGATGTGGGTGGAGAAAACTCAGGGTTGAGTCAGACTACATGGTGGCCAGAGGGGGCTACCTGTGTCTGTACCATATGAACAGATGGAAGCAGGAGGTTGGGTGTGTTGTCAACTCCATCAAGGAAAAGAGTTTCTGTCTCCAAGGTGGAACATTGCAACATTGGAAAGTCTGGTTCAGCAATGGGAATGTTACGCTCCATTTGGGTTGTAAGTCGAGGATGACCTACTTCAATTTATTTTTGTTATCTCTGCTTCCGAGTCTGCAAGTCTCAGACCTGGGAGGGGGAGGGGTGGAGAGAGTTGGGGAAGCCAGGGGAGGGGAGGGTGCACGGGGCTGGGGGCAGTTATGTGAACAAGGCAAACTTCCTCAGTGACTTTCAACCTTCTCTGCCAGTTTCCCCATTGACTTTATGGGGAAGCCGGCAGGGAAGGTTGCAAACGGTGATGATCCTGGGGCATTGCAACTGGGTGTGCAAGATCCAGATAGCGATTGTGTGATTATGGGGGTGCTGGGATGGCCAGAACTCCAAGGACCGGCCAGAACCAGCATTCATTGAGTGCTGTTGTAACTTGGAACGGTTGATGACCCAATGGCCATAGGTCGAGGACTTCCTGTACTGTAAGATGCTGGGATCTCCTTTTCTTTTGTTTCAGCCATGAAGAACTAGTAGGAGAACTATTTCCTTTCGGGCCCATTCAGATACGGTGCAGGGAGGAAGGTTGGCAGGGAAGGCCAGAGGAGTCAAGATAGAGGCCACCATTCACGTCAAAATGGGCTGAGCTTCGCTTGTATTGTTGTGCTCCCCCCCCATCCTGTCTCTTTTGACCACGTCCCGCAGAGCCTCCCTAGATGCCATCGCTGGAATTCAACGGGGAAATGAGTTGTTCTCCCTTCACTTCATGCTGTGTCATCAGGTATCCCTTCTTGGGGGGGGGGGTCTCCTATGAGGGGGCAGTTGGCCTTTGAGTCCTGCATGGTGGGGAAGAGGGTCCCAAGCAGAGCCCATTGGGGCAGGGAGGGAGCCCCAGAAGCCCTGAGAGAGGGTCTCCCTAGTCAATCCGGCTGCCTCTTGCTGGATCCAGTATCAGATTTGGGGGCTGGATGACCCTGTGGGATTCATTGCCTAGTTTGGAAATAAACAATCAACAGCCAAAACGTCCAATAGAAAAGAATGGTAATTTTATTCTGCACTTTGCAAAGCGGGTGGACCAGGCACACACAGGTACATTGGACACACCCCAAATCATCAATCCATTTGCCTTGCATTCCCTAGAACCCTTACAAATTTCCTCCTACCTCTTCTTCATTGGCTTAGTAATCATGAGGTAACAACCTATCCAAAGTGTCTAAAATGAATACCTTTTCTCCGTCCCTGATTACATCTCCCGCTACCCTAATTTGATCTCCCCCTGCCCTTGTTTAAGAATTTCCTTTCATGGTCCTGGTTCCTAGGGGTTCTCTCTAGAGTAACAATCATATCAGTGAATTCTGGTTATGGCCGGTTTCTAGCACAGCAAAGGCCTCTGATCCCGGCTCCTAAGTACAATTCTCAGGCTCCAGCCCAGATCATGAGATTCGAAGCATATAAAATGTATTTCCATCACAGGCCAACCTGTCTTCCTACAATTCTGTAGAAACCATACAACTCTGTTTCCCACCACATCTTACTTACTAAGCCAATGAGGAAAAGGAGGGAGGTAAATTGTTAAGGGCAATTGGGGATAGAAGGCAAATGTATCAATGACTTAAGGTGTGTCCACCGTATCTGCATGTGTTTGTGTGGTGGTCCATTCACTTTGAAAAGCAGTAAATAAAATGAGCATTGTTTTCTTTTGGGAGTTTCAGCTGGTCATTGTTTATTTCAAAACTACAGGTGAAGATCGAAAAATTAGAATATCGCACAAAAGTTCATTTATTTCAGTAATGCAATTTAAAAGGTGAACTAATATATGAGATAAGACTCATTACATGCAAAGCAAGATAGTTCAAGCCGTGATTTGTCATAATTGTGATGATTATATCGGACCTCTGAAAAGTATAAGCATGCATATGTACTCAGTACTTGGTTTGGGCCCCTTTTGCAGCAATTACTGCCTCAATGCGGCGTGGCATGGAAGCTATCAGCCTGTGGCACTGCTGAGGTGTTATGGAAGACCAGGATGCTTCAATAGTGGCCTTCAGCTCTTCTGCATTGCTCGGTCTCATGTCTCTCATCTTTCTCTTGGCAATGCCCCATAGATTCTCTATGGGGTTCAGGTCAGGAGAATTTGCTGGCCAATCAAGCACAGTAATCCCATGGTCATTGAACCAAGTTTTGGTGCTTTTGGCAGTGTGGGAAGGTGCCACGTCCTGCTGGAAAATAAAGTCAGCATCCCCATAAAGCTCGTCTGCAGAAGGAAGCATGAAGTGCTCCAAAATCTCCTGGTAGACGGCTGCGTTGACCCTGGACTTAATGAAGCACAGTGGACCAACACCAGCAGATGACATGGCTCCCCAAATCAACACATTCTAATTTTTCGAGTTTCACCTGTAGACAATGAATCCCACAATCTCTTCACAGGAATGGGGCATGGGGGCTGCCCCTGGGCCTTCTCTTTGGGTCTGGGCTTTGCTTTCCCCTGGGTGGTCCATGCATGGAAACAGGTGGCAGTGGAATATGGAATATGGTCTCCACTCTGTTTCCAGGACTCAGAAGATAGAACCTGGGGGGTGGGGTTGCAGATCACCTTTCCATCTGCAACATGAAGATCCAGAGCTTCCCTTCCCTCTTTCCCTCACTCCCCTCACCACATGGGGTGAGAGAGGCAGCCTTGATTTCCCCTTCTCCTGTGTGCTGCTTGGGGAATCCAAGCATGGGTTAACTTTGTCCATGAGCCTAGAGACTGAGTTATGTAAATTGGTGACCACGCCTCCTCTGACTGGATGGGTCAGTTTTTTAACTCAGTCCAGCCGAAAGAGACGTATACCAATTCTTCTCCAGACTAATGAGACAAATTTATACTTCATTTTGGATTTCTGCTTTGGATTTTGGTGTTTGTGGACGATTGTGCGTGGCGAAGGGAGAGGCGGCAGTTCGCTGCCTGCCCAGTCCTTCTGTAGCTCGCTGGCTCAATCAGGTATTTGAGATTTCTTATCGCTGTTGGCTCAGGCTTGCCTGCGGGCTGTTGGAGCCTTTGTAAGGCAGCAAGCGGTTATTGTACTATTTGCGGCTTGGGGGCTCGTAATCGCAGCACGCTGCTTATAGATAGCGCTGCCGTTATAACTGGGGAGCCCGCAGCCTCAGAAGTCGGCATAGCGCCTGCCGTTCACGGCGCAGCTTTCTCTGCCGCCGATGGGGACCACCCACCGTTCGCGGTGTGGTTTTTTTTGATCCACCACTGACTGTTGGCCTTTTGAAAGCGTGCTGTTGCCGCTGCCGGAGCGATTCCCGATGTGGAACCAAGGGCGGCGTTTTCATTGCTGCCTGCTGGCCCCTTTTTGAATTTGGCGCCTGTTTTTGCGGTCGCCATTTTGGGGGTGTTCTTCGCGCAGGCGGTGTAAGAGTCGGGCGTTGCCTCTTTTCGCACTCAAGGACTTGCTGACTCATTGGCCCTCCCACTTCCCTCACTTTGGCTTTATTTGCCTTGGAGAGAAGTCGTTTCCCTGCTGCTCTTGCTGACCATGCGGTCTGCCTTTCCTTGCAAGCGAACGCTGTGCTTTTGTACTCTTTGGGTCTTTTCGCATCTAATAATTGCAATGGCTGATCATTCTTCTCTGGGAGGTACAGTTGAGTCCTCTACTGACAACCAGGGTACAGCCCAAGCGGGGGTTAGTTCGAGGCCTGGCAGAGCCGCCTCTAGAACCACCAGCCAGCAGCCCAGGGAAGCCTCCGGGGCTCCGGATAAAGGTCACAAAAAGAAAGATAAAACCAAATCAGCTTCCAAGGCCTCTGGGGATGGTAGGAATTTCCCCTCTCCGCTAGTGCCTCAGCACATATCGCCAGGCCCACAGCCAGCAGGGCACCAGGCCTGGTCCCCTGATCGCGCTCTACCAGTTATTTCTGAATCTGCGGCAGTGGGGTAGGGATCCAACTCCCTCCCATATTGCCCGAGGCCCAGGCTGTTCCGGCCTATCCAATGCCTCGTGCTAGGCCTTCTGCTACATTTACTCCCACTGCTGCAGGCCTAAGGCCTATGGAAGGTTATGACCAGGGCCTATCCCCAGATCTTTACCAAATGATATCTGCAGCTATATCCAGAGGGGTGGATGCTGAGCTACTTCGAAGGCACCAGGCCCCGGTGGTACTTTGTCCTCAGGGTGGGCCTCCTATCCCAGCTCCCCAGGTGGACCTTCCTGATCTGCAAGCAGGGCCTTCTTCTTCTCCTCTTCCCTCTATTTATAGTGAGGATTCAGCCCTGGTGGAGGAAGGGGAACTAATAGATAGGGAGTTCTCTGATGATGAGGGCATGATCTTTGATCAGCCTAATTCCTCTAGCCTGTTTAAACCTATGCTATTCAAATCCTTATTGTTTAAAGCTAAGGCCACTACCCATATGGGAGAGGTAGCTCCCAAGGACAGTTCTGCTGTGGGCCTGGACACTACTGAACGCCTCTTTGCTGAACCTGTTTCATTGCAGGAGGTAATTCCTTCTCCTAAGCTATTCATGGATCTCATTCAGAAGCAATGGGAACAGCCAACTGCTGTTACCTCGCCCAGCAATGGGGACAGGAAGTTGTATACTTCCATCCCTGATTTGGAAGGCATTTTACAATTCCCAACTGTGGGCCAGCCAGTGGCAGCCCTGGCTTCCCCTGCCCTGATTCCATCTGAGATTTCTGAGGGTCTGAAAGCAGAGGATCGTAAGGCTGAGACAGTCTCACCAGGCTGCGGCCTGGGCCTTGCGTGCTGCTACTGCAGCATCGTTCTTTAACAGAACTTCTGTACTCTGGCTTAAGCAGTTGCAGGAGAGACTGGCCCCTGATGAGGTGTGCCTTCATCAGGAAGTTACTAAGATTATGGCTGCCTTAGAGTTTTCAGCGGATGCCACACTCAATGCTGCCAAATTTGCTTCACGTGCGGTGGTGTCCAATGTGGCCTCTCGTCGCCTCTTGTGGCTCTGTCACTGGCAGGCTGACATTAAGTCTAAATGGCGCCTGGTATCCACACCCTTCAAGGGTGGGGCCTTATTCGGGTCCGTTCTTGACCCCATTTTTTATAGAAACCAGGGACAAATGCAAGGTTCTTCCCTCCTCCGGGGGGGGGGGCGCAATACCAGAAGGCAGCAGCCATATAATAGATGCCAGTCCTTTCGGGGAGGCTACTCCGGTTACTCAGTGGCTCCTTTCGTTCTCCATTACAACTGGGGTTTCCGCCAGTCTCAGGACCATGGCCAGGACTGTGGAGGGGCCAGGGATAGGGGGCGCCAACAGCACCAGACGCAATCCCACAACAGAAGGTCCTTTCGTGGATTGGGGAACCGGTCCTTTCGGAGGTACCGGTGACTCACTAGGGAAGGAGCCAGTGGGCGGACATCTACTATGTTTTTATGTTGTAAATTGTTTGTCCTTCCCCCACCCCTTTTGAACTGTGAGCCGCCCTGAGTCCCCCCAGGGAAAAGGGAGGCATACAAATAAAGTGAACTGAACTGAACTGAACTACTGGCTTTCGCTCAACAGTGGGCGGAAACCATGTCTGACGTTTGGGCCCTCCAGGTAGTGAGGCTGGGCCTCACCCTGGAATTTCTCTCCATTCCCCCAAGACGGTTCATCAGGTGCCCCGTACCCAGGTGCTCAGTAAAGCGGCACCTCATGGAAGCCAAAATACATCATCTCATCTCCATCAATGCGATAGGACAGGTTCCCAAAGGGCAGGAGGCCTGGGGTTTTACTCCATTCTATTTCTGGTACCCAAAAGCTCAGGAGGATGGTGAGCCATTCTAGATCTGAAAAGACTCAATTGGTACATCAAGTATCAGAGGTTCAAGATGCAGTCATTAAAGAGCATCTTAGCATCCATCCACCAAGGCGACATGACGACATCAGTCGACATCAAGGAGGCGTACCTCCACATGCCCATTCATCTGGCTCATCGGCGGTTTCTGCGCTTCCAATTTGCGGGCCGTCATTTCGAGTACCGGGCCTTGCCTTTCGGTCTTTCATCAGCGCCCTGCACCTTTACCAAGCTCCTGGCGGTAGTGGCGGCCTCCCTTCACTCGGTTCCGGTGAGAGTGAATTGTTACTTAGATGACATCTTGGTCCTGTCGCCATCCCGAGACCAGGCCCTATGGGACCTCCAAGTAACGATGGACTCCCTGCGGAGGCACGGGTTCGTGCTGAATTTTCCCAAGAGCCATCTGCAGCCTACTACATCACTGCTTCACTTAGGGACCGTTATCAACTCCGTCACCTGCAAAGTTTTCCTGTCCCTGGAGAGGTGACAGAGCATCCAACGGCTAGCATCTCAAGTGTCAGCCTTGCGTCTTGTGCCCCTGGCCTTGCTCTCTCAGCTGTTGGGGAAGATGATTTCTTGCATCGACCGTTCCCTGGGCCAGGTTTCACGCACGACCACTCCAATGGTTCCTGCTTCCTTATCAGAGGTCTCACACCAGTCATTCCCAACTCAAGGTCCGTCTTCCTCCCAAGCCCCTCAGATCACTTCGATGGTGGCCGTCCTCCAAGGTTCTCAAGGGGTGCCCGTTCAAGGAACCGGAACGCATCCAGGTTACGACGGACACCAGCCTGTTTGGATTGGGCATGGCTGCTCGTTGGTCGGACCGGGAGCTGTCCAACAGCATCAATTGGTTAGAGTTGCGGGCCATCAGACTGGTTCTGTGGGAATTCCAGGACATTTTGACTCCCTTCTACCAAAAATCAATATGTTGTTCCACAGGGCTCAGGAGCTCGTCCTTCCGGACTTTTGCCCCAACCCTTCTCATCCGCAGGAGCGCCAATGGCATCACCTAGATGTCCGCAGAGTTCTTTGTCGTTACGTGAAACGCACAGCTTCCTTCAGGTGGTCGGAAGCACTCTTCGTGTCCTTTCAACCATCCTCCATGGGACAGAAGGTTTCTTCCCATACGATAGGTCGCTGGTTGAAGGCGTGCATCGCTCTTGCTTATGACAGTCAATCTCGGCAGGTCCCCAGGCGCATCACTCCCCACTCTACCAGGAGTGCGGCTACCACGGTGGCCTGGGCCACGCAAGCTTCAGTGGAAGAAATCTGCAGAGCAGCTACCTGGTCATCACCGTCACCATTCATCCGACATTACAAGGTTGACGTGTATGCCTCGGCTGAGGCGTCCTTTGGGTGGCATGTGTTGCAACAGGTGCTCCCCCCTGCGGGGGACCCTGGCCAGCCTAGTTCCCGCCCTGGACTTTAATTGCTTTGGCATGTCCCACGCTTGGATTCTCCAAGCAGCACACAGGAGAACGACCGTTGACTTACCTGAATGGTCCTTCTATGTGTGCTGCGAGGGGAATCCAAACCCGCCCGCACCTTCGGCTGGCCAGGGTGGTCATGACTTGAACTTGACTGACTTTCATTGACTTGTGACTGGACTATGACGAACTTACCTATTTGTGACTTGTGTTTCTGACAATGTTGTATACCTGTTGGGCTACGGCCTTTATTTGTTATTGTTGTTGTTCTTATTGTTGTTGTTCTCATTCGGAGGCACGGGATAAAATACCACCAATATGCGGACGATACACAATTGTATCTGTCCGCCCCGTGCCAACTCAATGAAGCGGTGGACGTGATGAGCCAGGGTCTGGAGGCCGTTAAGAACTGGATGAGCGCTAACAAACTGGTACTCAACCCGGACAAGACCGAGTGGCTGTTGTGCTTCCCTCCCAATAATTTGGCTGACATTCCAACACTCAGGCTGGGGGGTCAAATTTTATACCCCTCAGACAGGGTCCGTAACTTAGGAGTCCTCCTGGATTCACAGCTGACTTTCGACCATCAGCTGTCGGCTGTGACCAGGGGGGCATTTGCCCAGGTTCACCTGGTCCGCCAGTTACGGCCCTACCTGAACCGGGAGGCTCTCGCAACAGTCACTCGAGCCCTTGTGATCTCTAGGCTGGAATACTGCAATGGGCTCTACATGGGGTTGCCCTTGAAGAGCATCCGGCGACTGCAGTTAGTCCAGAATGCAGCCGCGCGAGTGATAGTGGGCACACCGTGGTTCGCCCACATTACACCCATCCTCCGCGAGCTGCACTGGCTACCTGTCGGTCTCCGGGTGCGCTTCAGGGTATTGATGACCACCTTTAAAGCACTCCATGGTAGTGGATCTGGATATTTGAGAGACCGCCTTCTGCCGATCACCTCCCTCCGACCGATTAGATCGCACAGGCTGGGCCTCCTCCGAATTCCATCCGCCAGTCAGTGCCGACTGGCGACTACGCGGAGGAGAGCCTTTTCTGTTGCAGCTCCGACCCTGTGGAACGAGCTCCCCGTTGAGATTCGTACCCTCACCACCATCCAGACCTTCCGCACAGCCCTCAAGACCTGGCTCTCCCAGCAGGCCTGGGGATAGGTTTCCAATTTACCCGCCCGAGTGCTGACTGTTGAATGCATGTTGTGGTTTACCATTTTATTTTGTTCACTATTGTTTGTCTCTTGGTACTGCACCCCCTCCCCTTGTGATTGTAAGCCGCCCTGAGTCCCCTCAGGGAGAAGGGCGGCCTATAAATCTCAATAAAATGTGATTAAAAAAAATGTTGTTATACATCATTAAACGGCTGACTTCGTACAAAACTGACCCATCCAGTCAGAGGAGGCTTGGTCACCAATTTACATAACTCAGTCTCTAGGCTAATGGACAAAGTTAACCCATGCTTGGATTCCCCTCACAGCACACATAGAAGGACCGTTCAGGTAAGTCAACGGTCAATCTCTTTTCATTTGGATATTTTCTAACTTTCTCCCTCCCTCCCTCCCTCCCTCCCTCCCTCCCTCCCTCCCTCTCTCTCTCTCTCTTTCTCTCTGTGTAATTTATTTTAACTCTGCAAAATTTTGGCAACTACTTTTTCACTAAAGTTGATTTTATTCAACAGACTGGCTGCACTATTGCATAAGCCCTTTTGTGTGATGCCCTTGAGCATTAACTTCCAAAATAAAGTAAACTTTGGTTCCAACTCAGCTGGCAGCTATTTCAGATCTGTGACATGCTCTGGCATTAACTGGCCCCTGGAGTTTTGTCTTTATGTAACAAATATCAGATTCATTTGTTTCTTCAGCCACAGGCACTGTGTATTCCCTCTGGAGTCAGTTTCAAGCATGGAGACCCCAAACCTCTCAATTCTAGATGACCAATTTAATTCAATCTCTGCCCCTGTTATTATGAATCACATGGGGATTATTTTCCTCCAGAGAATTTCTCAACAACCTTTGAGTCCAAGAACTGGTTGAATTATCCAGGGATCCCTCCTGAGAGGGAGAATTATGATAAAAGTTTCAGCTCTGCTTTTTGGCCAAATCCTCCAGGGGAGACTTTGGGCAGAGAAATAGGGAGTTTTGGGACAGGCAGGGTCTGTACTCTTGAATGCCCGTCTCTCTCCGTTCTAGGTGAAGTGAGTTTTTCTCTGTGTTTGAATCAGAAAAGATACTGGATCATATTCCACCTTGTGAGAGTCCTTTGAATTCTTCTCATTCTTCTTAAGAAACAAAAAGGGGATTGATTGATTCACCCCATAAATGATGGACCTCCTGCTTCTGCTTCTGATGCTGCTTTTATCCCATCCAGTTTCTGGGAAGTTGAGAATAAAATGCCCACTGAATTCGGAGAACCAGGATGGAAAACGACCACAGAGCTTTTACAGCCCAGGAGACCATCTCATTGGTATAGTCCTCAGTGGAGGGAACAAATTGCACACAAAGTTGCTTTTCAACGTGGCTCCTTCTGTTCAGTTTGTTTTCCGTGATTTGTAAGTCATTCAGGGTGATGGACTTCCACTCCCTCCATTCTAACACTCTCCCTCTTTCCTGTTTTTTATTTTTCATTTATTCCCTATATTGGGGAATATGTCTCATTTCCTGAATGATTTTGATTTCCTTGGCTTCTCCCTCTTGTCTGATTTTATGAAAGGGATTCAAAAAGGGGTCTGAAAAAAATCTGAAAGGGCTGCAGATTATTTTTCTCTCTCAGTTCAATCCTTAATTTATTGCTTGAATCATGAATTTTATTTAAAGTACTGGTGGAATCAGTTGTAGTTGCTGTACCTCAGACAATTCCCATATTTGTGTAACTGTTCATTGGTTTTGGATCAATGTTGCCTTAAGGCTCAGTAGGCTTCTGGTTGATTATATATTAAAAAACAGTATTTGTTGTTGCTGTTGATTATAATAACATTTTTTTTCAATAGGCAATCTTCTTCTTTCTTTATTGGCTTACTATTCATTTTCAACATTCAACTTCTCAAGAAGAATTCCCAACTGCTGCACAGTCTCACACTGGGCTACAACATCCAAAACAACTATAGGAGCACTTTCCGCACTTCAGATGCCCTGCTGGACATTCTCTCCACTGGAGAAGCCAATGTCCCCAACTATGGCTGTGGAAGGAAGGAGAACCTTCTGGCACTTCTTGATGGAGCTAGAAGGAGCATCTCCATCCAGGCATCAACATTAGGAGGCATCTACAAAATCCCACAGGTTTGTGTGTGTTTTTCTCCATCTGGTAAAGTGAGTGGTGGATAGTGGTGGGTGAGCAATAGATGCAGTCATGTATGTCATGATCCTCTTAGTTAAACTTGAGAAAAATGCATTCCTTGCAGAAGAACCAGAAGGTTTTAGGTAGTGAATAGCTATATAGATTTTATAATAAGTATTGCATGTTAATAATCTAATATTGGTAACAAATTTGTCCTTTAAAATCTCATCTGTATCAGCAAAGTAAAACACGGTTTACTGGCTTTCTAGATGTTGGTGCATTTGTTATAATTAACAGAGAAATATTATGTAGGAAATTGATTGCCCTCAAAACGGAGCTCAGCCTGATCCAAGCTCTTTCTCCAGTTCCTTGTTTAAGAGGGAGGTTTGGGCTCAATGGAGCCATGAGAAGAAGGATTGATACTTACTAAGGAGGAAGGGAAGGATGCATATTTGAACCTGTTATTCAGTCTAGATATTGACAACTTACTTCAACGAATGAAGGATCCAAAAACATGATAAGTAAATGTTGTTTCATTCTTTGACAAAAATGGCTGATTTAATGGACCAGCAAAAGGCAGTGCATGAAGTATACAGTACTTAGATTTTAGAAAGGTTTTGACAAAGTAAATGACCATCTACCACTTGGTAAGCTAAAAATATATGGGATAGACAGCATCACCCCCAGATGGACTCAGCCTGTGGTCCTCAATGGAACTACGTCTGCATGGAGGGAAACAAGCAGTGAGGGACCCCAAGATTCCATTTTAGGCCCAGTACTCTTCAACATCTTTCATCAATGATTTGGATGAGGGATAGATGGGGAACTCATCAAAGTTGCAAATGACACGAAAGTGGCAGGAATAGCCAACAGCCAAGAAGATAGGCTCAAGATCCAGATGGATCTAGATAGATTTGAACACTGGGAGTATTTAACAAAATGAAATTCAATGTAGAGAAATGTAAAGTCTTACACTTAGGCTAGAAAAACCAAATGAACAGGTACAGATTAGGTGAAACCTGGCTCAATAGCAGGAACTGTGAGAGGGATCTTGGAATCTTAGTGGACAATCTCTCAAATGTGAGCCAACAATGTGTGGCAGCAGCCAAAAAAAGCCATTGCAATCCTAGGCTGCATCAACAGAAGGAGAGAATCCAAATCACGTGAAGTATTGGTACCGCTTTATAATGTCATGGAAAAACCACTCTTGGAATAGTGCATGGATGGAGAACCTTTTCAGCACCAAGTGCTCTTGTCAGGGACGTGATCTGGAAGAGGAGTTGCCCAGTGTGCATGTGCACCAGGGAGCTCCTCTTCCGGTTTCTGGCCTGCACGCGTGCAATGATCAGTTGGCTGACGCGCATGCACTTGTGGAAACCAGAATACCACCTCTTCCAGTTTCTGGCACTGCAATGCACGCAAATGCCAGCTGATCATTGTGCACACATGTGCACCAGAAACCCAGAAGAGCAACAGGCAAGGCCGCGCATGCCAGGCAACATGGCTTTGCCTTCCATTTAGCTCGAACTAAGAAGCTGAGGCAGTGGGCACCATTTCCCCTCCTGAGGCCTCCGTGCATCCTGGGCCCCCAGAAACACTCTGCCGGCCAAATGCTGTTTTTTTTAATTATGTAGTTTCAGTACGTGGGGCTTGCGAAGGGAAGGCATGAGCTCAGCCGGCGGGTGGCCGGGGTGATTTGGGTGGGGCAGCCTCATGGTCCCACGTGGGTTGGATTAATGGCTTCAGTGGGATTTATCTGGCCTGCGGGCCATAGTTTGAGGACCCCTGGAATAGGGTCTCCTTCTTGAGCAGAGGGTTGGACTAGAAGACCTCAAAGTTCCCTTCCAACCATTTTGTTATAACTTCTGTTATAGGTACATATATTTAGCATGCTAAATACCTATTGGAATATGCTGATTTAAACTGTGATATTATCATACTTACACATTGGATTATATACCCTGTGAGGAAGACTTGGGTTCTTTTATCATAATAATTATCTGATACTTAATAAATCAAGCTCGAAAGTTATGGTCTTTGGGAAATGACATCCTAGCCATAGATGGTCAACCAATAGAGCAAGAAAGACCTTTCCTTACCTGGGGTAGTTTTCTTTGAGACTGAATCTTGGCTCCCTCATCATCAAAGGAGCTCAATTAGATAAAAAACATAAAGTGATGCTTAAAAGAAAACCTCATAGCTCTCCAGGTTCCTCAGCCCCAATTATTAAAGTATGTGAGGCCAAGGTTTCCCCCATGTTCTTACATCAATCTGATGTTTGGGGCTTCAGAGAGAAACCACCAGCAGAGCCAACTGAATCCCAGCTGCTGAGGAGTATCTTGGGATGGACAAAAGGACTCCAGCTGCTGCCCCTCAGAGCTGATTTGGGAATTTTCACAAAAAATGAGATACAGTAATTTGATTTACATTGTTTATAGTTTTTTAAATTTATTTATTATTTTCCACTTTTATAATGCAATCTTGCTAATATTCTGTCTTTAATATTTTAAACAATATCTAATTAACAAATGATTCTAATGCTTTCCTGAGAACAAGATTGGATTTATTAAAATCTAATATTGTGGACTTGATCTGACCCCAAATATAACACAGCATTCTTCATTGTGGAAGGTTTTTGAATGCAGCTCAGAATCTGATAAATCCAGTGAAACTCTGAAGATTAGGCTACGGATTATCAGCTTTTATTTCTGCAGAAAGCAAAAGACTGGATGACCTTCTGGTCTCCCACCTTAACAGAGCAGGCAGAGGGAGAAAAACAGGTGCACGCCAAAAGCTTTTCCAAACATCTTACAGCTCACAGAGCTTTCACAGAACGTCATTGCTATAGAAACATAAATTGATATCATGTGAATTTCATGATTTTTCTCAGTGCTCTGAAAACAATGGACTTTAGAAGGGAAAAGTACATTTTCTGGCGTATAACTCAGAGCTTTGTTAGGGAATGCAGAACTTACATTTTAAGTTACAAACAAGGCTCCTTGGCAGAATCCACATTTTACTTTTCACAAGACGTTACTTTGCTAGGTAAGGTTGGCAATTCGCCTAGAACCAGGATGGCGAACCTATGCCAGGCATGCCACAGGTGGCACTTGTAATCATTTGTCAGGGCACATAAAGTGTTGCCTTGTTAGCTGGCAAGCACGAAAGCGCAGTGGCCAGCTGAGTTCAGCCTTTTTAAAAGCCATTTTTTCGCCCTCACTAGGCTCCAGAGGCTTTATAGGAGCCTGAGGAGGGTGCAAACAGCCCCCCCCCCCCCCCCGAGGCTCTGAAGCCACCAGAGTGTAAAAAAAATCTTGGGAACAGACTTCCGGTTTGCTCGTAGGGCAGCTTTAAGCCCTCCGGAGCCTTCCGGGACCTTCAGGGGGCTTCCGTGAAGGCTCCGGAGGACTAAAAATGACCCTACGAGCAAACTGGAACTGACTCCCGGCTTGCTCGTAGAGTCGTTTTTCGTCCTCCAGAGCCTTCAGGGAGGCCTCCTGAGGGCTCCTGAAGGCTCCAGACAGCTTTAACCTGCCCTACGAACAAACCAGATGTCACTTTCAGTTTGCTCGTAGGGTCATTTTTAGTCCTCCGGAGGCTTCAGAGAAGCTCCTGAAGCCTCCAGAGGGCCTCCGGGGAAGCAGTGGAGGCTGTTTTCGCCCTCCCCAGGCTGCTATAAAACCTCTGCAACCTGCGGAGGGTGAAAAAAGCATGTAAAAAAGGGGGGTCATGCCTGTTATGGACGCATGCATGTTGGGGGGTTAGGTGTCACACATTGCATTATGACTGCCCCCTGCGCTCCCCCACTTATGGCACATGAGGAAAAAAAGGTTTGCCATCGCTGGCCTAGAAGTTTTATCCATGCAGTTTGCACCTTAGGTTACAATGGAGCGTCTCTCACCAGCAATTTGACAAAAGCTGAATTAGGTTACACTCTGTGTATGCTCTAATCCAGTGATGGCAAACCTTTTAGAGACCGAATGCCCAAACCACAACCCAAAACCCACTTGTTTATCTCGGATTGCCAACACGACAATTTAACCTGAATAATGAGGTTTTAGTTTAGAAAAACAACTCAAAGGTGATTAATGTCTTTTCTCTGAAAAAAAAACCCACAATAACAGCACTTTCAATTATACAAACACCTTTTTATTGAAAGGTAAACGTTTGCATTTGGCATGCTTTTGATTAATGTGACCTTTGCTGTTGAATGCACACTGATAATTTTTCTAACCTTGACTCAGACTTTGGAAGTTTGAGAGCATCACATGCAGCACTCAGGTCATCTGTTAGTCCAGGGGTGTCAAACTCAATTTCAATGAGGGCCCCATTGTGGTTGATTTTGGAGGCCATGGTGGGCGTGCTCTCACTGTTGCTGTGCTCACTCTCCTTGGTTGCCAATGGTGTGTGCAGGAGGGCAAAGTATGTGGGTCAGAGGGAGGCCCACTCTCTCTCCTTATGAGACCTAGCTTTGTAACCAAAGCATCCTCAATGATAGGATGGGAGACCACCAGGAGAGGTCAGGAGGAGGGGACAAGGGGTTGGTAAAAGGCAGCAGGGCTGCTGGAGATCAAATGCTAAGGCAGGATTTACCTCACACCTTCACTCTCTCTCCTTATAATCTCCTTCCTTTCCTTCTATTAGCTCCCCTCTTCATTTTTCCTTCCCCTCTTTCCTTCTTTTTGCTTCCTTGCTCTCTTCCCCTCTTTCCTTATTTTTCTTTGTCTTTCCTGTCCTGACTTCGATGCTCCAATGCAAAAGGGGAAACAATCCTTGCCTTGTGATCAAACAGCACTTTTGCTAGTAGTTTGTGGCCACTGAAAAGACTGAGAATAAACCAGGCTCAGTTTATTCCATGCTTGCATTTCATGAGAGAAAGTTTGCTTCAGCCAGGGCACCCAAACTGCTGCCAATGTTGTGGGCGACAGCTGAGCATGGAAATGGGGCCAGACTGAGACAGGGAGGGTAAGAGAGCAATCCGTGTGTGCATACTCATGCGTCCCCCGCCCTGGCCCTCAACAAAGGCCAGAAAACCAGCTGGCCGGCAGGAGGTGCGCCTGCATGTGGATGCTAGTGGAGCTGGGCTGGAGTGGCTGGTGTGCCGGGAGAGGACGCTCTGCATGCCACAGGTTCCCCATCACGGCTCTAATCCTTTCAATTCCTTTTCCAGATCAATCATATAAGTGCTTCAGAGGCTCTAAATGATAAAAGCAATTTCCCCTTTTTCCACCACAATCACCCCAAAGAAGGATTCCAGTACCCAGCAATTGTCCAGCTGCTCCTCCACTTCAGATGGACCCTGATTGGTCTCTTTGCTTCAGACACAGAGAATGGAGAGAATTTCATGAGGACTTTTACTCCTGTGCTTGTCAGGAATGGAATTTGTGTGGTTATATTACAACAATTCTCAAAGACTGGGTATACTCCATACCTCAGGGATTCCCTCTCTAAGTGGCGACAAGTCAATGTCTTTGTTCACTTCATAGAATTTGATTTCATTTGGGAGAGAATTCTTCCTTTCCATTTAACACTTATGCGTCTCCCAGGACCCATTGAAGGGAAAGTCTGGATCCTCACAAGATTTGCAGCACTTCAAATAAACAAGCGCAGACTTCTCAAATACATCCATAGTATTTGGCACTTTGGTTATCAAGGAAAAGAAAGGTCAAAAGATTTTGCCTTTGAACCCTTTTTCTTTGTGGAAGAAAAGTTTCAAGATCATTATTTTCATTGTTCTCTTTCAAAGAATGTCTGTTCTGCCAAAAGCCGCAGAAGATGCACCCAGAAAGCCCCACTGGAGACCCAGTGGAAAAGGGACAGAGAAAGGGGCCCAATTGACTACAGCCATTACACTCTCGCGAAGACTCTGGCCCAGGCCCTGAATGCTGCATATTCCTCCAGATCGAGGAGGGGAAGGAAGCTGGATAAAAAGATCTTGGGGTCTCCAAGGCTGCAGCCATGGCAGGTATGGGGATCCCGATATGGATCCATTAATTTTAGATCCTTTGGAGAAGGGATCCAGAGGAGAAGGAGGGGAACCATCTCAACAGATTTGGCCAATTTAATTACTCAGGGAATTAATGGTTCCAAAGAGTAGAAACCATGACATTTTTATATTTAGCACTGCTAATTGGAAAATGCTGTATTCTTTTTAAAATAAATCCCCTTATTTTTGTGTTTGGGATTAACCTGGTGGAATTCCACCTTCCTTCCATCCCCATTGCACGTGGGTCTGTGTGCAGTTGGACAGGTAGCTAAGCTACCCTATTCTCCTCCAATGAAAGGGAGCCTGGCGTGGATCTGGATGCTTTATTGGGAGAAGAGGGCAGATGAAACTGAGCAGATGCAAATACCAGAAATCAAATAGAAAGACGAGATAGGCAGCATTAACTAACAGCCAGCAAAGAAGCAGCTGGAAACTCTTCAGCGATGCTCCGTGTGAAGGATGGAGGCCGTCTCCGGATGACCAGGGGTCTCGGTCAGAACGGCTGCTTCCGTCTTCTCCAAAGGCTGACAGAAAATGGAGTCTGGCTTCAGAACTTATAATTAGGCTTATCTGCCCCCGGCCACTAGGTGGGGCTAGAGCAACAGCAGCACAAGAGTTACCGTATTTTTCAGAATATAAGACGCACATTTTTCCCTCAAAAAAGAGGCTGAAAATCTGGGTCCGTCTTATACATCCATTACAGAATTTTTTCCCTCCCGAAGCCACGCCCCTTCACCAAAATGGCCACGCAAACCCTTATGGAGGCTTTCAGAGAGCTCCTGGAGGCTGAGGAGGCCAGTAATGAGCACAAAATGGACCCTTTTTGCCCCCCCCCAACCCCCAGCAGCACTCTATAACCCTCTATAAGGCTATGCATGCAAAAAAATTTGACAAAAACTGGCTTGTTTTTGTGAATAGGCCATTTTTTGCTCATTTTTGCACCCTGCAACCAGGAGCACTCTGCAAGCCCCCCCCAAGGTTATTCATGACGTTTTTTTTTTTTAAAAAGTGGGGGGGGGGCATTTTCATAAAAACAGGCTGTTTTGGGAAGGTTTGCAGAGTGCAAAAACTTTTTTTTCCTTTTGGAAAGCTCTTTAACTGGTTGATGAGAATTACATTGATCAAGTGCTGTGACAGCAGAAACAAAGTTTTAGGTGCTGCAGATTGTCAGCGATTTCCTTCTCCAGCACATGGATAAATACACCTGGAAACATCTACCTACCTACCTACTTTCTCTCTCTCCCTCTTCCCTACTGTATTTCTCTATCTCTTTTTATTTCTCTCTCTCTATCCCTCTACCTACCTACCCTCTCTCTCTCTATCCCTACCTACCTACTGTATTTCTATATCTCTATCTCTCTCAATCTCTCTCTCTGTATCCTTTTATCTACCTCTCTACCTCCCTCCTAACTACTCTCTCTCTCTCTCCCTACCTACCTACTGTATTTCTCTCACTTTCTCTCCCTCTATCTACCTACCTACTTAAAAAAAATGCCTCTTCAAAAGCTTGATGCGTCTTATACTCCGGTGAATCTTATACTCCAAAAATGCAGTACATGTTGTGGCATGGCAACCTTTATAAATTTGGAGGAAACCCTGAGACCATCTAGCCCAACCCCTCCTCTCTGCAGGAATCTCAGTTCAAGCTTCTCTGACTGATGGGTGCTCAGTCTTTGTTCTCATGATCCATGAAGAGGAGACTGAACTTCTCTGCTTTACAAGCTCAGCTCTGAAACAGCTCATCCTTTTATCATATTTTTTCTCTCATTCAGTTAAAATCTCCTCTCTTGTAACTGAATTCACTTTTTCCATGTCTGACACTCTGGAATAAGAGTGAGCGGATCTTACACTCGTGTGTAATAGGAGTCAGTTATTGGAAGAGGGTTCTATCCAGTGGTGAGATTCAAATCTTTTTACTACTGGTTCTGTGAGCATGGCTTGGTGGTCATGTGACTGGGTGGGTGTACCTTGGTCATGTAACTGGGTGGGCATGGCTTGGTGGTCATGTAATTGGGTGGGTGTGGCTTGGTGGTCTTGTGACTGGATGGGTGTAGCTTGGTGGTCATGTAACTGGGGGCGTGGCTTGGTGGTCATGTGATTGGGTGGGTGTAGCTTGGTCATGTAACTGGGGGGGGCGTGCTTGGTGGTCATGTGATTGGGTGGGCGTAGCCAAATTGACATCACTCACGTCAAGAGGTACCTTGCCTGGCCTCTTGTGATTGGATGGGTGTGGCTTGGTGGTCTTGTAACTAGGGGCGTGGCTTAGTGGTCATGTGATTGGGTGGGTGTAAGTTGGTCATGTAACTGGGTGGGCGTGGCTTGGTGGTCATGTGACTGCGTGGACATGGCTTGGTGGTCATGTGATTGGGTGGGTGTAGCCAACTTGACATCACTCACGTCAAAACGTACCTTGCCTGGCCTCTCCTTGCATCAACAAGATACAATTTCCCTGTCTATTTATTTACTACTAATGAACATCCAAAATACACAATTTAATCCTATGTATATATGCCATATTTGTACATACATATTACAAGGTATAGTGTGTATATAGGCACAGGAAAAGATACATTATCTACTTTATACACTGTATGTCTATGTACACACACACACACACACACACATTCACAAACACAGAGCTCTTCTAAAACTATACACATTCAACCTCACTTATTGCGTTTGGAAAAACACACACAGAATCCACTTTCTGCCACACATTTAACTATCACTTCTGCACATTAGAACATTACACAGGCCTTCAGATGTTCTTCCCTAGCCTGCACATGACTGTCAGAGCCAGGAGATGTCATGGATTGTGTAAAATGTGGCAAAGCTCACTTAACAACGATCTTGCTTAGCAACCAAAATGTTGGGCTCAATTGTCATAAGTCAAGGACTGTCTCTGCCTTCCTCTGCATGGCAGCCTTGTCCTAGTAAACCCCTTCCCTTTTCTGGCAATTTTCCTCTCTGTTAGAGGCACCAAAATAATCCAGAGGATATAAGGTCTCCAGCTGGAGCAGGGGGTTGGACTAGATGGCTTCCAAGGTCCCTTCTGACCCTACTAGAGCAGGGGTTGGACTAGAAAATGACGTCCAAGATCCCTTCCAGCCCTTTCAAACATTGTTGTGCTGTTTGAAAGAGTCTTCTGAAGCCATGGTTTGTATCCTTTCTCTCACTTTCTCTCTTTCCCTCCCTCCCTCCCTCCCTCCCTCCCTCCCTCCCTCCATGTATCTATTGACCCATCCATCCAACTATATCTCATTCACTTCCTCCTCCCTCCCTCCCTCCCTTTCTTTCTTCCTTCCTTCCTTCCTTCCTTCCTTCCTTCCTTCCTTCCTTTCTTTCTTTCTTTCTTTCTTTCTTTCTTTCCCTTTCTTCCATAACTCCCTCTTTCTTTCTCTCCTTTCCTTTCTTTTCCTTTTCTTTCTTTTTACTTTTCTTTTGTCTCTTTCTCTCTCTTTCTACCCCTTCCTTTCCTCCTTCCAAAGCTAGGAGATCCACCTGAAACAAAAACTCCTTTGGATGAAACCGCCCATTTTACACACACACACACACACACACACACACACACACACACACACACACACTCACTCACTCACGCACTCTGTCACTCTTCCAACCAGCTCTACGCCTCGCCTCATTGTTGGATTTTAGTGCTGGACCGGTGGCCGAAGTCCTTTCCAAGCGCCCCACAGCATTGCTCGCATCCCAGGAAAGCTCGGCTGATTAACTTACTGGAACGCGCTTCGATCAGTGCCTCTTCTGCGCAGGCAAGCTTCTCTCTCTGGAGCAGGCAGAGAAGGGGGACTTCCAGGGATAAGAGTGTGAGTCTGTGTGTGTGTGTGTGTGTGTGTGTGTGTGTGTGTGTGTGTGTGAGAGAGAGAGAGAGAGAGAGAGAGAGAGAGAGAGAGACAGTGAGTGAGTGAGTGGGGGGAGAGAAAAAAAGAGAGTGAGAGTGAGGAATCAGAAGCTTTTCAACCTTGTGGGCCGCCTGGAAGGAGGCGGAAACGGGGCGAGGGCCTCGTCCCGTTTCCTCCTGATCTCCCTCCCTCTTCCCCAAGTTTTTCTTTCCTCCCATCCATTCTCTCCCCCACTCCTGAGAGGGAGGCGGCGCTGCTTTGCCTGGGAGTTTTCTGGGCTCTGGAAGGGGCAGTGGGGGCGGGGGGGTGTTGGGTTCCCCAGAACTTCTTTCAGAGAGGCGTCATTCTGAACTCCACGGAAGCACGGAAACCACTTTGGTCGCATTGATCGATGATCTCTGGAGAGCCAGGGATGGAGGTCATGCCTCCGTCCTAGTGCTCCTTGACCTCTCAGCGGCTTTCGATACCATCGACCATGGTATCCTTCTGCGACGACTGCGGGAGGTGGGGGTGGGAGGCACTGTTCTACGGTGGTTCTCCTCTTACCTCTCGGACAGGTCACAGTCGGTGTTGGTCAGAGGGCAGAGAACGACCCCTAGGCCCCTGACGTGTGGGGTACCGCAGGGTTCGGTCCTGTCCCCCCTCCTATTTAATATCTACATGAAACCGCTGGGTGAGATCATTCGACGGCATGGGATAAAATACCACCAGTATGCGGACGATATGCAGGTGTATCTGTCCGCCCCATGCCAACTCAATGAAGTGATTGACGTGATGTGCCAGGGCCTCGAGGCTGTTAGGGACTGGATGGGGGTTAACAAGCTTGTACTCAATCCAGATAAGACCGAGTGGCTGCTGTGCTTCCCTCCTACTAATTGGCCAAGTGTTCCATCTCTCAGGCTGGGGGGTCAAACAGTACACCCCTCAGACAGGGTTCGCAATTTGGGAGTCCTCCTGGACCCACAGCTGACTTTTGAACACCACTTGTCAGCTGTGACCAGGGGGGCATTTGCCCAGGTTCGCCTGGTACACCAGTTGCGTCCCTACCTGAACTGGGAGGCTCTCACAACAGTCACTCGCGCCCTTGTGACCTCCAGACTGGATTACTGCAACGTGCTCTACATGGGGCAGCCCTTGAAGAGTATTCGGTGACTTCAGCTTGTCCAGAATGCAGCCGCGCGAGCGATTGTGGGTGCACCTCGGTTCACCCACGTAACACCTATCCTCCGCGAGCTGCACTGGCTGCCTAGTGGTCTCCGGATACGCTTCAAGGCGCTAGTCGTCACTTATAAAGCCCTTCATGGTATTGGACCTGGGTACTTGAGAGACCGCCTGCTGCCAATTACCTCCATCAGACCCATTAGATCGCACAGAGCAGGCCTCCTCTGAATTCCATCCGCCAGCCAGTGTCGACTGGCGACTACCCAGAGGAGAGCCTTCTCTGTGGCTGCTCCGACCCTCTGGAATGAACTCCCCATGGAGATTCGCACCCTCACCACCCTCCAGGCCTTCCGCATAGCCCTTAAAACTTGGCTGTTCCGACAGGCCTGGGGCTAAAGAATCGTTGCCCCTATCTCGAATGGTATGATTGTTGCGTTTTAACTATGTATTGTTTTTGTGTTGTTGTTAACTGTCTGTATCCCCCTTCCCTTGAGTTGTGAGCCGCCCTGAGTCCCTTCAGGGAAAAGGGCGGCATACAAATGAAATAAAACTCAAACTCAAACTCAAACTCCACATTCGGGGGGGCGTGTGCATGGCGTGTCCCCCGAGGGGCTTTTAGATGGAGGTGCCTTTGGCCAGGGGGGAAATTGGAGTGGCTCGGGTGAGCCAGGAGGGACCCTTGAAATCTGTTGGCTGAGCTGGTCAATCCCCCGCCCCTCGTTGGACCTGGCCGAACTTTCCCAATTCTGCAGAAAGAGGAGTTTCAGCAATGGGGAGGGGGAGGGGTAGCCCCAGCTTCCAAAGGCCTTTTAGCCATAATTGCCTTCAGAGCAGATGTTGGGGAGGGGGTCAAGGAGGAAAGGGGTCCCCTGACTCTCCCTCAGACCCCCCAGGAAGGAAGGAAGGGAAGGAGGGAAGGGGAGGGAAACGAAAGGCAATGGGAAAGAAGGAAAGGATGATAAATGGAGGGAATGGGAAGGGAAGGAAAAAGAAAAAGAGAAAGGAAAGAGGGAAAAGGTGAAGAATGGCCGCTGCTGGAGTGGTCGGGAGCAGCCTGAGGTGGACATTCGGGAGCAGACCAAGACAAGCAGGAGGCCACGGCAAAGGCAGGCAAACAGGCTGGGCTGCGTGGCCACGTGGTCGAGGCAAGGGAGCTAAACAGCTAAGAGCAGTCTCCTCAAACCAGAACGTTCACTTCCTGAGATTCTTACGGCTGCTTCTTAGTCAAGTCTTAGTTGCTAAAAATTAGATATTTTTCTACTGCTTTTTACTTATGCATCCTTCTCTGCGTGCTAATCATAAATATTGTTTCCGGAAACTCTTATAAATTTTTTTATTCAAAAAGGTAAAATAATGACAAAACAAAAGTAGACAACACATTTTTTTTTAAAATCTACATTAAAAACAGGCAAAAACATCCATATTTCCCCCCCTGTTGAATACAATAGAGCTATAATAGTTTCTCCCCCTTGCAAAATAGGCCCACCATTATAAATTACACATCAATTTGCAACTACTTGACTTGTCATTTATAGGCTGTATATAAAAAACATAGTTAACAGGCAATCCAACAATAAAGTTAAATTTCAAAACTTCAAACTTCTGTTTTATCTGCTGTTGTATTTAACTCACAGAATATTTACAGGGACTTCTTCTCTACTACAGACCACCACATTCATTACCTCTGATCCATCCAGAATCTGTCCAGGGTTAAACATCTTTGGTTGATTCTTAATAATAGTACATTTCCTTAAAATTTTAATTAGGATCTTTCTCAACAACTGCTTTCCATTCCCCAAAGTCATGGGACCTCTTGTAAATGGAAGCGTGACGACTTTTAAACTCTTTGTTTTCCAGTTAAATATGACAAGTTCATTCCCAAATCTCCCTCAATCTTCTTGAAAGAATCCATTTCATCAGTCCTCCATTCTGTCCACTTTGAGTCTTCAGGGTCCATGGCCTCTCCAGCCATCTCCAAGCAGCCTGCCTTCAAACCAGACTCCTCCTTCAGTTATGCTAGCAGCAAATTAAATTCCAGTCCATCCAATCCATCCGATTCAACAATTGTTGCTTGCTTCTGATTATTGCCTTTAAGTTTATTTAAAACCATTTTTATTTTATCAAACTTTTTAAATTAAATTTAAAATAAAGTTTCAAATAAAGCTTCTAAGTTGAAAGACTTTATATTCTTTAAATCACATCAAATTAGCTTACTCTAAGATCCTATTAATTACCGCATTGATGACCAATGGCAAATTATAACCCATCACCTTCAGGTTTTATAGGAAAGATTAAAAATTGTTAAAAATTATTTGAGTAACATTTTGAAGACAGTTTTTATTCATTTAGTTATCACACCACCCCTCAATTTTCCACAAATTCACCAAGTTCTTTGTGAGTCCTTTATTGAAATCCAGTTCTATCACCAGGGTTCCTTTAATCCATTTAGAAAGTGTAATGATATGTGAGAATGACTTTTGGGATGAGGGGAAGAGAGGCTGCCTAGGGAAGGATCAGATAAGAGGGGAGAACCCTGCAGCTGCATAATGGGAGAGAAAGAAACTCAGAAAGGATCCTCCCTAACTTTTCAGGCTGAGAAAAGTGTTGGTGGGAGATTTGTTCTTTCAGATTTTAATTTTTTTTATTAAAGTCACATTACAATAAAGCAGAATTAGCACATCTGGAGGTATTTTGCATCAGGATTGCAAGGGAGAAGATTAGCCTGAAAGATTTCTTCTTGATCAACCCATGCTTTCAGGGAATCAACCTGTTGTTTTCAAATAGTTTATGGATCATCTTTTTTTTCTCTGTTCATTTTATTGAATGTTCCCTATAATTGACCAACTGGGTGGATTATATTTTCTTTATATTTTGTCAGTATACAATTGACAAATTTTTCTCAAACTTTTTCATTCACTTATGAAGATATTGGCAGTATTTGTACCCTATTTAAACATATTTGGAGATTGGACAATTGCAGAAGAAAGATTCAATGTGGGATAAGAAACAAAGTTTCCTCTTTTTCAAATTCCTAGCTGTTCCCATTCTAGTTTCATCCCTTTCTGGAGAAGAATGAATTTTGGAATATTTCTGAGAGAAAACTGTACTTGGACCAATATGGAGAGATAACAGCAGATGTTGGCATTCAAGGCTTCTTGGTTCTCCCCAACAAACATCCCAGGAAAGAGATTCTGGCGTATTTTAAAAGACAGAGACTTTCTATCAAAGAAGATGCTCTTTCACAGTTGAAGTTGCTCAATAAGGTGAGAGAAATTTTGGTGTCGTTTCTCTGTTTCCCAAAGCCTGAGGTCCCATTTCAAGTGGGCAAAGCCTATATAGTCTCCAGGGTAGTTGGGCTCTCATGCCAGTTGGTGTCATCTAATGGAAGTTCTTCAACAGATGGGACCTAAGCTTTGCCCTGTTTTATGGAAATCTTTCAAGATCTTACTGGTCAGAGGTTTCTTTCTTCATCAGTTTTATTCAATATTAAAAAATCTTCTGGAATAAAAGTTTCCTAAATCTTTTACATATGTCATCATACTTAATTTTTTCTCAATTCAATCCATTAATAAAGTTTAAAGTAGAAAAGTACTTTATTGTAATATTAAATACCAAAATCAAAAGGGAGGAAGTAAATGAAGAATCTTCCAGTTGTTATCCCTCCTGCATCTGTTTAGAAGTAGTCAGTGATTTTATATTTACCTCAGTGAAGACCAAAGGCTACTTGTCTCCATCCATTTCTCCCTCCATTTTCCACGGATGGAGAATCCTAACATCTTTTCTTTGGCATTCCTCATTTTTCTGCTCAGTCCCTGCCTGAGTCCAACTGTGCGGAAAATTGTCATCCTGGATTTGTCAAGAGGGTTCGAGAAGGAGAGCCAGTTTGCTGCTATAACTGCATTCCTTGTCCGGAGGGGACCTTCTCCACTCAGGAAGGTGGGTCACACTGAGGAAAATGGGAGGCTTTGTGGAACTGGATCCATCCAGAACATTTTCATGAAAGTGCAAGTTAAAAGAGTTCACCAGTTTTTTTTTTATTGAAGTTCACCAGTTTTTTTTTTAACCTACACAATTTATTATTTAAAAGGAAGTAAATAAAAAACAACTTTGAAGGAGGGGCTGGGAAGAGTTGGGGAGAGGAGGTGGAAGACTGAGCAAGCTTTACTACTATTTAAGGAAATATCTCTTCTGATTTTTAGGTTGGACTAATGCTGCTAAATTCACCTTTCTAGGAACATCCGAGTTCTTTGAAACTTGATGAATTGTTTTAGGTCCACCTTCTGAAAGACCTTGCAATTCACTGTACATTGAATCCTCCCCTTGAGGATCACTGAGAAGGTGTCATTGGTCCATAATGTGGTGCTGTAGATAGTTATGGAGGGAACTCATTACGCAAATATTCTGCCAGTCATGTAGATCAATAAATCAGAGTAGAGCTGGAAGGGACCTTGGAGATCTTCTACCCCTGCTGAAGCAGGAGAATCTATACCATTTCAGACAAGTGACTGTCCAGTCGCTTCTTTAAAACATTCAGTGTTGAAGAACCCAAAACCTCTGGAGGCCAGCTGTTCCACTGGTTAATTGTTCTTACTATTAGAAGTTTCTCCTTAATTCAAGATTGTTTTTAAGTGTTACAAGATACTGTAGGTATCCTCCAAGTCCAGTATATTAACCGCCATGTGGCTAAACTCAGGATGTTTGCCTAAAAAGATTATATGATTCATTACTAATTTCTAGTAATGTAGCTCCCTATGAAAATACTAAACATTACACAGGAAATAATTAACATCCTAGGACTTCCCTCAACTTCAAATACCTAGCTATATATATATTTTTTAAAAATATCCTTCTTATGCTCTTTTTAATGAAATCATTAAGAAATACTTCTTGGAAAATGCCAATGGTATCAGTTGTTATCCAAAGAAGGCATTTCCTGTAAGATAAAAGGACAGAATGTTAAAGAAAAATGATTTTTGGTTTCTCAGATGCAGAAAAATGCACCAAATGTCCAGATGACAAATATCCAAATGAAGCCAGAGTCCAATGTATCCCCAAAGTTATAGCCTTCCTGTCTTATGAAGAACATCTGGGCATCATCCTGGTCTCTTTTGCCCTGCTCTTGTTCCTAACTACAGTCCTTGTTTTAATCATCTTCATTAAATATGGAGAAACTCCCATTGTAAAAGCCAACAATCGGGACCTCTCCTACATCCCCCTGGTCTCCCTCCTGCTTTGCTTCTTGTCTCCTTCTCTCTTCATTGGTCAACCAAGAAAAGCCACCTGCCTTCTCCGACAAACAGTTTTCAGCATCATTTTCTCAGTTGCCGTTTCTTCTCTCTTGGCCAAAACCATCATGGTGGTGCTGGCTTTCCTGGCCACAAAACCAGGAAACCAAGTGAAGAGATGGCTGGGGAAGAGCTTGGCCATCTCCATCATCCTTTCTTCTTCTGCTGTCCAAATTATCATCTGCTCCATCTGGCTGGGAGTTAGTTTCTCCCCCCTTCCCTGACTCTGACCTCCACTCTCAGCCTGGAGAGATCATCCTGCAATGCAACGAAGGGGCCGTTGTCATGTTCTACGTCACCCTCAGCTACATGGGCTTCCTGGCTGCCATCTGCTTCACGGTGGCTTTCCTGGCCAGGAATCTGCCTGGGGCTTTCAATGAAGCCAAGCTGATCACCTTCAGCATGCTGGTCTTCTGCAGCGTCTGGGTGACTTTTGTGCCCACCTACCTGAGCATCAAAGGGAAATACATGGTGGCTGTTCAGGTCTTCTCCATCCTGGCCTCCAGTGCTGGTCTGCTGGTCTGCATCTTCATCCCCAAGTGCTACATTATCCTTCTGAGGCCAGACCTGAACACAAAGGAACAGCTTACAGCCAGAACAAATGTAAAAACATGAGATATAATACCATTATGATATTGGAAGAATTGTTAAAGTTTATTTTATTTGAAAGGAGATATTCTTTCCATTTAGACAGTATACAGGAGTCAAAGAAAATATTCATATGTTTCAAAATAGGAAATTATTGAATTGTTCTAGCCCCCTTCCCTTTCAACTTAATAAACCTTGCTGAAAGTTATTCAGAGGAATTTGCTGTTCAACAACAGCTACTGAATTTGACACCTTTAAAAATAATTCAGGCACTTGTTCCTACAGCTAAAAGTGTGTGTGTGTGTGAGAGAGAGAGAGGGAGGGAGAGAGACATAGAGAGAGCAGGAAAAGAGTTCAGGAGGAAGCTGTGGGAACTAAGAACCAGCCTGGTTGCCTGATCCTCTCCCTGAGAATGCCAGAATGATATGAAATCCCATGTCTGACTGGCTGTCAGCTGGGGAGGGAAATCGAATATATAATTCTTTCTTGATTTCCTAATAAAACCTCCTTTGCAGAAAGTGTTCAGCAGAACAGCTGTCTGGGATTTCAGTTTGGGATTGTTTTTGTTTTGTTATGAACTTCACACGAAAATAATAAAAACAAAGTAAATAAAAAATGTGTAAAATTTCCACTGTATTTTTTTTCTTTGATCAACCAGAGAATTAAAATAGCGGTTTTCACACCCTTGAATTTCCCACTCTACAATTTCGACCTAAAGCATATTCTCTGGTCCTCTTCCAAGCTTGTCTTGTCTGTGAAGGGCTGGAGAAGATGTCCAGAGAAAGGGGACCTTGAGACTCTCCCCAGGAGGAGGTTGGAGGGATCCTGTCTAAAGGCAGCTGCATCATTGACCAGGTCACAAACCTTCAATGCTGCATAATATCCATCCAGGTCCAAGAAGGGGGAAGAATAAGGGGGGGGGGGACTTTGAGGTTTCTAGGAAAAGGCACCCATGGAATCTGCTCTGCTCTCTAACCACAGAGATTGCTGATCTGTTGTTAATCAATGTTTATTTCTATGAATGGCTCCCAATTGGGAATAGGATCCCTTTACGAATTTCATTTTAAGGAGGTAAGAAAAGATCTATGGACCAGAAGAAGGTCACTCTAAGATTCACAGGGACCACACAGAGGCCTCTGGTTCTCCCACAAGCAGAAGAAGGCAGAGACTTATGGCTTTGCTCAACATGGAATAGACATTTTTGCACAATTTCACTTTCTTCCATCACACACCACAATATTGGACATACGGACATCTCACTCTAGGAATCCCCAATTCTGGTATCCCAATTTAATCTAAGAAAATATTTCCAACTTCCACAGCCCCATTCAATAAGAACTAAGGTGGGACTGGAACTCAGGAGTCTCCTGGTGATTGGCCCAAAGTCCCCCAGGAAGTTTTCATGCCTAAGGGGGGGGGATTAGAACTCGAGTCCCCTGGGGATTGGCTCCAAGTCGCCCCTTTGGCTTTTATTTGAAGGTAAATAAATGTAAAAATATGAGATACAACACCATTATGATATTGGAAGAATTGTTAATGTTTCTTTTATTTGAAAGGAGATATTCTTTCCACTTAGAGAGTAGGCAGGAGCCAAAGAAAATCAAATCTACTTGCTTCAGAATGAGAAATGATTGAATGGCTGTACTTCTTGTATCTCCCTATTCAACCCAATAAATCTTGCTAAGGAGTACTCTGTGAAAATCATTCAGAGGAATGTAATATTCAGCAACTACCAATGAACCAGACACCTTATGAAAAATAATTGAGGCACTTGTTCCTACTGACAGAAATTAAATGTTTGTGTACGTAAGAGAGAGAGTAAGATCCTAAGGTAAGATGAGAGCTGTAGGAGCCCTGCTCTAACCGTGTTGTTGGATCATCTCCACGAGAAGCCTTGGAATGGCAGAATGACCTGGAATGCAGGGATTGACCTGCTCTCCATCACTATTATGTCCTCCTTTCTTGATTTCCTGATAAAGCCTCTTTCACAGAAAGCATCTACCGGAACAGCTGTCTGAGGTTTCACTTTGGGTTTGTTATTATTTAAGTATCTCCCTTTTAGAAATCCACACTCTAATTTTTCCTTCCTCATCCAGAGAATGAAAATAGCAACAACTAACACTATTCTGTCCCTTTAATTTCCCACTCTATAATTTGTCCATAAAGCCTTTCCCTGCGTTCAATGCCGCCTATTCATCCAGGTCAAGAAGGGGAGGGGGAGTAATGGGGATGGGGGGGGCACATCCAGGTTTCTAGCAAGAGGCACCCATGGAAAGTCTTCTGCTTTCCAACCACAGAGATTGTGGGTGGATCAGGAGTCAGCCTGAGGTTTCAGAATGGCTTCTGATTGCCACTCGGGTCACTTTGCAAATTCCATTTTAAGCAGGTAGAAAAGGTTTGATGGATCAGAGCAAGGTCAGTCTAAAATCCACGCTGACCCCCCAGATGCCTCTGGTCTGCCCACAAGCAGGGGGGAGGGACGTGTCACTTGGCCCAACATGGAACCAGGCAGGGGTGGGATTCAGCCAGTTCCCACGGGTTCCCTAAAACCGGTTGTTAATTGTATGAACTGTTTGGCCAACCGGTTGAATTGTCTCGGCCTGCCCCCCAACCCCTTCCTGAGGGTGTGTTCCCCCCACTCAAGAAAACGACCTGTCTCAAGATCCCATGGACCTCTTTGGCTCAGGAAGTCCAGTTCCCCGGTGGCTCTCTTTCTCCGCCAAGCGAAGAAATTGCAGAAACTCTGCAGAGTCCAGAATAGGGCTTCCTCGAACTTTGGGATTGGGAGGGTCCAAAAAGGAGGAAGACCAATGGGAAGTCTCCTTTCTGTAGCGTCATCAGTCTCCAGGCAGAGTCTCCCTCTACTTCACCCTGCACTGGGAGAGCGTTCCAAGCAGAGAAGAAGCCCCAGTAGGTTCTTCAGGCCAAGATCTCCCCTCCCACTTTCCCTGCCCCTCTCTCTCTCCGCAGAACTGGCTTTCCTCTTTCTGGTGAAGCCCCAAAGGACTCTGCCCGGAGACCGATGACGCTCAAGCAGGGAGAATTCTCATTGGTCTTGCCGCTAGTTCTGGCCCGGCCCTCCCACCTCCAAAATCCGAGACAAACGCTCCACACCCCTTCCAGATTCCTCCTCTAGGGCTGGAAGCATCAGGCCGGGGAGATACATGCACTCGCTGCCGAACCCAGAACGGGCCTTCAGAAGACACAATGCCTGAGAAGAACGGGATCTGTAGAGAAATGCAGGCTACAACCAGTGAATCGCGTTTTGCTATTATCCGGTGAAGCCCCAGCGGACCAATACGAATTCTCCCTTCTGTAGCGTCATCAGTCTCCGGGCATATTGGAGTTTTAGGGGGGGGGGAATCGGAAGGGGCTGCTTTGTCCAGACGTTCTGAGCAGGAGAGACATGTGTTTGAAAGAAGGAAACGGCGTTTTTCTTCCGTGAAACGAAGCGGTGCCTTTCCCGAGAGAGCCCAGCGGAGGGTTCCCCCAGGAAGGGGTGGGTGGGTGGAAGCTGGGGAGAGGATCCAGCAGGATTAGATCCCTGGGGATTCTCTCCGCCTCTTCCTGGTTTACCTAAGGGCTTTCCATAGCTTGATTTCAGATTGAGGGGTTTCTGTGACCCCCAAGTCTTCCCTGGCTATGGGGTCCGCCTCCCCTCTTCTCATCCAGCACAGCGCCTCTTCCTATGACAGAAACCTTCATCTCTGAACTGAAATCGGTGATTCTGAATTGTGGGAAGGAAGATTTGATCTTGGACTTTGGAGGTGGGAGGGGCCTGAACCATCGGCAGCACCAATGGGAATTCGCCCTGCTTGAGTGTCATCGGTCTGCGGGAAGAGTCCTTTGTGGCTTCACCTGAAGAAGGAGGATTCGTGGCAGAGAGAGAAGGGGAGAAATTGGGAAGGGGGATCCGTTTGGTATTGTGGGGGGGCTATAGCTCAAGGAGGGTTCATGGCAGCCCTAGACGGGACCCTCTCTTTTCTTTGCTCTCTTCACGGATTTCCACTTCCCCCCTTCTTATTTCCCCCCATTGGCATCCACAACAGCAATTCTTGGACCCAAAATCCATTTGGGCTTTCACTGGGTCTCCAAACATTTCCCGCACCTGGGTGCAGAAGCTAACCATCCATGGGTGGCTGCCCTGCATGAGCGGTGGAGTCACCCAATGGGCTGCTGGGCCGGTCAAAAGATGGATGATGAGTCCCACCTTTTCACCGTCTGTCTGGAAATCAACTGGCCTCAAACACGTGAAGAGCTGGCAGTGACCCAGAAACACCAGGAACTGCTCCAAAGTTCCATCAAAGGTATCAGGCAGCAATTCTGGGCATTTCCTTCGAGGGTCTGCTGAAGCAGCTGCCTGCATTTGGGCCAACTGGGAGGAGAGCTGGGCCATTGGCTGGGCTAACTGCATGTTGACCGCTAGAAGTTGTTCCATGCTCCCACATGGCAAGCAGTGCTGGCTATTTACCGCTGTGGCGGTTGGTGCGCATGTTTGTGGCATTGGGGCTGGAGCCAAGCACTCTGACAATCTGTGGCCAAGTTGACAGCAATAGTGGCATTTTATTGGCCCCCAGGAGAAAAGAAACCTAGTTACATCTCTAAACTTAGAAACCGCCTCATCACATTGTTCCGCTATCCATCCTGTAGCTTCCCCCTTGGTAATCCCTTCTTCCATTGCTGAGAACCTTTCTCTGTAGGAAGGTGGGGTAAGAACCTGTTGGGACATTGCAGGTGAGACTGGACTCGGGGGTGGGGGGTCAATCCCTGGTTGGCTACTGCCCAGTTATCTGCCATGGTGCCATCTGCTGAGGGAGGGCAGATGCCCCTGGCATCCCTTCCATCCATGACCTGGGATTAAGACCCATCCCGGGGTTGCCTGATTCACAGGTTGCAGTTCAACCAACAATGGCTGGCAGCGGGGGGCGGTTGTATGCCAAGAACCCTCTGCTGGCTTGGAGGATTTTCCCATACTGATGGCTTCGCAGGTGCCCACTGGCATCTTTTCCATCCATACTTTGGGAAGAAAGCCCAATTTGGTGGTGCTTCATTCACAAGCTGCAGCCCAATTTCTGGTGGCTGGCAAGTGAAAGATCTGGCCAAATCCCTTCTTGCTGGCTGGGCTGAATTTCCCATTTTGATAGGGAATCTGTCTTCAACTCAGTTGCAGATTATTGGTACATTTCATTTATTGCTGTTTTGAAGGAGTCAAAATCTCCACTCCAGTTTTTTTTCCAAGCCTTGGCTGGGGGGAAGGAGGGGGAGCATGCACTCACGTTTAGTTGTCCAAAATGGTCCGGGAAGCCCATCAGAGATGACTGCGTGAGGGTGGCTGGGATCTCCATTCATCAGATCTGGCCATCCTCTAGTCGTGTGGAGAATAAGCCTCTCCAGTCCCCTCTGTTCCATCCCCCTCAGGCTGTGCCTCTTGCCAGACGCAATAAATCTTGAAACAGAAATTCCTTCACCTTTGAACATTTGCAGAGAAGCATCTCATCTCAGCTTCTTATCTCAAAAGGCTTTCTCATAATTGTTCACTGATATTTTATGCTGACCCGGTCAGATTTGGGAATCAGCAACCCCTCACCAGCCCCCATTGCCGGGGTGCTGGTGATTTATTTTAAAAAGAGAATTGGGATAATGTCAGCGTTTCAAGTATTATGCAGAATTAAATCAGAGTCCAAGGCTAAACTATCCTTAAAGTTCCAATTTAATAAATCAGACATGTTGGCAACCATCTGTGGAATCCCAATTCTGTAAGTTGCCTAGGATTCCCACCCAGTTGAAAGTTCATGATCTTGTCCCCACACCCACAAATCCATCACATGGTCCAATCTTCTTCTTCCATGCTGGCATCTCCACCCAGCTGGTTCCGGTCAGGTGCAGAGGTGCAGAGACAAAAGATGACCTTGAGCTTCTAGAAAAAAATGACAACACATTCCACAATTCTACTCCTTTTTATTCCCCCCTCCCAACTACTACACTAATGAAACACGATAATGAAATAACAGAGAGTGTGGCAGGCCAAAGATCATAAAAGGGATATAACTGCAGGCCTGACGACTATGCTGTAAAACTCAGTCATATACCCTAACATAGACAGATTCCTTTCTGGCAGTGTTTATCTTTTGATTGGTCTATTAACAGCACAAAAGGTGTGAGGATTGCTCTGGTAGTTTGAGTTGCTTGCCAATTCCTGGAGGGAATGGGGATGGCATTTGAAAGGACCCATGAAGGATCCAGATCCCAATGCAAGAAGGACACAACTGACTGCAGGCACATGCTTTCGCAGAGGCACATGTGCCACAAATGCCCAACAACCAAATGCTCAAAAGGAAAACATCTTTACAGCAGCACAACTCATATACATATTACAATGGAACAAATTCCTATAACATAACCAGTTTCTACTTCATGTAATAATACTTATTACTTTTTATTTATTACCATTTCCTTCATTTCTCTCCCTTTTGTGCTCCTTCCTATGTCACTGTTTGTTTGTTTGTCTCTGATAGCTGCCTTTGGAGAATTTGCTTCCATCTGAATGGAATCTGATATGTTGGAGTGATGACTCAAAGTGCCTCTTTTTGGATTGCTTGTTTTATTTTTTGAAGCTTTTCTTCCTAGTGCATTTTTAAATGCATATGAGTCAAGGTGCCCCACTGATATTTTGTTTGTTTGTGGAGAGGAAACTCCACACGGAACACTTTCTCTCCCTCCCTCCCTCTCTCTTTCTCCCTTCCCTCCCTCTCTCTTTCTCCCTTCCCTTCCTCTCATTGGCTGGCAATGAACTGTCACCTGAGCCCAAAAGCCCAGGGCGAACAGTGTTTCTCCCAAAAGGCCGTGAGGAAGGGCCTGGGACTAAAGATTCTGGGTCCCATTGGCCGACACAAACAGCTAGGGTCCTAACACCGGAGGCGAAATGGTAGAGGTTAATGGCTGGGGGCGGAAACCTGAAGGCGAAAAAGGGACGGCGAAGGGTACGAGGAGAACAGTCCCATTCCGGCAAGTGGAAGCAGGCAGATGAGCGGGAGCAAGCAGAGACAAGCAGGAGCAGATGGCCAGGTAGGAGAAGGCCGAGGCAGGTGGGAGCAAGTCGAGATGGTCTGGAGCAAGATGAGATGAGCAGGTGTAAGCCGAGATGACCAGGCAGGAACAGGCCAAGGCAGGTAGGAGCACGCTGAGATGGTCTGGAGGAAGATGAGATGAGCAGGTACGGCTGGATGGCCTCCTGCTGTGAGGATGGAACTTCCCATGCAGGAGAAGCTGAAGAAACATTGAGGGTCTGCTTGGTAGATGTTGCTCGATGTTTGGGTGTGAATCCTTTAGAAAATTCAAGCAAACCTTCAAAATCAGCTTCTCCTTCTTTCTGATCTGAAAGGTATAAAAACATTTTTTTAGTGCCTCATTGCTTCACCATTTCTAATGAATAAAATCTTGGCATAAGGCCATAAAAACGTATGAAACCTAAAACCAAATTCATTCAAGAAGTTACTATATATCATACGTTCTGTGCATGCTTACCTTCCGGGGGAGATTTGGTGCTGCATTGCTGATTCCTCAAATGGCGTAGGTTTGGATTACGCGGTTGTTATCATTCAGAAGGACCTTCAGCGCAAAAAAGACTTTTTCTATAAATACTCGATCTTTGTTCTTGAAGCTCCTTCCTATAAAGTGAACAGAACAACAGAGAAGGATAAGTTGCACTCTCTGTAAGCAACCACTGAAAGTTAAGGCCAACAGCAAAGTTTTGACACCCCTGTTTCAGAGTGGAGGAGTGGTCAGAGTGGTCGTTGAAGCACTTGGAGGTTTATCTGTGTCCTCAGGATCACCTGAGCAGTGTTCCTGGTTCTTGTAATCTGCGATTTTTCCTCTGGAGAGCATCCCTTCTCCCACACCATTCAAAAGCTGTTCATCCCAAATTTCATAGATAAAGGTCTGTAGAGCTTCTTAATCATCCGGGTCATGGTTGTCCTTTGGGATCTTTGGAAAAACTATAACTTGGATGACTAAGAATCTCTACAGACATTCCCCTTTCCTGCGTTCCCCTCCCTGTTTTCTTGGGTCTTGAAAGAAGCAAAGTTGGGATAAATATGTAGGTATACAGTATATCACAAATTCAATAAAATGTATTTATCTATTTGTGAAAAACATACCTCTGCAAAAAATGCAGCGTAATCCCTTCTTGCAGCTTCCCTTTCCATAAAAAGATATGGAAATATACGAGGAATGAGCCTCCTGGGAAATCTATCCATCGCGCACATCCTCATCGCTCTGAAAAGGAGAAATTGTACATATTAGGAGTAGAAGATCTCCTTCCATCTGGACAAGTTGAACACCATATTTTCAAGCCTAAAAGGGAATTCTGTACTTTACCTTTCCAGAGAGGCAAATCCTTTATGCTGCTCCTCAGGATCACTCAGCATGTCCCAGCCGTGCTCTTTGTTGATGGCCTCCAAAACGTGGCAGTCTGTCTTGCCTATTCGCAAGATGTTCTTCAGGGCCTCGACTGCCACACTGCAAGCAAATACATGATACGGTAGAGTTGGTCAATGGGCCAATTCTAGTTCCATGCATCAGATGATGGAGCAGGGAGGCTGCTAGAGAAGGTTATAGATAGTGATCCGAGGATCCATATGGCCCAGCTTCACAAACGGGGCCCTACATCTCCCTGTCCCTGGAATCCACCACAATCTTCTGGATGATTGTAGCCAACCCCCCCCATCCCCCACCCAAATCCTAGAATGATACCAGATGCAAAATGTCTGCCTTGCCCTGCCTTGCCCCTTCCCTAGGCTTGTGCATCAGAAACGGGCTCAGCATATACAATTTCACCAGTGGTGGTGCACAGAGGCCACCAGGTGGGTGGGCGGAGTCTCCGATCTGATCCGAACTGGGAGCAACCCACCTCTGAATCTCACATCTTACCTTAATGCTAACACCCTTCAGTTTAATGCTTAAACGGGGTTGTTAATATTGTTGGGGGGGGGATCTGAATTACCTGCAGGGACTACAGTTGGTGTTGCTGTCCAGACTCCCAGTTATCGAGCATTCTCTGCTGGCCTCAGGAATATAAAAGAACCAATAAAAGAGAAGACTTTCCAGTTTCCCTTTTATCAGTTCCTCGCTTTTAAGGACTGTAATAAAGTCCCAAAGGGCGGCACACAGCTGTGGGGAGAGAGAAAGAAAGGGAGTTGGGCTTCTAGCCTTTTCTACCAAAAATCAGCTGGCTGGCAGGAGGCACATGCACATGTGCGGTGGAGCTGAGCTGGGCAATGGCTGGAGGCATCTGTGTCATAGGTTCGCCATCACAGGTATAGTGTTTTCTGCTTGTGCAAGGGGTTGGACTAGCGGACCTCCAAGGTCCCTTCCAATTCGGTACTGGATAATTCTGTGGAACAATAAAACAAAGGTATCGTACATTCTGGATTAAATTATTTGCCAAATATTCGGTAGTTTTCCAACAAAAATGTTTTTTCCCCCCAAAGTTCCGTTATAAGGATAGGAATGATCATGCATACAGAAAAGAAGGCATTGCGAACAATCTGAACTCTGAAAGAAGTTGCTGAAAATTTATTCGGAAAAGCTTGTCAAGATAGGGCAGATTTGTGGGGACAATGGCACTGGAAGGTTTTTAATTCCACATATTCATCTTCACGTAGACACCTCCATCTGCACAACCAATCTTGACAAGGTTGCCTTGCCTAACCATACTTCTTGGCCAGTATTTAGGGCTCCTTGCCTGCTGGTCCTCCCTCAACGTCAGCCTCGTTTTTATAGATCTCTGCAAGGGACATTCACATGGTCGGAGCTACTCAGCCGAGCTGATCTCCAGGAAATCCTTCGTTCGGTCGTATTAAATATGGACAGGTAGTCCTCAACATAGGACCATAATGGAGCCCAACATGGATGTTACTAATTGAGAAATTTGTTAAGGGAGTTTTGCCCCATCAATGACTTTTCTTGCCACATTTCTGAAGTGAATCACTGCACTTGTTCAATTGGTAACACGGTTGGGAAGTGAACCTGGTTTCCCCACTAGTGGTGGGTTTCAATTTTTTTTAGAACCTATTCTGTAGGTGTGGCCTGTTTTGTAGGAGTGGCACAGCAGTCATGTGACTGGATGGGCGTGGCCAACTTGGAAAATGTGATAAAACTCACTTAACGATGCTCTTGCTTAGCAACCAAAATTTTGGGCTCAATTGTTGTCATAAGTTCTCTTTCTTTTTCTTTCTTTCACTTTTTCTTTCTTTCATTTCTCTCTCCCACAGTATCAGAATGAGGATGGTATATATTTTATATGGTTTGTCCTAAGAGCAACAACCAGGCAGGGCAACAGTGTCGTGTTGAAAAATGAATTAAAGGAGTAAAAACAGTAAAAATCTGGCTGTAGGAGATCCATTGTCATTCTGGAGCAGTGGTTCTTAACCTGGGTGATATTGCCCCCCAGGGGGCGATTTTGTTTTTCAGGGGGGGGGCAAAGGAAGGGATGGGGGGCAATATGGGGGCGATGGAGTGAGTGGTTTGGAGGACACTTTTGAGACTTTTTTAGTACAGTGAACCGCTGTATATCTGTCGTACAAAAACATCAGATCACTCACTATCAGTGGATTGAAGTTTTAAAATGTTCCTCCAGCTTCAGTACAGAACGCTGTACATATGTGAATATGCATCGCTCATCCTCATGCACGTTGCGCAGGAGCCTCTATCACTCTACCCATACAGTGGTGCGCCATTGGCCTTTTTACAGTGTGCATGAATATATATTTTCCTTGAATCTTAATTTAGTTTCAGAGTTTTTGTCTTGAAATTCTTAGTTCCTGCATTGCGGTTTGTTCTTATGCCCTTTTTCTATTTCTTTTTGTGTCTTAAAATTCACTTGTAATTAAATCATTAAATGTTACTGTTTTTTTCAGGCATTTCATTTTCTTGCAATTGGATTTTTTTCCAGTGGTCATTGCATTTACGTGTCTTGAATAAATAAGATAATGATGAAATACATGTATCACGAAGTTTGGGAGTAAAGTGATGGGTGGCATCAGAATTTTTCACACAGTTGAGATATGGGAAAAAGACTTGAAATAAATTATTTGCATCGATATGTCCTGATGACAATTTTAAAGAAAACAAAAAGTGTGTTTGCATAAATTGAAGAATTATTTCCCTGTGTTGTGATGGAGAGGTTATGTTGGGGGAGGGGGGGCGATGATAACGTCCTCAAAGGCTCAAGGGGGCAATTCTTTCAAAAAGGTCAAGAGCCACTGATCTGGAGCATAAAAAAACACACCCTGTAATTGACTTAGTAATGGCTGAATCAGAAACATTCTATCTGGCAGAACCTAACTTTCCTTCCCAATATAAATGGACCTTTTGTGCAGCACAAGATTCAAAGAGTCTTTCAAAGGAAGGTCAAACTGGCGTTGAACTAACACGCTCAAAGCTCTTTTTCATGGCCAGAAAACCTACATTTAAGAGGAGCTTGTCAAGGGGCATAGAAAGCCCCAGGGAGGCTTCCACCCACAGACACCTCTGGAAAAGCCAGGCGTTGGCTCCTCTCTGTCCCTCCAGCCAGAAGGACCTGGGAAGGGATGCATCCAAGGTGGGGGGGATCAGTTGGAGAAACTAACAGGGCCTGCCAGATCCCCCCCCCCCTCATTGACTGTCTCAACCACAACTGGCGATGAAGCAAAGACCTTTTCCGGATTGCTGGTGGTGGAGGTGCGGGCCCCTCACCCGTGCTCAGCAAAGCAAGTCCAGAGAAGTCCTTTGCGCTGGCTGGAAAAGGTCTTCACTCCCTCCCTCTTGCAACATGCCCCGATGCGAAAAACGCCGAGATCGCCGCACTTGGGGCTGCTGCGACGTCCAGGGAGGCTAAACCCAAGCCACATTAGCCCCCAAAGCTCCCCCCTCCTGCTCGCTCCCCCCCCCCGCCCTCCTGCCCAGTTGAAAGAATCGAGGGCTTCTTCCACAGCCGAGGAAGGAACAAGAGCGGAGGACTCACCCACCCTGCTAGGCTGCCCCAGGGCTCTGCGCCCCTCAGAAACAGCGGAGTCGAAGGAGGGTCCCTCCCTGTCCCTGGATCCTCTGGGGAAGGGCCGGGGACCGCACTGGACCTCGTTCCAGCTGCCGCTACTCTCTTACCCTCTGGGAGCCAGGTAGGCTGCTGTTCCCTTCACCACACAGTTGATCCTACCTTTGGGCTGCTACTCCCTCCTACCCCACACCTGATTATAAGTTCAACTATTGCTCTTCCACCAACCCCATACCTGGTTGTGTAGTTGGGCTGCTGCACCATCCCACCCCACATGTGATCCTTCAGTTGGGGGAGGTGGGGGAAGCAGCAGCCCAACTCAGTATTCTGTGTGGGGTGGGGTAGACCATGAGCATAACTGGCGGATTACATTTGGGGTAGAGGAGGAAGTAGCCCAACTGAAGGATCACATGTGGGGTGGGATGGTGCAGCAGCCCAACTACACGATCAGGTGAGGGGTTGGGGGAAGAGCAGTAGTCCAACTTACAATCAGGTGTGGGCTGGGGGGGAGCAGCAACCCAACGGTAGGATCAACTGTGGGGTGAAGGGAGCAGCAGCCCAAGTGCAGAATTATTTGAGGTGTGGCGGAAACAGACGGAATGGGACTGTTCTCCTCCTACCCTTCGCCACCCCTTTTTTGCCTTCAGGTTTCCACCCCCAGCCATTAACCTTCACCCTCTTGCCTCCTCTGTTAGGACCCAAGCTGATCGTTCCGGCCAATGGGACCCTGCCTCTTCAGTCCCAGGCCCCTCCTCACTGGGCTTTTGGGAGAAACACTGTTCACCCTGGGCTTTTGGGCTCAGGTGACAGTTCACCACCATCCAATCAGAAGAAGGGAAGGGAGAAAGAGAGAGGGAGGGAGGGAGAAAGTGTTCCGTGTGGAGTTTCCTCTCTGGGGGTTTGTTTCTCCGCCCAGTTGCCTTGGGTCCGAGCTAGAAAATCCTTTGCCCACACAAACCCCAAATACACAATGGCCACAGGAAAGTTAAAATCATGACTTTCTACTTGTCACAATTCCTCAGACTCCTTCTCTTACTTTTACGCCAAAGCTTGTAATATTATAATTATTTTATTCATATAAGCTAATTACATTGCAAAACTCAGTCATATACCCTAACATAGAGAGATTCCACTCTGGCAGTGTTTATCTTTTGTTATTCCTGATTGGCCTATTAGCAGCACAAAAGGTGTGAGGATTGCTCTGGTAGTTTGAGTTGCTTGCCAATTCCTGGAGGGAATGGGGATGGCATTTGAAAGGACCCATGAAGCACATGCTTTCGCAGAGGCACATGTGCCACAAATGCCCAACAACCAAATGCTCAAAAGGAAAACACCTTTACAGCAGCACAACCCATATACATATTACAATGGAACAAATTCCTATAACATAACCAGTTTCTACTTCATGTGATAATACTCATTACTTTCTATTTATTACCATTTCCTTCATTTCTCTCTCTTTTTCTCAAATTAAAAGTGCACTCAGGTGTAAAGGAGGGAGGGAAGAAGAACAGCTTCAAAAAATAAAACAAGCAATCCAAAAAGAGGCACTTTGAGTCAACACTCCAACATATCAGATTCCATTCAGATGGAAGCAAATTCTCCAAAGGCAGCTATCAGAGACAAAGAAACAAACAGTGACATAGGAAGGAGCACAAAAGGGAGGGAAATGAAGGAAATGGTCGTTGGTTGAACTGCAACCTGTGAATCAGGCAACCCCGGGATGGGTCTGAACCCCAGCTCATGGATGGAAGGGATGCCAGTGGGCACCTGCCCTCCCTCAGCAGATGGCACCATGGCAGATAACTGGGCAGTAGCCAACCCAGGGATTGACCTCCCCCCCACAGAGTCCAGTCTCACCTGCAATGCCCCAACAGGTTCTCACCCCACCTTCCTACAGAGAAAGGTTCTCAACAATGGAAGAAGGGATTACCAAGGGGGAAGCTACAGGATGAATAGCGGAACAATGTGATGAGGCGGTTCTGAAGTTTAGAGATGTAACTAGGTTTCTTTCCTTGTGGGGGCTAATAAAATGCCACTATTGCTGTCACACAATAAAAGGGCATGAATAGTCTTTAGGAGGCTTGTAGAGTGCTCATGGGGGTGCCCCCCCCAAAGAGCAAAAAATGGCCAATATTTTTCTCAAAAAAAGGGCATGCATAGCCTTTAGGAGGAGTATAGTCCTGGGGACTGGGGGGGGCAAAATTGAGCAAAAACCAGTCTGTTTTTCACTCATTTCTGCCCTCCCCAGCCCCCAGGAGCTCTCTAGATGCCTCCTACAGGCTCTGCACAGCCATTTTGGTGAAGGGGGTGAGGTATTGGGAGGTAAAAAATGCTGTATTCAGTGTATAAGATGCACCCAGATTTTCAGCCTCTTTTTTGAGAAAAAAAGGTGTTTCTTATACTCCGAAAAATATGGTACATTAAACTTTTCCATCACTGGCCTCTGCCTGCAATATTCAAAATGGCCACGAGGTAGCAGGCTGTTATCGGTCCCGCAATTTCCCATGGATTTTTTTTTTGGGAAGCAATTATTTTTATTACTTATTCATATTTATATTACATTTTGAGATGACTGCTGTCAGTCTGTCATATTCAAAATGGCCACAAGATGGCAACCCAAATACAAAACGTATGCCAGGAGAAGATTCAGGGTCCAATTTTGTGGTTAAAAATGGTGCTAGTTGCTGTTTTTAAAATTAAGACACGTAATCATTTTCAAAGGAAAACAAGGAAGTCCATTTGCCTCTTGAAAAAGCACCTTTGGGACATTTTCCATTGAGGTTTTTTTTCATATTTGTACCCAGTTGATTGCTCATTGGTTGCAATAGGAATTGATTGACAAACATGAATTGATCAGCTGGCTTGTTGCCTGAACCTGGAATTCTGGGGTGAGAGTGACTGTAGTCATCCAGATGGTTTTTAATGCCTAAGGATAGAATAGACTAGAGTAGACTAGGATGGAGTGGAGTGGAATAGAATAGCAATAGCACTTAGAGACAGCCTATTGCCCCCAACAATCTAGGTCCTCATTTTACCCACCTCGGAAGGACAGAAGGCTGAGTAAACCTTGAGCCTGGTGAGATTCAAACTGCCAAATCGCAGTCAGCTGGCAGTCAGCAGAAGGAAACTGCAGGACTGCATTCTAGTCACTGTGCCACCATCGCTGAGTAGAGTGTAGTGTAGTGTAGTGTAGTGTAGTGTAGTGTAGTGTAGTGTAGTGTAGTGTAGTGTAGTGTAGTGTAGAGTAGAGCAGAGCAGAGCAGAACAGAACAGAACAGAACAGAACAGAACAGAACAGAACAGAATAGAATAGAACAGAATAAATAGAATGGCACCAAACTCTATAGCTCTGGGTGACCTTCCCCAGCAGTCTCTGGAGACAAGAGACCATGTTGAAGGACAGCAGAAGGTCAATATCCTTGTTATTCAAGCTTTTCCTTTTCACTTGAAGCTTAGCTTCTCTCCTTTTGAATCATGAAAGCACCTGGATATTCCACTTTGTGAGAGTTGTTATATACCGTATTTTTGGACTATAAGACGCACCTTTCCCCCCCAAAAGAGGGTGAAAATTTGGGTGCGTCTTATACACTGAATGTAGCCCCACCCACCCACCCATTGGCCCCAACCCTTTGGCCTCTGCCTCCCAGCAATTTACCTCTTTGTAGCAAATGGGGGCTTGCGGGGGCTTCAATGGGCTATAGCAATCCCTGCAGCCTGAAAAGCTGATGATCGGAAGAAATGGAAAGTGAAATTTGCTGTTTTCAAATTGCTGGGAGGCAGATTTTTTTTTCTTGCGCTATTCAGGCTGTTTGCTGCAAGGAGGCAAGTCAACAACTATAAATGCCTATACAATGTTCAAATCATTAGACTTATTTTTTAAAGACTGCTTTATTATTCTAGACAATTTATCAAAATGAAGAAGCTTTTTAAAATAAATGCTTGATCTGAAGAGGCCCCGTGCTATTGTTTTAAAAAGCGCTATTCTTTTAAATAGCAGAGAATAACTATACTTCCAGAAAGCACATCAATTTTAACAGCATCTGTACAAGTATAGACTGAAATATAACACTACAAGCAGTGTATATTTTCTGTAATATTTGTTCCAAGGAGGCAAATTGCTGGGAGGCAGAAGCAGATATTTTCCCCTTGTTTTCCTCCCCATAAGCTAGATGCGTCTTATACTTCGGAGTGTGTTATACTCTGAAAAATATGGTGGTGTACTGTGTTTCCCCCAAAAGAAGACAGGGTCTTGTTTTCTTTTAACCCCTAAAATAAGTGCTTGGCCTTAGTTTTGGGGAGGTCTTATTATTTTTGAGGTACAGAAGGTGTATAGTGTATTGTTGTCAGTTGAAGTTTACATTCTGGTCCTCTGTTGGAGTGGGAAAATGCTCTCTCCTGATTGTTTGGGTGATCAGTTTCCTATAAAAGGTGCTGTGTCAACCAGGGAGTTGATACCCCACAGGCAGTATTGAATAAACGGCTGTTAGAATTCACTCTGGCCTCGCCTCCAATCTTCGCCCAGAACATAACAGGAGTCCTTTGAGTTCTTCTAATTCTTCTTTAGAAACAGGAAGGGGATTGATTGGTTCACCCCATGAATTGTGGACCTCCTGCTCCTGGTTCTGGTGCTGCTGGTGTCCCAGCCAGTCTCTGGGAAGCTGAGAATGAAGTACCCACTGAGTATGGAGCACCAGGATAGAAACAATTTGTCATTGGGAGAATCCTCAGTTTCACCAGAAGATTGCATACAACAAGGACTTCCAACCAGGCTCCTCCTGGTCAGTTTCCTTCCTAAGTCATTCCCTGTGCTGGAGTTTCCTTTCCTCTGTTTGCATTCCTCTTAACACTTTCCTTCTTTTCTCTTTACTCCACTTACTCCTCTATGAAAGGACCTGTCTCTAATTTCCTGCATGGTCTGGATTTCCAAAGCTTCTCTCTTTTTCTCTTATTTTGTGAAAGTCACTGAAATCCCAAGGTGAGACGGAATAAAAACTGTGACAACTCCAGATTATTTTCCTTCTCTCCATCCAAACTTGACTTCATCCCTTGAATGCTAACTTTTGTTTAAAGTAGTGATTGAAACAGTTGTCGTGGTCCTTGCCCAGACCAGTTCCATATTTTTTATAATTGCTGATAGATATTACAATACTTGATCATTGTAGAAACAACTGATTTTTTTTTTTAGAATTAGTAAATGTTTCCCACAGTAAAAGAATCCTAATACTTTTATGATAGGTCTATTTTAATGATTAAATTATTTTGAATCCTCTTTAGTAGTCAGGTAAAGAATAGTACTTTTACAAATAATGGTGTGTTTGTGACTCTTAATACCTCATGTTTTTACATTTGTTCTGGCTGTAAGCTGCTCCTTTGTGTTCAGGTCTGGCCTCACAAGGATAACGTAGCACTTGGGGATGAAGATGCAGCCCAGCAGCCCAGCACTGGAGGCCAGGATGGAGAAGACCTGAATAGCCACCATGTATTTCCCTTTGGTGCTCAGATAGGTGGGCACAAAAGTCACCCAGATGCTGCAGAAGACCAGCATGCTGAAGGTGATCAGCTTGGCTTCGTTGAAGGCCCCAGGCAGATTCCTGGCCAGGAAAACCACCGCGAAGCAAATGGCAGCCAGGAAGCCCATGTAGCTGAGGGTGATGTAGAACATGACAACAGCCCCTTCGTTGCATTGCAGGATGATCTCTCCAGGCTGGGAGTGGAGGTCAGAGTCAGGGAAGGGGGGAGAAACTCCCAGCCAGATGGAGCAGATGATAATTTGGACTGCAGAAGAAGAAAGGATGATGGAGTTGGCCAAACTCTTCCCCAACCATCTCTTCACCCTATTTCCTGGTTTTGTGGCCAGGAAAGCCAGCACCACTGTGATGGTTTTGGCCAAGAGAGAAGAAACAGCAACTGAGAAGATGATGCTGAAAACCGTTTGTCGGAGAAGGCAGGTGGCTTTCCTTGGATGACCAATGAAGAGAGAAGGAGACAAGAAGCAAAGCAGGAGGGAGACCAGGAGGATGTAGGAGAGGTCCCGGTTGTTGGCTTTGACAATGGGAGTTTCTCCAAATTTAATGAAGGTAATTAAAACAAGGACTGTGGTTAGGAACAAGAGCAGGGCAAAAGAGACCAGGATGATGCCCAGATGTTCTTCATAAGACAGGAAGGCAATAACTTTGGGGATACATTGGACTCTGGCCTCATTTGGATATTTGTCATCTGGACACTTGGTGCATTTTTCCACATCTGAGAAACCAAAAATCAATTTTCTTTAATATTTCATTCCTTTTATTTTTCATTAAAAATAGCATAGGAAGGATGTAATTTTTTTTAAAAGTAGCTAGGTATATGAAGTTGAGGAAAATCCTAGGGTGTTAATTATTTCTGGTGTAATGTGTAATGTAATTCATAGGAAGCTACATTATTACAGGTTAATAATGAATCATATAATCTTTTAATACAAATATTTAGAGTCCTGCCACATGGCAATTAACATACTGGACTTAGAGGATACCTACATTATCTTGTAACATCTGGAAGCTATATGGAATTCAGGAGAAATTTCCTAACAGTGACAACAATTAACCAGTGAAACAGCTGGCCTCCAGAAGTTGTGGGTGCTTCAACATTGGATGTTTTTAAGAAGAGACTGGACAGTCACTTGTCTGAAATGGTATCAGGTCTCCTGCTTCAGCAGGGGGTAGCATTAGAAGACCTCCAAGGTCCTTTCCAGCTCTACTCTGATTGCTTGATTGATCTACATGACTGGCAGAATATTTGTGCAATGAGTTGCCCCCATAACTATCCACAGCACCACATTATGGACCAGTGATACCTTCTCAGTCATCCTCAAGGGGAGGATCCAATATACAGTGAATTGCAGGGTCTTTCAGAAGGTGGACCTAAAACAATTCATCAAGTTTCAAAGAACTCAGATCTTCCTAGAAAGGTGAACTTAGCAGCACATATCCAGAGTAGAAAGCAGGAGAGATTATGTCCTCTGCTATTAGTAAAGCTTGCCCAGTCTGCCACCCCCTCCTCCCAGCCCCTCCCTCAAAGATTTTTTGATTTACTTCCTTTTAGATAAGAAATTGTGCATGTTAAAAATTAAAAAAAGGTGAGCTTGTGTCTTTTATCTTGCACTTTCATGAAAAGGTTCTGGATGGATCCAGATCCACAAAGCCTCCCATTTTCCTCAGTGTGACCCACCTTCCTGAGTGGAGAAGGTCCCCTCCGGACAAGGAACACAGTCATAGCAGCAAACTGGCTCTCCTTCTCGAGCCCTCTTGACAAATCCAGGATGACAATTTTCTGCACAGTTGGACTGAGGCAGGGACTGAGCAGAAAAATGAAGAATGCCAAAGAAAATGTGTTAGTAGTCAACATTCACAGAAAATACAGATAGACACTGACATTAGCCAAATAGCCTCTGGTCTTCATGTAAGTAAATATGAAATACCTGACTACTACTAAGAAGATAACGCTTCACGTAGTTCCTCCCTTTTGCTTTTGGCATTTAACATTACAATAAAGGACTTTTCTACTTAATAAAGTTAGCAGAGATGGAATTGAAAAAAGATTTACATATGATGATATATTCATATTTAAACTGAGAATAAAATATATTGTAAAAGATTTAGGAAATTTCTATTCCACTGGATTTTTCAATAAAGAATAAAACTGTGATGAAGAAAGAAACCTCTGATCAGTAAGATCTTGAAAGATTTCCATAAAACATGGCAAAGCCCCTCCAGTTACTGTAGGTCCCATCTGTTGAAGAACTACAATCAGATAACACCAACTGGCATGGGATGCCAACCACCCTGGAGACTGTAAGCTTTGCCACCTGAAATGGGACCCCAGGCATTGGAAAACAGAGAAAAGACACCGAAATTCATCTCACCTTATTGAGCAACTTTAGCCGTGAAAGAGCATCTTGTTTGATATAAAGTCTCTGTCTTTCAAAATACGCCAGAATCACATACTTGGCTTCCTCCTTGGGGATAACCAAGTAGCCGCAAATGCCTACATCTGCTCTTATCTCTCCATTTTGGTCCAAGTACAGTTTTCTATCAGAAATATTCCAAAATTCATTCTTCTCCAGAAAGGGATGAAACTAGAATGGGAACATCCAGGAATTTGAAAAGCAGAAAACTTTTTTTCTTATACCAGATTGAATCTTTCTTCTACAATTGTCTATGTTTTTTATATACAGCAGATAGATGACAAGTCCAGTAAATATATAGTTTATAATTGTGGGCCTATTTTGCAAGTGGGAGAAACTATTATTGCTATATTGTATTCAATTGAGGAGACAATATGCATGTCTTTGTTTTTAATGTTTTATCTAGTTTTCTTTTGTCTTTGTAATAGTTTTATTTTCCAAAACTTGTATTTTACCTTTTTGAATAAAATAAAATTTTATAAGAGGAATATCAAGTTTCGAGAAACAATATTTATGATTAGCACACAGAGAAGGGTTCATAAGTAAAAAAATAGTAGAAAAATATCTAATTTTTAGCTACTAGGACTTGACTAACAATGGAGTCTCATATAAGAACATGAATGATGGACTGGAAGAAACATGAAGGATACCAAATTTGATATGTATGTTTGTGAAAATGATCTCAAAATTGTAGTTAACTGGAAACAGAATCTGAGTCAGCAGGGTGATGTCCATGGAAAGAAGGCAAATGCAGCCATAAGAATCTGAGGAAGTGAACGTTCTGGTTTGGGGAGACCCCAACTCAAGGACCAGGTCCCCTTGCAGGCATCACACGTGGAGGAGAATTTGCACAAAATCTACGTGAACTTCAGGGAAGGAGAATGAAGCCAAGGAAGAGTTGAAAAGAGCTGCTTTTAGCCTTGAGGAAAGACAGCAAGGAGAAGAGCTGAAGATCAAGAGGAGTCTGGGAGCCCCTTTCCAATTGAAACAATCTCTCGGTTGGGGAAGGGAGGATACAGCCAGTGGTGGGATTCAGATGGTCCGGCCCCGTTTGAGTGAACCGATAGTAAAAATTCTGCCTGGCCACGCCTCTCCCCACCACTACTTGCCTCACAGGCCTTGGCTGGGGCCTTAGAGTCATTGCTGCAGGTGCTGTTTGGCTCCCTTGCCTCGACCACGTGGCCACACAGCCCAGCCTGCTTGCCTGTCTTTGCCGTGGCCTCCTGCTTGTCTTGGTCTGCTCCCAAATGTCCACCTCAGGCTGCTCCCGACCACTCCAGCAGCGGCCATTCTTCATCTTTTCCCTCTTTCCTTTCCTTTCTCTTTTCCTTTTTCCTTCCCTTCCCATTCCCTCCATTTTTCATCCTTTTCTTCGTTCCCATTTCCTTTCTTTTCCTTTCCTTTCCTTTCCCTTCCCTTCCTTCCTTTCTTCCTTCCTTTCCTTCCTTCCTTCCTTCCTTCCCTCCTTCCTTCCTTTTGGTCTGAGGGAGAGTCAGGGGACCCCTTTCCTCCTTGACCCCCTCCTCAACATCTGCTGATGGCAATTATGGCTAAAAGGCCTTTGGAAGCTGGGACTGCCCCTCCCCCTCCCCCTCCCCATTGCAGAAACTCCTCTTGCTGCAGAATTGGGATCTTTCAGAACTTCTTCTCCTGCCCCCCCTCCTCCCCCCTGCACAGTCTCAGTTGCTGCTTGGAGGGGGGGAGATTTCTCGTTTTGCAGGGCTGAGAGCAAAAGGGGAAGGATGAACAGGCCCTCCAAGGCTGCCCACCCCTTTGCGTTTCTGCAACCAATGCAGAGTTCAGAATGACGCTTCTCCCAAAGAAGTTCTGGGGAACCCAACCCCCACCCCCCCGCTGCCCCTTCCAGAGCCCAGAAAACTCCCAGGCAAAGCAGCACCACCTCCCTCTCAGGAGTGGGGGAGAGAATGGATGGGAGGAAAGAAAAACTTGGGGAAGAGGGAGGGAGATCCAGAGGAAACGGGGAGAGGCCCTCGCCCTGTTTCTGCCTCCTTCCAGGCGGCCCACAAGGTTGAAAAGCTTCTGATTCCTCACTCTCACTCTCTTTTTCTTTCCCCTCCCCCCCTCTCTCTCACACACACTTATCCCTGCAAGTCCCCCTTCTCTGCCTGCTCTGGAGAGAGAAGCTTGCCTGCGCAGAAGAGGCACCGATGGAAGCGCATCCCAATAAGTTAATCAGCCAGGATTTCCTGGGATGCGAGCGATGCTGCCAGGCGCTTGGAAAGGACTTCGGCCACCGGCCCACCACTAAAATCCAACAATGAGGGGAGCCACAGAGCTGGTTGGAAGTGTGTGTGTGTGTGTGTGTGTGTGTGTAAAATGGGCGGTTTCATCCAAAGGAGTTTTTGTTTCAGGTGGATCTCCTAGCTTTGGAAGGAGGAAAGGAAGGGGGAGAAAGAGAGAGAAAGAAAGAGATGAAAGAAAAGGAAAAAGAAAGAAAAGGAAAAGAAAGGAAAGGAGAGAGAGAAAGAAAGAGGGAGTTATGGAAGTGATGAAAGAAATGTCCTTCTGGGTTCAGCTCCAAGTGGGGAAAAAGACACTGGAGACATGGAGGCTGCTTGGAAAGATGGTTTCTTGTTGGACAGGGCCACATGGATTGAGCCCTGAACAGAAAAGGAGATCACGTGCTTCAATGTTGGTGGAGAAGAAGAGAAGGGCTGAAGGAGGGGAGGGGCTTGCTAGGCTTTTTATAACCTGTTTAGTCCCACCTCTCTGTTTCCTGTTCCTGTGTAAGAAATGTATTCTGATTGGTTGTCAGACTCCTATGGGGCCAGGCAGGGGCTAATCTCTTGGCTGTGTTTTGAATCCAGGTATGGATGAGTTCTCTGATCCCATGTGGTCAGTTGAGTAAAGTTCCAACATTATCATGCCTTTACTCCCATCCCCCCTGGGGCTGCAGTGGAAAAGTCTTTATTATGTAAAGTGGACTAGCCTGGCTTTCCCAATGGCCCATTGACAAAGTGGGGATGGGCAGGAAGCTACAGGCAACTATTCTGTCTTTTAAAACATGTTTCTTTTCATATCCAGAGAAATATTCTGCCTTTTCAATATTTCCTAGGATATTTCATTTTTCTGGGAGAGGGCTGGATGTTAACTTCCCACAGAAGGAAGGGAAAGAAAGAAAGAGAGAGAGAGAGGGAGGGAGGGAGGGAAGAGGAAGTGAATGAGATATAGTTGGATGGATGGGTCAATAGATACATGGAGGGAGGGAGGGAGGGAGGGAGGGAAAGAGAGAAAGTGAGAGGAAGGAAGGATACAAACCATGGCTTCAGAAGACTCTTTCAAACAGCACAACAATGTTTAAAAGGGCTGGAAGGGATCTTGGAGGTCATTTTCTAGTCCAACCCCTGCTCTAATAGGGTCAGAAGGGACCTCGGAAGCCATCTAGTCAAACCCCCTGCTCCAGCTGGAGACCTTATATCCTCTGGATTATTTTGGTGCCTCTAACAGAGAGGAAAATTGCCAGAAAAGGGAAGGAGTTTACTAGGACAAGGCTGCCATGCAGAGGAAGGCAGAGACAGTCCTTGACTTATGACAATTGAGCCCAACATTTTGGTTGCTAAGCAAGAGCGTTGTTAAGTGAGCTTTGCCACATTTTACTCAATCCATGACATCTCCTGGCTTTAACAGTCATGTGCAGGCTAGGGAAGAACCTCTGAAGCCCTGTGTAATGTTCTAATGTGCAGAAGTGATAGTTAAATGTGTGGCAGAAAGTGGATTCTGTGTGTGTTTTTCCAAACGCAATAAGTGAGGTTGAATGTGTATAGTTTTAGAAGAGCTCTGTGTTTGTGTGTTTGTGTGTGTGTGTGTCTACATACACATACAGTGTATAAAATAGATAACGTATCTTTTTGTGTGCCTATACACACACTATACCTTGTAATATGTATGTACACATATGGAATATATACATAGGATTAAATTGTCTATTTTGGATGTTCATTAGTAGTAAATAAATAGACAGAGAAATTGTATCTTGTTGACGCAAGGAGAGGCCAGGCAAGGTACCTCTTGACGTGAGTGATGTCAAGTTGGCTACACCCACCCAATCACATGACCACCAAGCCACACCCACCCAGTCACAAGACCACCAAGCCACACCCACCCAGTCACAAGACCACCAAGCCACGCCCACCCAGTCACAAGACCACCAAACCACGCCCACCCAGTCACAAGACCACCAAGCCATGCCCACAGAACCAGTAGAAAAAAGATTTGAATCCCACCACTGGATACAACCCTCTTCCAATAACTTACTCCTGTTACACACGAGTGTAAAATCCGCTAACTCTTATTCCAGAGTGTCAGACATGGAAAAAGTGAATTCAATTACAAGAGAGGAGATTTTAGCTGAATGAGAGAGAAAATATGATAAAAGGATGAGCTGTTTTAGAGCTGAGCCACTAAAGCATCCTCTTCATGGATCGTCTGAGAGAAAAGTTAGTTAGTTAGTTAGTTAGTTTATTAGACTTGTATTCTGCCTTATTCCCAGAGGGACTCAGGGCGGCTAACAAACTAAGGGAGTAGGGGTAATACAAAAAGACAAGCAAGACACAAAGCAAAATACAGAGACAGATTAAAAAACACCACAACAGCCACAACAATTCGAGTGGGGTTGGGAACTCATCAGCCCCAGACCTGCCGGAACAGCCATGTCTTGACGGCTTTGCGGAAAGCCTGAAGCGTGGTGAGGGTCCGAATCTCCACAGGGAGATCGTTCCAGAGGGCTGGAGCAGCCACAGAGAAGGTCCTCCCCCGGGGGATCGACAGTCGACATTGGCCGGCAGATGGAACCTGGAGGAGGCCTAATCTGTGGGATCTAATTGGTGGCAGGGAGGTAATTGGCAGGAGGCAGTCTCTCAAGTACCCAGGTCCAATACCATGCAGGGCTTTAAAAGTAACGACTAGCACCAATAGGCAACTAGTGCAGCTCGCGGAGGATAGGTGTAATGTGGGTGTACCGAGGTGCACCCACAATCGCTCGCGCGGCTACATTCTGGATAAGCTGAAGTCTCCGAATGCTCTTCAAGGGCTGCCCCATGTAGAGCATGTTACAGTAATCCAGTCTTGAGGTCACAAGGGCGTGAGTGACTATTCTGAGAGCCTCCCGGTTCAGGTAGGGCCGCAATTGGTGCACCAGGCGAACCTGGGCAAATGTCCCTCTGTCACAGCCGACAGTTGGTGTTCTAAAGTCAGCTGTGGGTCCAGGAGGACTCCCAAATTGTGAACCCTGTCTTAGGGGCGTATAATTTCACCCGCCAGCTTGAGAGATGGAATACAAGGCCAATTTTTGGGAGGGAAAAACACAAGCCACTCAGTCTTGTCGGGATTGAGTGCAAGCTTGTTTACACCCATCCAGACCCTAACAGCTTCCAGGCACTGAGACATCACGTCAACCGCTTCACTGAGTTGGCACGGGGCGGACAGATACAACTGTGTATCGTCCGCATATTGGTGGTATTTTATCCCGTGCCACCGAATGATCTCACCCAGTGGCTTCATGTAGATGTTAAACAGGAGGGGGGATAGGACCGAACCCTGCGGCACCCCATACTTACAGGGCCTAGGGGTCGACCTCTGCCCTCCAACCAACACTGATTGCGACCTGTCCGAGAGGTAGGAGGAGAACCACCGAAGGACGGTGCCTCCCACTCCCACCTCTCGCAATCGTCGCAGAAGACTGAGCAGCCATCAGTCAGAGAAGCTTGAACTGGGATTCCTGCAGAGAGGAGGGGTTGGGCTAGATGGTCTCAGGGTTTCCTCCAAATTTATAAAGGTTGTCATGCCACAACATGTACTGTATTTTTCGGAGTATAAGATTAGAGCCAAGGTGGCGCAGTGGTTAAATGCAGCACTGCAGGCTACTTCAGCTGACTGCAGTTCTGCAGTTCGGCTGTTCAAATCTCACCGGCTCAGGGTTGACTCAGCCTTCCATCCTTCCGAGGTGGGTAAAATGAGGACCCGGATTGTTGTTGGGGGCAATATGCTGATTCTGTAAACCGCTTAGAGAGGACTGAAAGCCCTATGAAGCGGTATATAAGTCTAACTGCTATTGCTATTCACCTGAGTATAAGACACACCAAGGTTTTGAAGAGGCAATGTTTTTTTTTTAAAAAAGTAGATAGTTAGGAAGAGGGAGAGAAAGAGAGAGAAATACAGTAGGTAGGTAGGGAGAGAGAGAGAGTAGTTAAGTAGGGACGTAGGGAGGTAGACAAAAGGATGTTGAGAGAGAGAAATAGAGAGAGATAGAGAGATGGAGAAATACAGCAGGTAGGTAGGGATAGAGGGAGAGGGGGTAGGTAGGTAGAGAGAGAGAAATAAAAAGAGATAGAGAGAGAAATACAGTAGGGAGGAAGGGAGAGAGAGAGAGAGTAGGTAGGTAGGTAGATGTTTCCAGGTGTATTTATCTATGTGCTGGAGAAGGAAATCGCTGACAATCTGCAGCACCTAAGACTTTGTTTCTGCTGGAACAGCACTTGATCAATGTAATTCTCATCAACCAGTTAAAGAGCTTTCCAAAGGGGGAAAAAAGGTTTTACACTCTGCAAACCTCCCCTAAACAGCCCATTTTTGTGAACCCCCCCTTTTTTAAAGTCATGAATAGCTGGGGGGGGCTTGCAGAATGCTCCTTGTTGGAGGGGCAAAAATGGTCCATTTTTTGCTCATTTCTTGCCTCCCCAGCCCCCAGGAGTTCTCTGAAAGCCTCCATAAGGGCATGCACGGCCATTTTGGTGAAGATCGCGGGGCTTCGGGAGGCAACAAATGCTATATTGGATGTACAAGACGCCACCAGATTTTCAGCCTCTTTTTTGAGAGGCTTATATTCAGAAAAATACGGTAACTTTTCTGCTGTTGTTGCTCTAGCCCCACCTAGTGGCTGGGGGCAGATAAGCCTAACTGTATGGTCTGAAGCCAGACTCCATTTTCTGTCAGCCTTTGAAGAAGACGGAAGCAGCCGTTGTGACCGAGACCCCTGGTCATCCGGAGACGGCCTCTGTCCCTCACACGGAGCATCGCTGGAGAGGTTCCAGCTGCTTCTTTGCTGGCTGTTAGTTAATGCTGCCTATCTCGTCTTTCTATTTGATTTCCACTATTTGCATCTCCTCAGTTTCACCTGCCCTCTTCTCCCAATAAAGCATCCAGATCCACGCCAGGCTCCCTTTCATTGGAGGAGAATAGGGGGGCTTAGCTGCCTGTCCAGCTGCACATAGACCCACCTGCAATGGGGACGGAAGGAAGGTGGAATTCCACCAGGCTAATCACAAACCCACAAATGCAGGAATTTATTTTAAAAAGAATACAGCATTTTTCAATTAGCAGTGCTAATTAGCAAATATAAAAACACCATGGTATCTACTCTTTGGAACCATTAATTCCTTGAGTAATTAAATTGACCAGGTCTGTTGAGATGGTTCCCCTCCTTCTCCTCTGGATTCCTTCTTCAAAGGATCTAAGATTAATGGATCCATATCGGGACCCCCTTACCTGCCATGGCTGCAGCCTTGAAGACCCCGAGATCTTTTCTCCCTCCTTCCTTCCCCTCCTTGATCTGGAGGAATATGCGACATTCAGGGCCTGGGCCAGAGTCTTCATGAGAGTGTACTGGTGGTAGGCATTTTGGATCCCTTTTCTGTCCCTTTTCCTCTGGGTCTCCAGTGGGGCTTTCTGGGTGCATCTTCTGCGGCCTTTGACCGAAAAGATATTCTTTGAAAGAGAACAATGAAAATAATGATCTTGAAACTTTACTTCCACAAAGAAAAAGGGTTTAAAGGCAGAATCTTTTGGCCTTTCTTTTAACAGAGAAGCAAAGTTCCAGATACTATGGATGTATCTGAGAAGTCTGCGCTTGTTCATTTCATACCCTGCAAAATTTGTGAGGATCCAGACTTTCCCCTCAATGGGTCCTGGCAGACGCATAAAAGTTAAATGGAAAGGAAGAATTCTGTCCAAAATGAAATCAAATTCCATGAAGTGAACAAAGACGTTGACTTGTCTCCACTTAGAGAGGGAATTCCTAAGGTATGCAGTATATCCAGTTGTTGAGAACAATTGTGATATAACCACACAAATTCCATTCCTGACAAGCATAGGAGTAAAAGTCCTCATGAAATTCTCTCCCTTTTCTGTGTCTGAAGCAAAGAGGCCAATCAGGGTCCATCTGAAGTGGAGGAGCAGCTGGACAATTGCTGGGTAATGGAATCCTTCTTTGGGATTCATAAGATGAAAAAAGGGGAATTTGCTTTTATCACTCAGAGCCTCTGAAGCAATTTTATTACTTATCTGGAAAAGGAATTGAAAGGATTAGAGCCGTGATGGGGAACCTGTGGCATGCAGAGCATCCTCTCCCGGCACACCAGCCACCAGAGCCCAGCTCCACTAGCATCCACATGCAGGTTCACCTCCTGCCAGCCAGCTGGTTTTCGGGCCTTTGTGGAGAACCAGGGCGGGGGGACGCGTGAGCATGCAGTGTGTGTTTGTGTGCGTGCATGCGTCTGTGAGTGCTCACATTGCGTAGGAAACTCCGGTGGGCTGGAATGAATGGTCTGGGCCTCCAATGCTTTCTCGCTCAGTTGGAGGCTTCCTTCAGCCTTAAAACAGTTTCAGGGGTTTTATTTTTTATTTTTTTGCTTTGAGGTTGGTGCAGGAGGCTTTCCAGGGCCAAAATGGGGTGCAGAAAGCAATAGCAATAGCAATAGCAGTAGACTTATATACCGCTTCATAGGCCTTTCAGGCCTCTCTAAGCGGTTTACAGAGAGTCAGCATATTGCCCCCAACAATCTGGGTCCTCATTTTACCCACCTCGGAAGGATGGAAGGCTGAGTCAACCCTGAGCCGGTGAGATTTGAACCGCTGACCTGCTGATCTAGCAGTAGCCTGCAGTGCTGCATTTAACCACTGCGCCACCTTGGCTCAGCACAGGGTTTTTCCCCCCATGTTGGCTCTGGAAAGCCTCTTGCACCAACCTGGGAGCAAAGAAAAAACCCTGCAACTGTTTGAAGGCTGAAGGAAGCCTCCAACTGAGCAAGGAAGCACTTGGGAGGGGGGGAGGCCATCCACACTCACTTCCAGCCCACCAGAGTTTTCTGCCCCAGTGCAGAAATGAGAGCCTGTCCTGTGGAGCCCACTGCCGCTTGGGCGAGAAGGACAACGACATGAAGAAGAAGAGGAGGGGGAGAATGGTGAGGATTTGCAGGAGCCGACAGGGAGCAGGTCAGGTGGGGCTGGCTCGCTGGGGAGGAGGCAATCATGGTGCTTAGGTGGCAGCAGCCTCCATGCCCCAACCGTGCCAGGGAGGAAAAGAGAGGCCCTGCTTGAATGGGGATGAAAGTACAAACACAACCTGCCTCCCTGCTCAGCTGTCGCCCACACCATTGGCAGCAGTTTGGGTGCCCTGGCTGAAGCACACTTTCTCTTATGAAATGCAAGCATGGAATAAACTGAGCCTGGTTTGTTCTCAGTCTTTTCAGTGGCCACAAACTACTAGCAAAAGTGCCATTTGATCACAAGGCAAGGAATGTTTCCCCTTTTACATTTGAGCATCCCAGTCAGCACAGGAAAGACAAAGAAAAATAAGGAAAGAGGGGAAGAGAGCAAGGAAGCAAAAAGGAGGAAAGAGGGGAAGAAAGAATGAAGAGGGAAAGAAAAAGCAGGGAAGGAAGGAGATTATAAGGAGAGAGAGTGAAGGTGTGAGGTAAATCCTGCCTTAGCACTTGATCTCCAGCAGCCCTGCTGCCTTTTACCAACCCCTTGTCCCCTCCTCCTGACCACTCCTGGTGGTCTCCCATCCTATCGTTGAGGATGCTTTGGTTACAAAGCTAGGTCTCATAAGGAGAGAGAGTGGGCCTCCCTCTGACCCACATACGTTGCCCTCCTGCACTCACCATTGGCAACCAAGGAGAGTGAGCACAACAGCAGTGAGAGCACGCCCACCATGGCCTCCAAAATCAACCACAATGGGGCCCTCATTGAAATTGTGTTTGACACCCCTGGACTAACAGATGACCTGAGTGCTGCATGTGTTGCTCTCAAACTTCCAAAGTCTGAGTCAAGGTTAGAAAAATTATCAGTGTGCATTCAACAGCAAAGGTCACATTAATCAAAAGCATGTCAAATGCAAACGTTTACCTTTCAATAAAAAGGTGTTTGTATCATTGAAAGTGCTGTTATTGTAGAGTTTTTTTTTTTCCAGAGAAAAGACATTAATCACCTATGAGTTGTTTTTCTAAATTAAAACCTCATTATTCAGGTTAAATTGTCGTGTTGGCAATCCGAGATAAACACGTGGGTTTTGGGTTACGGTTTGGCCATTCGGTCTCTAAAAGGTTTGCCATCACTGGATTAGAGCATACACAGAGTGTAACCTAATTCAGCTTTTGTTAAATTGCTGGTGAGAGACGCTCCATTGTAACCTAAGATGCCAACTGCATGGATAAAACTTCTAGGCCAGCGATGGCAAACCTTTTTTGGCTCACGTGCCATAAGTGGGGGAGCTCAGGGGGGTCGTGCGCGGGCATGCCACACCCATAATGCAATGTGTGACACCTCTCCTCCCCAACCTGCATGCGTGCATAACAGGCACCACCCCCTTTTTTGCATTCTTTTTTCACCCTCCCCAGGCGCCAGAGGTTTTATAGAAGACTGGGGAGGGCGAAAACAGCCTCCCCCGCCTCCCCGGAGGCCCTCCAGAGGCTTCAGGAGCTTCTCTGAAGCCTCAGGAGGATTAAAAACGACCCTATGAGCAAATGGAAGTGACATCCGGTTTGCTCATAGGGCCAGTTTAAGCCCTCCGGAGCATTCAGGAGCCCTCAGGAAGCTTCCCTGAAGGCTCCGTAGGACGAAAAAGTCACTACCAGTTTGCTCGTAGGGTCGTTTTTTTAGAAGATTGAGGGTAGAGAAGACACGAGAGCCAGGACTTCAACAGAACAGGTTTATTGTAAACTAGTTTGACAGCGATTCAAATGTATCCTCCGCTTGACATTGCATTTATGCAGGCAACAAGAACAGACGGACCAATGGGTGTTCTCCAAGCGTCTGGCAACCGCTGATGCTACACTCCGACCAATCAGGATGGCCCAGGCGGCTAGCAACAGGCTATGCTGCGCCCCAGCCAATCAGGGTGCAGCTTGGTCTGTTGCTGGCCTCCTGGTCGTAACTCGAGGACTTTATGAGTCCTCAACAGTTTTTAGTCCTCCAGAGCCTTCAGGGACTTCCAGTTTGTTCGTAGGGTCATTTTTAGTCCTCCTGAGCCTTCAGGGAAGCCCCCTGAAGGTCCCTGAAGGCTCCAGAGGGCTTAAACCTGCCCTACGAACAAACCGGAAGTCTGTTCCCAAGCTTCAGGTTTGCCCATAGGGCCTCCCGGGGTGTGGGGGGGAGACTGTTTTCGCCCTCCTCAGGCTCCTATAAAGTCTCTGGAACCTAGGAAGAGCGAAAAATGGCTTTTAGAAAGGCTGAACTCAGCTGGCCAATCTGCGCATGCGCTCTTGCCAGCTAACAGGGCAACACTTCGCGTGCCCTGACAAATGGCTCCATGTGCCACCTGTAGCACGTGTGCCATAGTTCGCCATCCTGGTTCTAGGCGAATTGCCAACCTTAGCCTAGCAAAGTAACGTCTTGTGAAAAGTAAAATGTGGATTCTGCCAAGGAGCCTTGTTTGTAACTTAAAACGTAAGTTCTGCATTCCCTAACAAAGCTCTGAGTTGTACGACAGAAAATGTACTTTTCCCTTCTAAAGTCCATTGTTTTCAGAGCACTGAGAAAAATCATGAAATTCACATGATATCAATTTATGTTTCTATAGCAATGACGTCCTGTGCAAGCTCTGTGAACTGTAAGATGTTTGGAAAAGTTTTTGGCGTTCACCTGTTTTTCTCTCTCTGCCTGCTCTGTTAAGGTGGGAGACCAAAAGGTCATCCAGTCTTTTGCTTTATGCAGAAATAAAAGCTCATAATCCGTAGCCTCATCTTCAGAGTTTCACCGGACTTATCAGATTCTGAGGTGCATTCAAAAACCTTCCACAATGAAGAATGCTGTGTTATATTTGGGGTCAGATCAAGTCCACAATATTAGATGTTAATAAATCCAATCTTGTTCTCATGAAAGCAATAGAATAATTTGTTAATTAGACATATGTTTAAAATATTAAAGACAGAATATTAGCAAGATTGTATAATAAAAGCGGAAAATAATAAAGTAAAAAACTATAAACAATGTAAATCAAATTACTGTATCTCACCACTAAAATTTATTTTAATTAGATTAACATGTGGAAATGCCAACTGAAGTATTCTATTCCAATAAATGGCCTACTATAATTTTGAGGATTGCTGCATATTTTAATGCTTCTATCTATGGCCCAGATTCTTTGTGGAGGAATCTTTTTAGCTTCTTCTCCAATTGTACAAGAAACAGTGAGACCTCAGTTCCTAATACAGTTTGTCAGTAATACAATGAAAAATTGGTCTTTAATTGAAATTCTGTCTGTTCTAACAGCCACAATTTTCTGAGTCTGTCAATTTCCATAGATTAAATTTTATGCCAATACTCATATTTTCTGATTTTAGGCAAAGCAGAAATTGTGCAAATTCCCAAATCAGCTCTGAGGGGCAGCAGCTGGAGTCCTTTTGTCCACCCCAAGATACCCCTCGGAGACTGTGATTGGGTTGGTTCTGCTGATGGTTTCTCTCTGAAGCCCCAAACATCAGATTGATGTAAGAACATGGGGGAAACCTTGGCCTCACATACTTCAATAATTGGGGCTGAGGAAGCTGGAGAGCTATGAGGTTTTCTTTTAAGCACCACTTTCACTCATGTCTTTGATCTAACTGAGCTCCTTTGATGATGAGGGAGCCAAGATTCAGTCTCAGAGAAAAATGCCCCAGGTAAGGAAAGGTCCTACTTGCTCTATTGGCTGACCATCTATGGCTACGATGTCATTTCCCAAAGACCATAACTTTTGAGTTTGATTTATTAAGTATCAGATAATTATTATGAGAAAAGAATCCAAATTTTCCTCACAGGTTATATAATCCAATGTGTAAGTATGATAATATCACAGTGTAAATCAGCATATTCCAATAGATATCTAGCATGCTAAACATATGTACCTATAACAGAACTTATAACAAAATAAAACGGTTGGAAGGGAACTTTGAGGTCTTCCAGTCCAACCCTCTGCTCATGAAGGAGACCCTATTCCAGGAGTCCTCAAACTCTGGCCCACAGGCCAGATAAATCCCACTGAAGCCATTAATCTGACTCATGTGGGACCATGAGGCTGCCCCACCCAAATCACCCCGGCCACCCGCCGGCTGAGCTCATGCCTTCCCATCGCAAGCCCCACATATTGAAACTGCAAAATTAAGAAAAAAGTATTTGGCCAGCAGAGTGTTTCTGGGGGCCCAGGATGCACGGAGGCCTCAGGAGGGGAAATGGTGCCCACTGCCTCAGCTTCTTAGTTCGAGCTAAATGGAACGCAAAGCCATGTTGCCTGGCATGCGTGGCCTTGCCTGTTGCTCTTCTGGGTTTCTGGTGCACATGTGTGCACAATGATCAGCTGGCATTTGCGTGCATTGCAGTGCCAGAAACTGGAAGTGGTGGTATTCTGGTTTCCATAAGCGCATGCGCACCAGCCAACTGGTCATTGCACGCGTGCATGCCAGATACCGGAAGAGGAGCTGCCTGGTGCGCGTGCACACTGGGCAACTCCTCTTCCAGATCACGTCCCTGACAAGAGCACTTGGTGCTAAAAAGGTTCTCCATCCATGCACTATTCCAAGGGTGGTTTTTCCATGACATTATAAAGCGGTACCAATACTTCACGTGATATGGATTCTCTCCTTCTGTTAATGCAGCCTAGGATTGCAGTGGCTTTTTTTGGCTGCTGCCACACATTGTTGGCTCACATTTGAGAGATTGTCCTCTAAGATTCCAAGATCCCTCTCACAGTTCCTGCTATTGAGCCAGGTTTCACCTAATCTGTACCCGTACATTTGGTTTTTCTAGTCTCAGTGAAAGACTTTACTTTTCTCTATATTGAATTTCATTTTGTTAGATATTCCCAGTGTCCAAATCTATCAAGATCCATCTGGATCTTGAGCCTATCTTCTGGGTTGTTGGCTATTCCTGCTAGTTCAGTGTCATCTGTAAATGTGATGAATTCCCCATCTATCCCTCATCCAAATCATTCATGAAGATGTTGAAGAGTACTGGGCCTAAAATGGAACCTTGAGGTCCTTCACTGCTTGTTTCCCTCCATGCAGACGTAGTTCCATTGAGGACCACAGGCTGAGTCCATCTGGGGGTGAAACTGTCTATCCCACATATTTTTAGCTTACCAAGAGGTAGATGGTGGTTTACGTTGTCAAAGCCTTTCTAAAATCCAAGTACTGTATACTACGTGCACTGCCTTTTGCTGATCCACTAAATCAGCCATTTTTGTCAAAGAATGAAGAACATTTATTTATCATCTGTTTTTAGATCCTTCATTCGTTGAAGTAAGTTGTCAATATCTAGACTGAATAACAAGGGTTCAGATATGCATCCTTCCCTTCCTTCTTGGTAATCCTTCTTCTCTTGGCTCCATTGAGCCCAAACCTCCCTCTTAAACAAGGACATGGAGAAAGAGGCCAACAGGCTGAGCTCCATTTTGAGGGCAACCAATTTCCTACATAATATTTCTCTGATAATTATGACAGATGCACTAACATCTAGAAAGCCAGCAAACCGTGCTTTACTTTGCTGATATAGATGAGATGTTTCAGGACAGATTTGTTACCAATATTAGATTATTAACATGCAATACTTATTATAAAATCTATATAGCTATTCACTATTTAAAACCTTCTGGTTCTTCTGCAAGGAATGCATTTTTCTCAAGTTTAACTAAGAGGATCATGGCATATATGACTGCATCTATTGCTCACTCACCACTACCCACCACTCACTTTACCAGATGGAGAAAAACACACACAAACCTGTGGGATTTTGTAGATGCCTCCTAATGTTGATGCCTGGATGGAGATGTCCCTATTAGCTGCATCAAAAAGAGCCAGAAAGTTGTCCTTCCTTCCACAGCCGTAGTTGGGGATATTGGCTTCTCCAGTGGAGAGAATATCCAGCAAGGCATCGGAAGTGTGGAAAGTGCTCCAATAGTTGTTTTGGATGTTGCAGCCGAGTGTGAGATTGTGCAGGAGTTGGGAATTCTTCTTGAGAAGTTGAATGTTGAAAATGAACCATAAGCCATTTATAAAAGAAGGAGTTTGCCTATTGTAAACAAAAATGTTGTTATAATCAACAGCAACAACAAATGTTGTTTTTTTAAATATATAATCCTCTAGAAGCCTACTGAGCCTTAAGCCAACATTGATCCAAAACCAATGATCAGTTACACAAATATGGGAATTGGCTGAGGTACAGAAACTGCAACTGATTCCACCACTACTTTAAATAAAACTCATGATTCAAGCAATAAATTAAGGATTGAACTGAGAGAGAAAAATAATCTGCATCCCTTTCAGCGTTTTTTCAGACCCCTTTTTGAGTCCCTTTCACAAAATCAGACAAGAGAGAGAAGCCAAGGAAATCAAAATCATTCAGGAAATTAGACATATTCCCCAATATAGGGAATAAATGAAAAATAGAAAAAGGAGAGTGTTAGAATGGAGGGAGGGCATTCCATTCACCCTGAATGACTTACACATCATGGAAAACAAACTGAACAGAAGGAGCCACGTTGAAAAGCAACTTTGTGTGCGATTTTTCTGTTCCACTGAGGACTATACCAATGAGATGGTCTCCTGGGTTGTAAAAGCTCTGTAGTTGTTTTCCATCCTGGTGCTCCGAACTCAGTGGACATTTTATTCTCAGCTTCCCAGAAACTGGATGGGATAAAAGCAGCATCAGAACCAGAAGCAGGAGGTCCATCATTCATGGGGTGAATCAATCAATCCCCTTCCTGTTTCTTGACAAGATTGAGAAGAATTCAAAGGATTCTCACAAGGTGGAATATGATCCAGTGTATTTCCTGATTCAAACATAGAGAAACCCTCAGCTTCACCTAGAAAGGAGAGAGACGTACATTCAAGAGCACAGACCCTGCCTGTCCCAAAACTCCCTATTTCTCTGCCCAAAGTCTCCCCTGGAGGAGTCGGCCAAAGAGCAGAGCTGAAACTTTCATCATAATTCTCCCTCTCAGGAGGGATCCCTGGATAATTCAATCAGTTCTTGAACTCAAAGGTTGTTGGGAAATTCTCTGGAGGGAAATGAAAGGGAAATAATCCCCATGTGATTCATAATAACAGGGGCAGAGATTGAATTAAATTGGTCATCTAGAATTGAGAGGTTTGGGGTCGCCATGCTTGAAACTGACTCCAGAGGGAATACACGGTGGCTGTGGCTGAAGAAACAAATGAATCTGATATTTGTTACATAAAGACAAAACTCCAGGGGACAGTTAATGCCAGAGCATGTCACAGATATGAAATAGCTGCCAGCTGAGTTGGAACCAAAGTTTACTTTATTTTGGAAGTTAATGCTCAAGGGCATCACACAAAAGGGCTTATGCAATAGTGCAGCCACTCTGTTGAACAAAATCAACTTTAGTGAAAAAGTAGTTGCCAAAATTTTGCAGAGTTAAAATAAATCAGAGAGGGGGGGGGGAGAGAGAGAGGGAATATCTAAGTGAAAAGAGATGGAGAAATCAAGGCTGCCTCTCTCACCCCATGTGGGGAGGGGAGTGAGGGAAGGAGGGAAGGGAAGCTCAGGACCCTCGTGTTGCAGATGGAAAGGTGATCTGCAACCCCCCACCCCCCAGGTTCTATCTTCTGAGTCCTGGAAACAGAGGGGAGACCATATTCCATATTCCACTGCCACCTGTTTCCATACATGCTTTCCCAAGGGAAAGCAAAGCCCAGACATCAAGAGAAGGCCCAGGGGCAGCCCCCATGCCCCTTTCCTGTGAAGAGATTGTGGGATTCATTGTCTACATGTGAAACTCAAAAAATTAGAATGTGTTGATTTGGGGAGCCATGTCATCTGCTGGTGTTGGTCCACTGTGCTTCATTAAGTCCAGGGTCAACGCAGCCGTCTACCAGGAGATTTTGGTGCACTTCATGCTTCCTTCCGCAGACAAGCTTTATAGGGATGCTGACTTCATTTCCCAGCAGGACTTGGCACCTGCCCACACTGCCAAAAGCACCAAAACTTGCTTCAATGACAGTGGGATTACTGTAGGGTGACCAGACGTCCCGCATCTGGTGGGACAGGGACGATTTTTCATCATTTTTCCTGCGTCTCGCCCGCTTCTCAAAAAAACCCGCTTTATTTTGGCACTCGCTGGCTCCCCCGCCCATCATCAGCTGCCGCTAGCTCGCTCGTTCCGTTCCCCCATCTATTTTATCTACACTAAAAATCTAAGCCAGCCCAGCCTGCCGCTCACTGATTGGCCTGGACTCCAGCCAATCAGTGAGCTGGCTGGGATGGAAAACGCGGCGTGCTTAAAGTTTTCCATCCCAGCCAGCTCACTGATTGGCTGGAGTCAGCTTAGCACGCTGCATGAGTCCCCCGCTCATCCGTTGCCGCTCGCATGGGCGGGGTAGCATAGCGAGTGAGCGGGGAGCGAGCTCGCCTTTCCAGCTCCAGTTCCAGACAAGCCATGGGAAAGCCTCTGCGAAAAGTGCCACCTGGGGCCGCTGCTTCTTCTCCGAACTCAGAGTAAGTGACAGGCAGGGCGAGTGAGTGGGGGGATGGTGGTGCAACTGCCCCTCCTCTCATGCTTCCGGCTCTTCTAAAGAAGGGGGTGGGGTGGGGCTTGTGCAGACCCCTCTTCCCTATTCCCGCATCTCCTTGCAGGAACCCCCAATCGCCAGGGGCATTGGACTCCAAATCCCATCGCAGCAGCCCCCAATGGCCAGTGTCTTAGGACTCCAAATCCCATCGCAGGAATCCCCACTCACCAAGATCGTAGGACTCCAAGTCCCATCCCATCTGCTTCTAGATCTCCCTCCCAAGCTTCAGCAGCCCCGATGACAGCTCAGCACGGTGCTTGTTTGTGTGCCTGGGATTCTTTGGTGTGTGTGTGTGTGTAATTGTCTCCAGCTGAAGGAGCGGAAGCGGGAGGAATGAAGCTCGGAGAAGCCAGGGAAAAGATGCAATCCCGCCCTCAAACTTCCCGCATGGGTTAAAGTAGAGCCTTGGGATGCCTTCATATGGAATCTCCCCCCTTCCTCTCGGCTTTGACCTAGGGAGATCCCAGGTGCTCCTGCCACCCAGCAGGAAAGGAGGAAAATCGCGTGGTTGGGGAGAATCAGTGAGCCGGAGAAGGCTGTGGGTGTCTCCGCCATACACTCAGGCGCCAGCGCTGCTGCTGCTGCTACTGGGCAGAAGCCTGGCAACTGACAATGGCAATCCGTCTTGCTTTCCCACTCCGCTCCTCCCAACGCAAAGGTAGACGGAGAGATAAGGCAGAAGGGAGGGTAGCCGATGCCTCGACCGACAAGAGGCACGTCCTCCGCACCCTTAAAATCCCCATTTCCTCCCCACTCCAGGGGAAGGATACTATAAAATCCCCATTCCCTCCCCACTCCAGGGGTAGGATACTGCAAAATCCCCATTCCCTCCCCCCTCCAGGGGAAGGATACTATAAAATCCCCATTCCCGCCCCACTCCAGGGTTGGATACTGCAAAATCCCCATTCCCTCCCCCCTCCAGGGGAAGGATATATAAAATCCCCATTCCCTCCCCACTCCAGGGGTAGGATACTGCAAAATCCCCATTTCCTCTCCCCTCCAGGGGAAGGATACTGCAAAATCCCCATTTCCCCTCCACTCCAGGGGTAGGATACTGCAAAATCCCCATTCCCTCCCCCCTCCAGGGGTAGGATACTGCAAAAACCCCATTCCCTCCCCCCTCCAGGGGTAGGATACTGCAAAATCCCCATTTCCTCTCCCCTCCAGGGGAAGGATACTATAAAATCCCCATTCCCTCCCACTCCAGGGGTAGGATACTGCAAAATCCCCATTCCCTCCCCCCTCCAGGGGTAGGATACTGCAAAATCCCCATTTCTTCTCCCCTCCAGGGGAAGGATACTATAAAATCCCCATTCCCTCCCCACTCCAGGGGTAGGATAGTGCAAAATCCCCATTTCCTCCCCACTCCAGGGGAAGGATACTATAAAATCCCCATTTCTTCAATGTGACCACTGTCTGTGATCTGGTTCGTGATGGAAGGAGGCAGGAAAGCGTGGTGCACCGGAGAGCTCACCCAGCTGTATTTCTTTCATTAATTTATCCATTTCGGCACAGTCCATAATTTTTCTGTATAATTTTTCCATATAAAATTTTTAATCAAGCCCCTTCCCCCCCCCCCCCCGGTCAAAGGTGTCCCTCTTTACCAATCTGAAAATCTGGTCACCTTATCCACTCCCCTTTAATCGCTTCCCCGGTCTTTGTCCGATCCGGCCCTCCGAGGGCGGCCTGCTGAGAAGCTCCTGGAGGGTCAGCCGAGGGGCGCTGCCCCCCAAGGAGAGAAAAGCCTCCTTTCTGCCTCTGCTCTTCTCAGCGGCAGTTGCCCCGAGGCCCCTCAGCTCACCCCCCCATCTTCTGTATCTTTGGAAGGGGTAGGTGGGGGGGAGTGGTCGAACAGCCTGGCCCTCCTTCACTCCCCCAACTACAGACAGTCACACCTGGAGAAGGAGAAATGTTCTCTGACTGGGGGGGGGGGACGGCATAAAAATGACAGGAGAACAGATTGGGGGGGGGAGCAGAACTATGCTTTTCTGAGGTACTATGCTGAGGTGGAGCCTGTCCCTCCCCCTCCAGACCTTCCCAGCCTCCGGGCACCGTGGAGGCTCCTGAGTGGCCCTGACTGACCGATCGGGATCCCTTGGGGCTTCTTTTTAATCCCAGCAGTATTAAATCCCCCTCTTTCTTCCCCCAGAGAATAAGAGAGGCCCCTCCTTTCCTCCCCCCCACCCCCCGCTGCCAGAATCCCAGCTCCTCCTTTCCCTTCGCTCTGCCCGGCAGCTCCAAAACTCGCCCATCAGGACAGCTCCCACTACTACCACTATCACCCCTCGTTTAGCCAGAGCGCTGCCCTCCCCTCCCCTCCCCGGAGAGACTGGTAGGTCTCAAGGGAACAGAGTCCTTTGTGGGGAGCCTCCGTGGCAGCTCACAAGTCTCCTGGTCCCGGCCTCTTCCTAGCCTTCAAAGAGACGGGCAGCTGGTTCCTCTCAGCCTCTGGGGACCGGGCGATCGTCTGAATGGGAGCCCTGGAGTCATAGTAATGTGGAAATGGTCCTGGGGACCCATTGGGGCATCTTGCTGCTCCTTTTTATATCTCTGATACATATTTTTATGACTGTCCGATGATGGATATTAATCTGTTAAATAAAGTTTCTTTTCTGTGTGGTCTCCTGTCCAACAAGATAATGAAGGTTATCCCAATGAATGAGGATTTTGCCTTAACTCTGTGTCAGCTGAATGGAAGGGGAGGGGAAACTGGAAGAAGGAGTGAAAGGGGGAAGGCAAATGGGAAAGGAATAGGAAGGGGAACGGAAGCAAAAGGGGGACTGGAAGAAGAAGGGGGAAGGGAAAGAGAGGGTAAAAAGGAAACAAACAGGAAAGGGAAAGGAAAGGAGGAGGAGGAGGGTATTGGAAACTGAAATAAATCTCTTCACTTTTCCTTCCCTTTGGATTATTTTGCAACTGCAAATAACTGAAGAAGAATCAGCCAGACCCTCTCACAACTTCAGAGAGCAAACCAACTAGATCGCCTCTTCAGAAGAGACCCCAAGCAGCTCTCTTTGCTTCGTTTGTTGGTCTTTATTTGGCTCTCTCCCCCACCTCTACCCCTCCTCTTTTCTTCCACGGAGTTTTCCTCCCTGAACAGCTGCCACGAAGTGCCTGCAGGAGCCTATTCGTGACGTCCTCTTATTATGCAGCTCTTACACAGCAGAGCAAAATCCACCCAGTCAGTCTTGCCTAAATAACCAACCCAAAACCCCCGGGAGCCTCGATCAACCCCGGGAAGACCGAGTGGAAGAGAAAGGGATCCAGCGGGAGGGAGCAAGAGCTTCCTAGGGAGGCGGAGCTGTCTGGATGGCCGTCCCGCCATCTACACATTCCCCGAGGGGCCCTTCTGGCCCTCCAGCTCCACCCGGCTGCCAGGCTGAAGTCCGAAGGGCGCTGGAAACGGAGCGTCTCGGGGGCTGCGGAGTTCTTGGGGGGGAGGCAGCAGAGGAAGCGGCCGCTGGAGCGCTCACGAGTCTCTCGGTGGGGCTGAAACCTTCGGCTAACAGGGAGGAAGGGCGCCTCCTGTGGGAAGGGGGGAGTTTTGGAACTCTTGGGCAGAGCGAAGGGAAAGGAGGAGCTGCGATTCTGGCAGGTAAGGAAAGGAGGGGGGAAGAAAGAGGGAGAAAAATACTCACCTGTTGGCTGGCTGGCTCTTCTGCAGCCATCGCCCATCCAGGTGAGACCCTCCGCATCCCTCCTTTATCTCATTAAAAGCTTCATATGTGGGGAGCCGGTTTCAAAGGACTACAAAGCCCCAGATCCTTTGAAGTTCGATGACAAATGTTTGATTGAGTAGATTAAATTGGGGGGGGGGGTGGACACACAGATTACCCCCCTTGGGTTAAAATGACTGATCAGGATTGAACGAGTGTGATTCATTGAGGGAATGTTTATCTCTGAAAAGAACACCGCCCTTCTCATACTGGGGGTAATAATGCTTCCACATTATAGAGTGTGAAGTAACAAAATATACTAAATAAATACATATGTTAAATAGGAAAATGAAAGCAATTGATTGGTTCAAAGTTTTTGTATAGATTTCAAACAGAGAGGAGTGTGTATTTATCACTCTGAATGTTTGCCAATTCAGATCATCCTTGCTTTATCACAATTGAGAGGGGAAACCGAGGTGGTGCAGTGCAGTTCGGCTGTTCAAATCTCACAGGGTCAGGGTTGACTCAGCCTTCCATCCTTCCGAGGTGGGTAAAATGAGGACCCGGATTGTTGTTGGGGGCAATATGCTGACTCTGTAAACCACTTAGAGAGGGCTGAAAGCCCTACGAAGCGGTATATAAGTCTAACTGCTATTGCTATTGCTATAAACTATTGCTATGCAACACAATTAAGCAACCCACCCCATAACTCCACCTTATAATTTCAGATCAGCTTCTTCATTGACTGCTTGGTGGAAGTTAGTGGGGAACCATGGACAACTACCTCTATGCTGGGGTCCAAGTCAAATTAGGAAAAATATCAGAGGCAACTTTCAAGAATGACCAGCTGGGTTCATCAGCAAAAAGAATCCCTTGTTCTCCTTCCACCCGAGAGAAATGGATTGTGTTGTTCTACACCCCAGGAAAGCAATCCAGCACAACCTGTGTGCCCAGGAAGGCTGTGAAATGATGGATCTCCTTGCATGGCATCTTACATGCACACTTCTGTTGAAGCTATACAATGACTGTCTTAAATACACACATTTAAAAAGCCTAATGTGTGTCATCCTTACACAAATGAAAGGAAAGGTCTTCCCTGAATGTTTAGAGATGAAGAGGGAATGTAAGTTGCTAACTGATTTTTCACTCTTGTAAATGGATTCCTTCCTTCCTTCCTTCCTTCCTTCCTTCCTTCCATCCATCCATCCATGGGGTGAGAGGCAGACTTGATTTCACCATCTCTTTTCACTTATTTTTTCCTCACTTCTCTCTGTGTTTCTGTCTCTGTGTTTTTTTTTTTAACTCTGCAAAGTTCTGGTAACTAGTTTTTCATTAAAGTTGATCTTGTTCAACAGACTGGCTGCACTATTGCATCAGCCCTTTTCCAGTGATGCCCCTGAGCATTAGCTTTCAAAACAAGTTTTTTTTTTTCCAATGCAGCTGGCAGCTATTTTTCAGATCTGTGACATGCTGAGGCATTAATGAGATTCAAAAAGATTTAATGGTGGACAGGACCACCTAGAGCTGAAGGGGAGAGATCTTTGTTATGTAGAATAGACTGGCCCAGGCCTTAATGGCTCATTGCCAAAAGTGTGGGGAGATGAGTTTCTTCCTCCCTTTTAGGGGAAAATATTCTGCCTTTTAATATTTCCCAAGATATTTCATTTTCTAGGAGAGAGGTGGGTGCTAACTTTCTACAGGAGAAACTGTTGGTTGTTATAACAGAAATCGCAAAATTGGATTTCTATACACATAGACACGCACACACACACACAAACACATGAAGTTATATTTAATATTTGCAATTTATGAAAGTGTTCCAGGTTTTAAAAAATGGAGTCTAATTGCTTTCTGTTCTCCATAACTGACAGGAACACAACAGAAAAATCTCCAACTAATTGCAGAGAAGGAAGAACTCTGCATAGATTTGGAAGAGAGACTGAGAACTTTTAGGTAGCAACCTCAGCTTTTCTTCCAGAATTTCATATTAAATTCTCGACAGCTTCCTTCCATAAACAAATATTCTCTAATGTTCTGAGTTGAACTGTGTTGCCTGGAACAAAGTTGGGGAAAATAAGAGGTGACTCTTTTCAACTTGTTCAAAACATAGGAAAACTACATGAATGAAAATGTAAGGCTATGTATAAAAAAACAAACTATTGTTTAATTAGGTATTATTTTAAACAAGCCTGATCATTCCAGTAAAAACCTAAGGGGGCTAATTTTATTCTGGCCTGGATATTTTTAGAGAAGAAATATATCTGAAATGAAGCTTTGCAGATAGAAAACCTTTGGAGAGAGAACAATTGTCTCCTTTGCTTGGGTCTAAAGCAAGATGGGAGAAGGCAGAACTCCCAAAAGAAAACAAGGATCTGAAAGATGAATTTAACAGGTGAGAAATATTTAGACAGCAATCCTGACTTTCAAATTTCTTTATTAGAGCCCTGAGTCTAAATATAAACAAGCAATTGAATTCAAGATGTATTACAGTGTTTTATATATATGTACTGCATACGTGTATAAAGAAAACCCAATAAGCATAATGTAAGTTTAGCAGTGATGTGCAGTGAGCTTCATGGCTGGTGAGGCAAGCGCAAAAGCCCCACCAAAGTCCACTCTATGGCGGACAGGGCGGCGAGACTTTAAAGCCCTGCCGCTGGGGCTTTAAAGTGGTGGCAGGGCCCCGGTGGTGTCCGCCATAGAGTGGGACCGGGTCGGGACTTTAAAGTCCTGCCGCTGGGGCCCTGAAGTGGAGGCCCGCTCATCTCGCTGGTGCGTGCATGCTCCACAAGGAAGAAGAGAGCGAGCGCTCAGGTCCTCCCCGGGAAGCTGCTGCGGTGGCTCCTGCGGTCCCCTGGCTGAGGAAGCGCTCGCTCGGTGGCAGTCGCGGCGGCAGCTCTTGGCACCCATTGGCCGAGTGAGAGGGGCAGGAAGTTTGGGAAGCGTGGCCTCTTCCCTAGCATGGCCCTCCAGCTGCATGGGGCGGGGGCAGGGAGGAGGGTAGGTGGATGACTGCCTGCCTCTCTTTCTCTCCCCCCCTCAGCCCTCTGGTACTGGGGAAGCGGGGGCGGTGTCCACCACTCTGGGCTCTCCTTCCCCCAGGGGGGAATTCCGAAAGTGATATCCCACCCCCGTGCCTTCGTGATCTCCTCCCAGCCCGGGTCAAAGCTGCGCCGAGCCCCCTCAGCTCAGAAATGGAGAGGGGGATCAAGGCTGTGAATGGGACCCCTTCTCCTCCTTTCTGCTGCTGCCCGCCCACCACTGAATAATTCTTCTCAGCTGATGGGGTACAGTAGGGGTCTTCTCAGCTGTCCCATCGGTTTATCCCGGGGGCAGCGACGGCGGTAAAAATAAAAACCTCTTCCCCAAGTAGTGGATGAGTAGAGCCAGCGACAGGGCCCCGGTGGCAGGACTTTAAAGTCCCGGATCACTGGATAATTGGGTGGTGTTTTTTTTTAATTAAACAAAACACGGCTTTTTAGCACATCACCTCCTTGCTTAGATTAGAGCGTTCACCCTGTTAAAGTTATCTCGACAAATACCAAACTGTTTCACCAAATACGATCAATTTTATTGAGAAAACACCAGCTGGAAGGTCTGTGTATGTGGGCCTGCTATTTTTTTAAAAAAAAGCAATTGTCCTGACCCTTTAGATTTGAAATAGACGATACCTCACCGACCATGTCCGGCTGCTGTGGGGAAGACTGCTCCTACGAGATCCTCAGCCGGAGGACCAAATTTGGGGAGAGCCAGAAGGCTCACTTGGGCACTCCGTGCGGAGGCTGCTGCCATTGAGGGGCTCCTTCCGCACCCTCCGAAATAACCCGCCCAACGTAAGTGTGCCTTCCTTGTGGCTCCTCTTGACCAACAAACGATTTCTTTTTCCACAGTCGCTCAACTTCAAACCTGCAAGGCATGATTTGCTGCTCCCAGATCAGGAGGCGGGAGAATCATGTGCCTCCTTTGCATACGGATTTTTTTGCCTTTTAACCCTTGCAAGGGTTAAAATTCCTTATGTAAAGGAGGCCCATAGTTCTCTCGCCTCCCCCTACAGTTAACACTAAGCAGACTTAGAGTCACTGTGACTTGGAGTCTGGCAGCAACTACCTTAGCCTTTTTAATTATTTTAAAAAGTCTTTCCTTTTCCTCATGACTGGTGAGGCCCCCCTCCCCTGCCTCCAGTGACTGCAGGTCCCTGAAGTTTAGTCATCTTTGGGATCTTTGTGAAGGTTGGCCTCTGTACTGTATTTTCCTGCACCAGGGAAGGGAAGTTGCTCCTGAAAAAGGTTTAGTTACAGAGATAGTTACACAGATACATAGATAGTTGTATAGATAGGTATATAGATAGATACAGAGAGACACAGGGAGAAAATCCATTCTGTAGATAAGCAGGACTTGGTTTTTATTCTCGGGCATTTTTCTTACTCCCTTGGGAGTTTGGCCTTGGGATGGAGAGTCTTGGAGGGAACCACCAACCATCAAAACCAGAAATTGACTCTTCTTCCTCCATCCCTTTTCTCTTTCAGAAATGGATCCCAATGAGCTGATGTGGCCCTCCAGTGAGAGACCCCAGAACTTCCTTTGAGACCCCTGGAAAGTGACATTATTTGTCTTTGGGGTCTATTTATTCATTGGCCTCTGCATTTTTCTTTACCAGTGCAAATAAGGTGGCTCTGATCAAGGGAATGGTGTCATCACAACCTGGGAGCCCTAAGAGACTGAAAGCTCCCCAAAATGTTGGTGGAACTAATAGGAGAAAAGTTAGAATATCTCAGGTCTGGAAGGGACTTTGGAGGTCTTCTAGTCCAACCCCCAATCTTTTCTTGATTTAGTATTTTATATATAAATATATTTTAAAATATTCCTTCGTTTCCTCTGACCCTTCCCTCCCTCTGATTCTGGGCTGCATCTGAACAGAGTTTCCTAAAGGAAAGCAGATTTCACATTCAAATCCTCCAGTTCTTTTTTTTGCTCTTTAAACATTTTATCAATGAAAAAATAAAATGCAAAAATACAAAGTCAAATAGGAAGAAACTGGTAGGGGGGAGAAGGGAGAATAAACGTAAGGGGGGGTGGAGAATAGAAAAAATATTGACTTCTGACTTCCTCTGTTGCAATAAAATAAAGCATTAAAATCAAACCTCAACTTTTTACTTTTCCATAATAATTTAAAGGGTTTCTTAAAAGAAAGCAGATTTCGCATTCAATTCCTGAAGTTCTCAGGGAAGACAAAAATCCCGCCCCTCTTTCTCTCTAGTGGCTGCCTCTATTCCTGGCCCACCCCCTTTGTAATGACAACCCTGTAGCCAATCATATGGGGGGAAGAGACGGTTGCCTGGGAGCTTCCCTGCCCTCAGCCTGATGGAGAAGAGGCTGAAGAAGCCAAGCCAAAGGGGAGGGGATGAGGAAGAGACAAAACCTCCCAGAATTGCAGAGGGAGGAGGGCTTAAGCCCCCTACCCAGAAAAGGCTGCAATGAAGAGGGTCTCCTCAGCTGGGGGCTCTGAGAGCCTGGGGGGACCACAGGAGAACCCCATCTTCCTCAGAGTCACAGAGGGTCTCCTCTTTTCCTCCAGGGCAACCCCAGATCTCCCTTGGAAGACCCAGCCCTACATGGCTTCTCTCCCACAGGAGCCTGTCCTGGAAAGACATGCAGCCCAAGCAAGGCTGGAGGAACCCTGGGGCTACATCCCCCCAACATTCAACCCTGGGACCCATTAACCCATTCTCTTCCCAGGAAAGTCCCAGCCCCCCTCCTCCTTCCTGACCATCCTGGGTCTTTTCTGTGGGTCTGGGGTTTGCTTTCCCCTGGGTGCCCCATGCATGGAAAGAGGTGGCTGAGGAACATGGGATATGGTCTCCCCCCCTTCCCAGGACTCAGGAGATGGAACCTGGAGGGGGATTTTGCAGATCTGCTTCCATTCCCCAACATAAGGCTCTCCAGCTTCCTTCTCCCAAGTGGGGCTCCCCACAGCTAGACAGAGTCCTCTCTGGCATCCCTGCAAGAGCCCCCTTGCCTGGTCTGTGCATGGAAAAGGGTGGCAGGGGAACATGGGATATGGGTTTCTGCATTCCCAGTCTCTGACGATGGAAATTGCATTTTGTAGGTCAGCTTTTTCATCTGCAACACGAGGGTCCTGAGCTTCCCTTCCCTCCCTTCCTCCCTCCCTCCCTCCCTCCCTCCCTCCCTCCCTCCCTACCTCCCTCCCTTCCTCCCTCCCTTCCTCCATCCCTCCCTCCCTCCCTTCCTTCCTTCCTTCCTTCCTTCCTTCCTTCCTTCCTTCCTCCCTCCCTCCCTCCCTTCCTTTCTTCATTCCTTCTATGAGAGGCAGACTTGATTTCACCATCTCTTTTCACTTGTTTTTTTTCCTAACTTCTCTCTGTGTTTCTGTCTCTGTGTGTTTTTTTTAACTCTGCAAAGTTCTGATAACTAGTTTTTCACTAAAGTTGATTTTGTTCAACAGACTGGCTGCACTATTGCATCAGCCCTTTTCCAGTGATGCCCTTGAGCATTAGCTCTCAAATTAAATAATTTTTGGTTCCAACTCAGCAGGCAGCTATTTCAGATCTGTGACATACTCTGGTATTAACTGGCATCTGGGATTTTTCTCTTTAACCACAATGCCAACAAATGTCACATTTCTTTTTTTCTTCTTCAGCCACAAGTGCCGTGTATTCCCTCTGGGGCCAATTTCAAACCTGGAGACCCCAAACCTCTCAATTCTAGATGCTGGATTTAATTGCATCTCTGCCCCTGTTATTATGAATCACATGAGGATTATTTCCCTTTCATTTCCCTCCAGAGAATTTCCCAACAACCTTTGACTCCAAGAACTGGTTGAAGTATCCAGGGATCCCTCCTGAGAGGAAGAACTATGATAAAAGTTTCAGCTTTGGACAGAGAAATATGGAGTTTTGGGACAGGCAGAGTCTGTGCTCTTGAATGTACGTCTCTCTCCTTTCCAGGTGAAGCTGAGTGTTTCTCTGTGTTTCAATCAGGAAAGCAACTGGATCATATTCCACCTTGTGAGAATCCTTTGAATTCCTCTAATTCTTCTTTGGAAACGGAAAGGAGATTGATTGATTCACACCATGAATTATGGACCTCCTGCTTCTGCTTCTGATGCTGCTGGTGTCCCATCCAGTTTCTGGGAAGCTGAGAATGAAATGCCCGCAGAGTTTGGAGCACCAGGATGGAAAACGACCACAGAGCTTTTATAGACCAGGAGACCATCTCATCAGTATAGTCCTAAGTGGAAGTGAAACATTGCATACAAAGTTGCTTTTCAATGTGGCTCCTTCTCTTCAGTTGGTTTTCCGTGATTGGTAAGTCATTCAGGGTGATAGAGTTGCACTCCCTCCATTCTAACATTCTCCTTCTTTTCTGTTTCTTATTCTTCATTTATTCCTGTATTGGGGAATATGTCTAATTTCCTGAATGATTTTGATTTCCATGGCTTCTCTTTTGTCTGATTTAGTGAAAGAGACTCAAAAAGAGGTCTGAAAAAAAGCTGAAAGGACTCAAGATTATTTTCCTCTCTCAGTTCAATCCTTGATTTATCACTGAATAATGAATTTTATTTAAAGAAGTGGTTGAACCAGTCGTAGTTGCCATACCTCAGCCAATTTGCATATTTGTATAATTGATCATTGGTTTTGGATCATTGTTGGTTTAAGGCTCAGTACTAGCTTCTGGAGGATTTTATATATATATATATATATATATATATATATATATATATATATATATATATATATATATTATATATTATATTTATATTTATATTTATATTTATATTTATATTTATATTTATATTTATATTTATATTTATATTTATATTTATATTTATATTTATATTTATATTTATATTTATATTTATATTTATATTTATATTTATATTTATATTATTTATATTTATATTTATATTTATATTTATATTATTTATATATTTATTTATTTATTTTAAAGTATTTGTTGTTGCTGTTCATTATAACACCTTTTTTTACCATAGGGACTTTTATGATTTTCAAAATGGCTTACGGTTTATTTTCAACATTCAAATGGTCAACAAGAATTCCCAGCTCCTGCACAATCTCACACTTGGCTACAACATCCACACCAACTATTTCAGCACTTTCTGCACTTCAGATGCCTTGCTGGACATTCTCTCCATTGGAGAAGCCAATGTCCTCAACTACGGCTGTGGAAGGACGGACAACCTTCTTGTTTTTCTTGATGGAGCTGGCAGGGACATCTCTGTCCAGGCATCAACATTAGGAGGCACCTACAAAGTCCCACAGGTTTGTGTGTGTTTTTCTCCATCTGGAAAGTGAGTGGTGGGTGGTGATGGATGGTCCTCAATGGAACTATGTGAGCCAACAATGTGTGGCAGCAGCCAAAAAAAGCCATTGCAAACCGAGGCTGCATAAACAGAAGGAGAATCCAAATCATGTGAAATATTGGTACCGCTTTATAATGCCTTGGAAAAGAGATCCTTGGAATAGTGCATGGATGGAGAACCTTTTCAGCACTGTGCTCGTGTCTGGGACGTGATCTGGAAGAGGAGTTGCCCAGTGTGCATGTCACTGCCCATAGGTGCACCAGGCAGCTCCTCTTCCAGTTTGTGGTGCACACGCACGTGATGATCAGCTGGCTGGTATGCAACCAGAAGACCAGCTCTTCCAGTTCCTGGCACTGCCATGCACTCAAAGGCCAGCTGTTCGTCACATGTACATGTGCACCAGAAACCCCGAAGAGCAACGGGCAAGGCCGCATGTGCCAGGCGACATGGCTCTGTTTGCCACTTAGCCCGAGCTAAGAAGCTGAGGCAGAGGGCAGCATTTTCCCCTCCTGGGACCTCCGTGCATCCTCTTTTTGGCCTCCCCGGCCCCCAGAAGCATTCTCCCAGCCAAAAGCTTTGGTCTTACTTTGTAGTTTCAGTCCATGGGGCTTGAGAAGAAAAGGCCTGCAGTCAGCCGATGGGTGGGGTCCAGCGGATGGGCAGAGTGATTTGGGTGGGGCAGCCTCGGGGTCCCACTTGGGCTGGATTAATGGCTTTGGTGGGCTGTATCTGGCCCCGTGGGCCGGGTTTGAGGACCCCTGGTATAAGATCTCCTGCTAGAGCAGGGGGTTGGACTAGAAGACCTCAAAGGTCCTTTCCAACACTTATATTTTGTTATACGTTCTGTTATAGGTACATATGTTTAGCATGCTAAATACCTATTGAAACATGTTGATTTACACTGTAAAATCAGGAAATGTGGATATTGGCATTTAATCTATGGAAACTGACAGACTCAGAAAATTGTGGCTCTTAGAACAGAGAAAATTTCAATTAAAGACCAATCTTGTATTGTACAACTGACAAGTTGTATTAGGAATTGAGGTCTCCCTGTTTCTTGTACAACTGGAGAAGAAGCGAAAAAGATTCCTCCACAAAGAATCTGGGCTATCAAAGCATTAAAATATGCAGCAGGGCTGGGTTTCAGCCAGTACTGACCAGTACGGGCATACTGGTTGGTGATATTTAGCATGCCTTCTTGTACCTGTTCTTCCGGAGGCCTCGTACCGGAATCCTCGCCTCTTGTTCCTTCTTCAGCTGTTGGACAAACCCACGTGGCATGCACTGTCCTCTGCTCTTTGATAGCTGCCTCATTTCCAATGAAGGTAGTGGGGAATCCATGCAGAGGGAGGAAACGAGGCGGCTGTCAGAGGAGAGAGCAGCGAAGGCCGTGGACTTGTCCAATGAATCCTCGCCTCCTGTTCCTTCTTCAGTTGTTGGACAAGTCTACATGGCGTGCACTGTCCTCTTCTCTTTGACAGATGCCTGTATAAAAAGCCATTCTTACTTAAAAGTACCTGGCAACAGCATTTTTCTTTGGGGGACTCCACAGAACATCCCAAGATGGATGCCACCACATCTGTCCTCTTTGGGAACAGGCCCTCTTTGGCAGGTCCTCTTCAGAAGGATGAGGCCCCCCTGGTCCCTCTCCCATTCCTTGTCTTCCTGCCCCTGTGGATGGGCTACGTAGTCATTGCAGGCAGCGCAGAGTCTTGACAGCTCCCTACCATTGGTTCTGCAGTTGAGGCCAGCGGCTTTGTTCACACTCTCTACCCTCCTGGTTCCTCTTTTTATGTGATTCCTGAAAGGTAGCCTCTAGTGGCGCAAAAGACAGCCGTGGCCCCATGCCAAGGAAAACATAGGCACGGGCACACACCCACACAATTACAGCCCCAGAGAGTCTTGGAGGGAAGCCTCTACACAAGCCCGGGCAAGTGAGAACAAGTTTTTGCCATTACGAAGGCTCCGGGATGAGGCTCCAGAGGCAGTGGGACAGCCAGGTCCCTCACCCTCAGAGGAAGGAAGGGCCAGTTGGGAGAGGGGCTTTGGTCCTGCTGCCTCTGGCTGATAGAGCTTTACTGTCCCACGGCGGATTCCGTCCCTCATCCTGGAGTGGGACCGTCTTCTGCCACATACTTCCCAATGACCGATAAGATCGCACAGGGAGGGCCTTCTCCGGGTGCCCTCAGCCAGACAATGTCATCTGGCAACTACCCGGGGAAGGGCCTTCTCTGTAGCTGCTCCGACCCTCTGGAATAAACTGCCCCCAGAGAACCGGACCCTACCCACTCTCATGGCCTTCCGTAAGGCTCTTAAGACCTGGCTATTCCAGCAGGCCCCGGGCTGTTCAACTCACGATTGAGTTCCAGCCCCGATTAGACTGGGTGTATGTTGTGGTCTTTTTAATCTATGTTTCTGTGTTTTTAACTTCTATTTTAAATGTATTGTTGTAAGCCGCCCAGAGTCCTTCGGGATTGGGCGGCCTATAAATTTATTAAACATCAAACATCAACATCAGCCTTCGTAACAGTGGGAACTTGTTCTCAATCACCCGGACTTGTGCAGAGGCTTCCCTCCGAGAGACTCTGGGGGTGTAATTGTGCAGGGTGTGCACACACCTATGTTTTCCACGGCGTTTTTTGGGCCACTGGCAGCTACCTTTCAGGAAGCACATAAACAGAGGAACCAGGCGGGGAGAGAGTGGGAACAAAGCCGCTGACCTGAAGTGCAGGACCGATGGCAGGGAACTGGCGAGACTCTGTGCTGCCGGCGATGACTCCGGAGCCAATCCATGGGGGCAGGAAGATGAGGAACAGGATGGGGACCAGGGGGGCCTCGTACTTCTGAAGAGGACCTGCTGAAGGGAGCTTCTCCGCGAAGAGGGCAGATGTGGTGGCATCAGTCTTGGGATGTTCTGCAGAGCCTCCCAGGGAAAATGCCACTGCCAGGTACTTTTAACCATATATTTTGGTCCCATGACTGCAGAATGCTGCAAAAAAACATAAATGCAGGCCAGTTGTTGAGTGTTTGAAATGTGATAGGAATACTCAACAAGGTGACCACAGTATGTTTGTGTGTGTGTCTGTGTGTTTGTGTGAGTGAGTGAGAGAGAGAGACAGACAGACAGAGACAGAGAGACAGAAAGAGGCACAGAGAGAGAGACAGACAGAGAGGGAGGGAGGGAATCAGAGAGAGACAGACAGGCAGACACACACACACACAAACAGAGAGAGGGTGGGAGGGAGGGAGGGAGGGAGAGACAGACAGATAGAGACACAGAAAGAGACACACAGAGAGAGTGAGTGATTAAGTGAGTGAGTGAGTGACAGACAGACAGATAGATACACACATATACACACACACAGTGACAGAGAAGAAAGGAGGGGAGAGAGACAGAGAGATACAGAGAGAGAGAGACAGACAGACAGATACAGAGAGAGAATGACATAGAGAGACAGAGGGGGAGGGAGGGAGGGAGGGAGGGAGAGACAGACAGATAGAGAGAGACACACATACACACAGTGACAGAGAGAGAAGAAGGGAGGGAGGGAGAGACAAAGAGCTACACAGAGACAGAAACAGAGAGAGACAGAAAGAGAGAGAAAGAGAAAGAGAAAGAAGGAAACAGGAAGGAAGGAAGGAAGGAAGGAAGGAGGAAGGAAGGAAGGAAGGAAGGAAAAGAAAGTGGGAGAGAGAGAGATGAAAGAAAGAAAGAAAAAGGGAGAGAGAAAGGGAGGGAAGGAAGGAACAAAGCAAGCAAGGAAAGATAACTTATTACCACAATTGAGCCCAAAATTTTGGTTGCTAAGCAAGAGCGTTGTTAAGTGAGTTTCACCACATGTTCCAAGTTGGCTATGTCCACCCAGTCACATGACCACCGAGCCACTCCCACAAAACAGACCACACCTACAGAATAGGTTCTAAAAAAATTGAAACTTACCACTGATATGCAGCAATCCTCAAAAATTACAGTACGCCCTTTATTGGAATATAATACTTCAGTTGGCATTTGCACATGTCAATCTAATTGCAATAAATTGTACGAGTGTAATACAGTAATAAGATTTACATTGTTTATAGTTTTTTAATTTATTTATTATTTTCCACTTTTATAATACAATCTTGCTAATATTTTGTCTTTAATATTTTAAACAATGTCTAATTAACAAATTATTCTAATACTTTCATGAGAACAAGATTGGATTTATTAAAATCTAATATTTTGGATTTGATCTGACCCCAAATATAACACAGCATTCTTCATTGTGGAAGGTTTTCGAATGCAGCTCAGAATCTGATAAGTCCAGTGAAACTCTGAAGATGAGGCTACGGATTATCAGCTTTCATTTCTGCAGAAACAAAAGACTGGATGACCTTTTTGTCTCAACAGAGCAGGCAGAGAGAGAGACAAACAGGCATGGACCAAAACCTTTTCCAATTACAGCTCACACAGCTTGCACAGAACGTCGCTATGGAAACATAAATAGATATCACACAAATTTCATGATTTTTCTCAGTGCTCTGAAAACAACAGACTTTAGAAGGGAAAAGAAATCCATTTTCTGGCCTATAACTCAGATCTTTGTTAGGGAACGCTGAACACACATTTTAGGTTACAAGCAAGGCTACTTGGCAGAATTCACATTTTACTTTTCACAAGAAGTTACTTTGCTAAGCTAAGCTTGGGAATTTGCCTAGAAGTTTTATCGTTTAACGTTCGCACGTTAGGTTACAATGGAGCTTCTTTCAACAGCAATTTAAGAAAAGCTGAATTAGGTTACACTCTGTGTATGCTCTAATCCAGTGATGGCAAAACTTTTAGAGACTGAATGCCCAAACTGCAACCCAAAACCCACTTATTTATCTCGGAGTGCCAACACGACAATTTAACCTGAATAATGAGGATTTAGTTGCTAAAAACAACTCATACATGATTAACATATTTTCTCTGAACCCCCCCCCCCAATAACAGCGCTTTCAATTATACAAACACTTTTTTATTAAAAGGTAAACGTTTGCATTTGGCATCTTTTTGATTAATGTGACTTTTGCTATTGTATGCATGCTGATAATTTTTCTAACCTTGACTCATACTTTGGAAGTTTGAGAGCAACACATGCAGCACTCAGGTCATCTATTAGTCCAGGGGTGTCAAACTCAATTTCAAAGAGGGCCCCATTGTGGTTGATTTTGGAGGTCATGGTGGGCGTGCTCTCACTGCTGTTGTGCTTACTCTCCTTGGTTGCCAATGGTGTGTGCAGGAGGGCAAACTATGTGGGTCAGAGGGAGGCCCACTCTCTCTCCTTACGAGACCTAGCTTTATAACCAAGGCATCCTCAGTGATAGGATGGGGGACCACCAGGAGAGGTCAGGAGGAGTCGACAAGCGGATGGTAAAAGGCAGCAGGGCTGCTGGTGATCAAGTGCTAAGGCAGAATTTATCTCATACCTTCACTCTCTCTCCTTATAATCTCCTTCCTTCCCTTCTTTTTCCTTCCCTCTTCATTCTCCCTTCCCCTCTTTTCTTCTTTTTGCTTCCTTGCTCTCTTCCCCTCTTTCCTTATTTTTCTTTGTCTTTCCTGTCCCGACTGGGATGCTCAAATGCAAAAGGGGAAACAATCCTTGCCCTTGTTATCATAGGGCACTTTTGCTAGTAGTTTGTGGCCACTGAAAAGACTGAGAACAAACAAGGCTCAATTTATTCCATGCTTGCATTTCATGGGGACAGACGACAGGACAGCAAAACTGTCAAAATGATGGCTCTGGTAGTTGATCAGAGCTCCTCTGTTTTTTATGTGCAAGAGCTTTATCATTTAAGAACAGAGCTAAGTAAGTTTCTTTTCTATTAATTCATGATGATCCTTCAAAGAGCTCTTCCGTAGGGACCCTGCCATGGTCTCATTCAGACTGGAAATATAGCAAAGGAAACTATTTTCCCCACTTGCTTTGTCCTGTTTCCCCCACTGGAAATAGCTGTTTGCAACCAGGGGTGGGTTGTTCCCAGTTCTAATCTGTACGGTAGAAGAGGTTCCTGAAATCTACCGTATGTTTTATAACCCCTTCGTCCTGTGGGACAGTACCAGAATGCTTGTCCCGGCCCCCTCGCTCGCTCCCCCTGCCCATTATGTCACTGCTCGTGGGGGGGTGGGGTAGCTTGCACGGCATGGCCAGCCTCCTAGGACGTCCCTGAAGTTGCTTAGGAGTAGGAGGCCTGGCCGCCAGCAAAGCACGGGGGCAGCAGGAGATAGATTGCATAGAGCAGCCAGCCTCCTAGGCGGTTCCACCACAAATCCGCGAAGCCCTTCTGCGCGGAGACATAAGGGCGAAGACTAATTCACGCCGTTCTAAGTGCTAAGGAAAAACGCGACCCTACTGCAATGACATAATCGCGGAGGGCAAAAACACGCATTCCCAAGCAGTACCCTAAACCTAACGCTAAACCTAACGCTAAACCTAACGCTAAACCTAACGCTAAACCTAACCCTAAACCCAACGCTAAACCTAACCCTAACCCTAACCCTAAACCTAACCCTAAACCTAACCCTAAATCTAACCCATAAACCTAATCCTAACGCTTACCTTAAATGAAGTCGGCTTTCTGCCGCGGCGCCGTTTTAAAGCACCCTTCTGTTGCTGCAGCGGTGATGACGTGCGGCGATGACGTCGCGGCTTTAGCACCGCGATGTTATCGCCGCAATTTTGACCAGCACGGTTTTGTCGTGCCATGCTCTAGGCAACTTCCAGGATGCCCCCCCCCAACTGGTTCCCCACCTCCCTTCCCAGTGAAGTTTTCCAAGGTGTGGTTTCAAAAGCATCCTCCCAACCCTTGTGCCTGGCTACCACTGAGCTCCGGGAAGGAGGAGAAGAGTCTTTGGGGAGGGAGGAGGAGGAGGAGGAGGAGGGAGGAGGAGATAAGTGCGCAGGGCTGTGCCAACTGGGCAACCGATGCTAGGAAAGCACTTCACAGCTTTTGAAGGGAGTAGGGAAGAAGAAAAGGGAGAATGCGGAGTCGCCTTTCAGGGATGCTGAAGCCGCGGGAAATCAGCACTGCCACCAGAGTCTAAAGGTTTCAGAAGCTCCAGACAGGAAATCAGGGTCAGAGACCCAGGCGGTTTCCTTTGCTCCCCTTGCAAGGGAGTAGTAGGCATCGTTTTTGCATTCCTGCCTCCACCGGACTTCGACCTGGAGTTTACCAGCCGTCTTAAAAAGAAATGGAGGGTCAATGGAGGAAATGTGGCTCTCTGCAGGTAAGCACCCACTCTCCTTCCTGCTTTATTTTTGTTGCCAAGGGGCAAAAGGCGGAGTGGGGCATCCCATTTATCAAAGTTCAACAGGGGGGAGAGAGGTGGCTCTCCTGTTCCTCCACCTCGTAGTGCCCCCTTCCTTTAAAAAAATACAAACTTACCTGGCTAAGACGTCAGTGCTTCACTTAGGAGAGTTCTGGGGATGATGGGTCTTATGGAGGTGGTGACCAGCTGCCCTCAGGAGGGCCAGGAGAATAGTCTTTTTGCCTTTGCGGTGGTTTGACTGGGAATGGCAAGCCTGGCTGAACTTTTAGGGGAGAAGAGTATCTGAATAGTTACTCTGGATAAACATGCATAGAGTTGTGTGGTTGCACCTTACTTGAAAAGTACAAGATACAAAGACCTGAAACCAGCTGGGTTTATTCCTAAGTAAGGTTCGGTTTTCTGTGAGTTGTGGAAACTGGGAAGATTTATTCTGAATGCCCACAAATCTTGAGGCTTGAGTGAGGAAGTAATTATTATTTCTTTAAAGGTTGGGGAAAAGAGGAAAATCTGCACTTGATTGAAAGCAAAGATAAGTTAGCAAACCTTGGTGGAGAGGAATGTGAGTATGGTATGCTGTGTTGGTGGAATAATAATTCACCTTACAAACCATTCCTGTTTGCTTGCGTAAAACAATACACCTTAGCTTTGGAAAGGGCAACTCAGCTCAATTTGATGTAAGAATAAAAGTTTATTGTTGAGCTTCTAAGTGTTGAAAGATAGTGCCTGCTCCTTCCTTGTGCATACTGAAAAGAAACTTGAATAGTTATATGGATTTAATGTGATATTTTGCAAGGACTGTGAAATCTCTCATGCAAGAAAAATGTATTTGCATGTTAATGGGGGAAACAGGTGTCCTAATTATAAATCTTAAACTATTTTTGGCTACAGATAATTTAGTGCAAAACCGTGCACAACAGTATTAGATTTCTGTGGTTTTATCTTCCTTGGTTGGTTTTGGGGAGAGCTATGGAAAGCTAAAACAAATGCTGTGTAACAAGGTAGCGTGAAACATTCCTTTTGATTCATTGGAGGATTAAAACCAAACATTTCAAAGGAGAGAAGTTTCATATCATGCATCTTTCATCAAAATTGTTTCACATGCCCTTAAATTGGGGGGGGGGGGGAGAGAGACAATAGTGAACATCTAGGAAGTAGAGTAGTAGTGGCAAATATCTTAGAATAATATTGTGATACAACTATTATAAATTGTTCAGAAATAATTTAACTAAAAGAATTGTGCATACTATATATAAATTGTTACTTCTTAGCAGGAAGTCCAATATTTTTTCTTTGCATTTCCCCATTTGGCTGAGTTGTTCAGTACTCCGACATACTATTCTTTTTTATTGGTGATATATTTATTAGGTTTCAGTCTCCCATCAGTTAAGAAGACAAGAACTGCAAAGCTGGTGATTGTGCAAATATCATAAGTATTTTTGGAATGTATGTGTGATATGATTGTGAATTTCTTGTTAAGAACACTTATCAAGTTTTAATATTATGACTGTCTAACTTATTTAGAGGGCAAGTGCTTGCTTATTGCAGTAAAGTACAAATGCCATAAGTAAAATACCTGTTTACTCAGAGGTAAATTCCTGCTTAAATTGCTTGATAGCAGTGTGCAGAAACTTTAAATTGTATAGCTCAAAGCACTAAAGAATCCTTATATAGCAGTGACTACTCTTCAGGGTCCACATTGGCTGTTTCTGCTTCCAAGTGATGCTTTTGAAAGCTATGGAGGACACAGCGGCGGGGCATCTGAAAGCCCCGGCACTGTATCCACCATAGATGTGGGGTGCCTCTATATCAGACACAGTGGCAGGGTTTTCGGAAGGGCTCTACCACACCAAAGGAGAACCCATCTTTCTCCCCTCTCCTACAAAACAGCATCAGAAGGAGAAAGGGGCAGATTATATTAATGAAGACACCCGACACTTAAAGTGGTTCCCCTTAGACAGGAAACGGAAAATGATTATAATGCTGAATGGTCAGCCTCCTCACTTTAACAGTTTTGGGTTGCCAAATTCAACTCAGACACTTCCCAGCTGAGGGATTTCCTATTGCCCAATAAATGCGTTTATTTATGGGAATGGTTCCAAAACATTAAAAAAAGGGCGGGTAAAACACACACACACACACACACACAAATTACTTACAATAATACAACTACTTACAAATTTCATTAATTTTGAATTCCTCCCCCACCCTCCGACCCACATTCCTTTTCCAGCTGTTTCACAGAGGATTTCAACTCTGCTCTTGTCTGCCATGATGAAAATGTAAAAATGTAAAAGGAAAAAGGCAAGAGCTGCTGAGGTCAGGCTGGGTTAGCTGCTGCCAGAGTCCCCAATGGACGACTCTGCTTAACTGTTTTAAAAAGCCTCTAAAAAATGCCCTCTACAGGAGGAGGTGAGAGAACCACGTGCCTCATCTACATAAGGAATTTTTCGGCTTTTAACCCTTGCTTAACTCTGCTCGAGTGATCATAAAGATAGACTAAATGAGGCACGTGGTTCTCCCACCTCCTCCTGTAGGGGGCACTTTTTTAGAGGCTTTTTTAAACAAGCACTAAGCAGAGGCATCCACTGTGACTCTGGCAGCAACTACCTCAGCCTTTTTCCTTTTACATTTTTTTCCCTTTTCATGATGACAGTGGTGAGGCCCTGCCTCCCCTGACTGCACGTCCCTGAGAGCCAGCCCATATTTGAATGGCCTGAAGGTGTGTTAACATTCAAGGAAGCTAAAGCTGCAATCTAGGAAAGGCAGTTCTTGGCCCCTAAGTACTTGGAAAATAGACCACCTGTGAACCATGTGTAAAACCACCCAGATTGCCATATAGAAGAAAGTATGAAATAGCCTGTATAAATCATTTGATGGGATTTCAAAACATTGGAAAGTTGTGGGCCTACTTTGGAACATCTGCTTCAGTGACCAGATCTGGAGGAGTGCTCAGAGCCATGTAAAATAACTTGCCTAGCTTTAGTACAAATGCTAGGACTGCATGGGACTTTGGATTCTGTTCCAAAGAAAGTACTGAAGAGAAGACAAGACTGTAAATATAATACCCATCCACAACTCTTTAAAGTAGATATTTCATGAATCCAGGAAAATGGTGCCGCTGCTTTAAAAAGCACCAAGTAGATGCTGTGGGCTTTACATTCCTATATAATCAAAAACAGTGAATAGCCCTAACAAACGTTATTATTTAATGAATTTATGTTGTTGCCACTGCTTTGAAGTTAAATTCATATGTATGGATGCCTCTTTCTTTTCGGTGTAATTTATACCACTATCTTGACTGGGAATGCTGACATTGTCTTGGCCACTTCCACCCGGTCACATGGCTGGCAAGCCACTCCCACAAAGCAGGCCACACCTACAGAAGAGGTTCTAAAAATTTTTGAAATCTATCACTGTTAGCAACACACAAGGAGGGGATACTTTCCTAAGAGCTCACAATTTGGGAATAACAGGGGGGGGGGGGGGAGACCTTGTGCTTTCCATGCCGCATTTTGGCCCTGGAAAGCTTCCTGCACCAACCTGGAAGCAAATCCCCCTCCAAAAAAAAACCCTCTGGAACTGTTTGAAGGCTGAAGGAAGCCCCCAACCGAGGCAGGAAGCACTGAGGGGTGGGGGCAGGCCATTCACACTCACTTCCAGCCAGCTGAAGTTTCCTGTGTAATTTGAGCAACCCCCCCCCCCCACTGCATACCCACATGTCCTCCACCCTGGTCCTCCACAAAGGCCTGAAAACCAGCTGGCCGGCAGGAGATGCGCCCGCATGTGGATGCTAGTGGAGCTGGGCTGGGGTGGCTGGTGTGCCAGGAGAGGACGCTCTGCATGCCACAGGTTCCCCATCACGGCTCTAATCCTTTCAATTCCTTTTCCAGATCAATCATTTATCACCTTCAGAGGCTCTGAGTGATAAAAGTCAATTCCCCTTTTTCCACCAGATGAATCCCAAAGAAGGATTCCAGTACCCAGCAATTGTCCAGCTGCTCCTCCACTTCAGATGGACCCTGATTGGTCTCTTTGCTTCAGACACAGAAAAGGGAGAGAATTTCATGAGGACTTTTCCTCCTGTGCTTGTCAGGAATGGAATTTGTGTGGTTATATCACAATTGTCCTCAAAGACTGGGCATACAGCAGCCCTCAGGGATTCCCTCTCTAAGTGGAGACAAGTCAACGTCTTTGTTCACTTCATAGAACTTGAAAACATTTGGGACAGAATTCTTCCTTTCCATTTAACACTTATGCGTCTCCCAGGACCCATTGAGGGGAAAGTCTGGATCCTCACAAATTTTACAAGGTACACAATAAACAAGCGCAGACTTCTCAAATACATCCATAGTATTTGGAGGTTTGGTTATCTGCCAAAAGAAAGGCCAGAAGATTCTGCCTTTGAACCCTTTTTCTTTGTGGAAGAAAAGTTTCAAGATCATTATTTTCATTGTTCTCTTTCAAAGAATGTCTTTTCTGTCAAAGGCCGCAGAAGATGCACCCAGAAATCCCCACTGGAGACCCAGTGGAAATGGGACAGAAAAGGGATCCAAAATGCCTACTACCTGTACACTCTCATAAAGACTCTGGCCCAGGCCCTGAATGCTGCATATTCCTCCAGATCGAGGAGGGGAAGGAAGGAGAGAGAAAAGATCTTGGGGTATCCAAGGCTGCAGCCGTGGCAGGTATGCGGGTCCTGATATGGATCCATTAATCTTAGATCTTTTGGAGGAGGAATCCGGAGGAGAAGGAGGGGAACCACCTCAACAGATTTGACCTATTTAATTACTCAGGGAATTAATGGTTCCAAAGAGTAGATACCATAGCATTTTTATATTTAGCACTGCTAATTGGAAAATGCTGCATTCTTTTTAAAATAAATTCCCATATTTTTGTGTTTGCGATTAGCCTGGTGGAATTCCACCTTTCTTCCGTCCCCATTGCACGTGGGTCTGTGTGCAGCTGGACAGGTAGCTAAGCCCCCCTATTCTCCTCCAATGAAAGGGAGCCTGGCATGGATTTGGATGCTTTATTGGGAGAAGAGGGCAGGTGAAACTGAGGAGATGCAAATAGTGGAAATCAAATAGAAAGACGAGATAGGCAGCATTAAGTAACAGCCAGCAAAGAAGCAACTGGAACCTTCCAGTGTTGCAGAAAATGACAACAAACACCCTCATACATTCATTCTAGTTGGGGCTGGATCTCAACAGTGAGGTCAACAGCCCCAGGCCTGCCGGAACAGCCAAGTTTTTACAGCTTTTTACAGCCATGAGAGTGGGTATAGTTTGGATTTCTGGGGGGAGCTGGTTCCAGAGAGTCGGAGTCGCCACAGAGAAGGCTCTCCTCCGAGGGCCCGCCAGCTGACACTGTTTGGCTGATGGCATCTGAAGGAGGCCCAATCTGTGGGATCTTACTGGCCTCTGGGAGGTATGTGGCAGGAGGTGGTCTCGCAGGTATCTTGGCCCTAAGCCATGTAGGGCTTTAAAGCTAATAACCAACACCTTGAATTGAGTCCGGAGACCAATTGGTAGCCAGTGCAGCTCACGGAGGACAGGTGTAACGTGGTTGTATCTTAGCACACCCAATATCGCCCGCGCGACCGCATTCTGAACTAACTGCAGTCTCTGAACGCTTTTCAAGGGTAGCCCCATGTAGAGTGTGTTACAATAATCCAGTCTCGAGGTGACAAGGGCATGAGTGACTATTAGAAGTGCCTCCCGGTCCAAATAGGGCCGCAATTGGTACACCAGATGAACTTGGGCAAAGGCCCCCCTGGTCACAGCAGACAGATGATGTTCCAGTTTCAGCTGCGAATCCAGGACTCCCAAATTGTGAGCCCTCTCTGAGGGGCGTAAATTTTCACCCCCCAGGGTGAAGGATGGACTGTCCAAGCAGTCCTTCGGGGGCAACATCCAAAGCCACTCAGTCTTATCGGGATTCAGCACAAGTTTGTTCACCCCCATCCAGATCCTAATAGCTTCCAGGCATCAGTACATCACGTCCATCTCTACACTGAGCTGGCACAGGGCAGAAAAATACAATTGAGTATCACCGGCATATTGATGGTACTTTACCCCATGCTGTCGCATGATCTCACCCCGCGGCTTCATGTAGATGTTAAATAGGATGGGGGACAAGACCGAACCCTGCGGCAAACCACATTCGAGGGGTCTAGGGGTCGACCTTTGCCCCCCGACCAACACCGACTGCGACCTGTCAGAGAGGTAAGAGGAGAACCACCGTAAAACAGTGCCTCCCACTCCCACCTCCCCCAGGTGTCACAGAAGGATACCATGGTTGATGGTATCGAAAGCCGCTGAGAGGTCAAGAAGCACCAGGAGAGAGGAATATCCTCTATCCCTGGCCCGCCAGAGATCATCGGTCAGGGCGACCAAAGCGGTTTCCGTGCTGTACCTGGGTCGGAAAACAGACTGAAAGGAGTCTTGATAATCCGTTTCATTCAAGGTCCGTCGGAGTTGAAGCGCCACCACCTTCTCAACAACCTTCCCTAAAAAAGGAAGGTTGGAGACGGGACGATATTTTTTCAAAACAGCTGGGTCCAGGGAAGGCTTCTTGAGGAGGGGTCTTACCACTGCTTCCTTTAATGGTATTGGGACCCCCCACTTTCTGCTGGATCCGACCATCCAGTTTAGATTAAGGAGCTATTTTAGAGTCCTTTACGTGGGGTAAATCTTATCTTTTCCTTAACAGTATGATTCACACATTTGCTTAATTTCTTTCCTGAGGTCGTTAAAAGACCCCTTTCCCCATAATCAGCAATATTGATATGCAAAGTAAGGAAGGCATATGGAGTCAGTTCAGAAGTTCACCCTTTCATTCTTTGTTCTCTTGTAATGCCCCATCTAAAGCCCATAATTTTGTTACTTGGGTTTGTTAACCATAAATGTCCCTTCATTTCTAAAATTCTTTGAATTGCGTGGCTTGTGTAAAAAAAGTAGCCTATCCAAAAATTAATTTATTAGCTTCTTCTATCACGAGCCGTGGTGGCTAGAATCTTTAGGCAATGTGGCCAGCCTTTTGCAACACAGTCCAGTTGTTTACATAGATAAGCCACAGTTTGTTTCCAACTTCCCTTTTCTTATCAGAGCCTGAGGTAATTCTGACTTCAGGGCTTTTTACACTCGTTTCTGCTTTAAAACTCCAAACAAAGGGTTCTTTTTCGCCCCCCTTTGCAGATTTGTAAGGAGGTTTGGCTAGAAGCGCAAAATTTGAAATCCTCATCCTGCAGTTTGGCACACAGCTTCTTTTCACTCATTTCCTATTGTCTTATTGGAGTAGCCCTTTACTTCGCCAAAAATGTGGATGAATTATTATTTTTATTTTTCCAAATCCTTGGCAAGCAAACTGCCTCTTGTGACCAGTTACTAGGTTTTCCTCAAAAGCAAACAGTTTTTGGCTGTCTCTATGTATTTGAGGTGGTAGGCAGACAGGCATGGCTAGAGGCTTTACTTATAATTATTGGTACATGATGAGATGCATAGCCTGGTGGATTAAATTCTTGAACCACCATTGCTTGCCATATCTCATCGGGGGGGGGGGTTGCCTCATTTTAGGGCCATTTTTTTCTTCCTCAAAGGACAGTGTAACTCCCATTTTGCATAGGATCACACCTCAAAAGAGGAACTGGGCATTCAGGCATGTCTTGGGACATTTTTTTTTTAGTCAGTGGCTTTTTTTCTTTTCTTTTCACCAAATACATTGACCTCTGCTTTGGAATTATTTGACAACGCAACTGTCAGCAATTCAGCTTTATGTTGCATCCTGTCCTCTTTCTTTCTTTCTTTCTTTCTTTCTTTCTTTCTTTCTTTCTTTCTTTCAATTTCCATTTATTCATTCATTCATTCAATTTCCATTTATTCAAGCCACACAGTCCTTTGTGGCTTTCTTTTCTTGCTAACTGGTCTCCTTCTCTGACTGGGCATGGATTCTATCTATTTGGCCCCTCCTTGACGATTCTTCCGGCAAGTCCCCTAGCCTCCCACCAATGTTCCCTCTAATTTTTTTTCAGTGTGAGCAGAAAAGTATAGTGTTTGAGCGGCACATTTTCATGTCTGAGCACCTGAATTTTTTCACAGATGTTTCACAGAGCAATTGATTTATAGGATCCGAATTGGAATGGAGAAAAATGGTTTTGTGCATGAGTGTGTGTGTGTGTGTTTGAGTGAGTGAGCGAGGGTTCTGGTAAGGGAACTGTGCCTATTTAGAAAAGAAGGTAAATTATTGCAAACATGATATATGTTTCTGGAGAGAGAGAGTGAGAGAGGGAGGGAGGGAGGGGGAGAGAGAGAGAGAGAGAGAGAGAGAGAGAGAGAGAGAGAGAGAGAGAGAGAGAGAGAGAGAGAGAATCCTTCCTTCCTTCAGCCCAACACACTCGCTGGCATCCTGGCCAGATGAGAGGGACTGCAGAGGGTCTCCCTGAGTTTAGGGCAGCGAGTCATTCAATGGGAAAGTTGCCTCTTGGAAGGAATGACCCGGATTGGCTTCCGCTTTCGATTTGCCGCCCAAAGACCGAACGGAGAAGCAAAGAGGCAGGAGAGACGAAGCAGGAGAGATGAAGCGGGAGCCAATCCGGGTCATTCCTTCCAAGAGGCAACTTTCCCATTGAATGACTCGCTGCCCTAGACTCGAGGAGACCCTCTGCAGTCCCTCTCATCTGGCCGGGATGCCAGCGCGAGTGTTGGGCTGAAGGAAGGAGGGATACTCTCTCTCTCTCTCCCTCCCTCCCTCCCTCCCTCTCTGGCAAGTCTGAGCAGCCGCTGCTGGGAGCCCGTCCCATGCATTCTCCCAACCCCCACACCCCTTCTCTGAGCTACTTACTTTCTGCCTTGTGGACCTAGAACTGATTGCTGTCTCCAGGCTGGCTCTCCTCTCCTATTATGGTGGAAGGCGTCTCACAAAAACCACTGCGCGGCAGTTGGAAACTGCTGTGTGGTGTTTTGTTGCCATGTGCGCGGCCGTGCAGCCACACAGCTTAGAGGGAACATTCAAGAGAGGGAGGGGCAGAGTTCCAGGGAGATCAGCCAGGCTATAGAGTAGCCCAGGTGCTTCCTGGTGGCCTCCCATCCTCAAGCTAACCAGGCTGATTTCTCTCCCCTAGGTGAGGTCATTGGAGGCTGGGCAGCTGTCAGCTGTTGAGGGCTGATGATAAAATATCAGCTAATGTTGGTGATATCTGATCAGGCCAGGCTCAGAGACCCAACCCTCTCCCAGCTGCAGCAGGCAGACATCCCACAGGGCTCGTATCCTGAGATGGCCTGAATCCTTTCCAGGGATGGGGGAGGGACTGGAGGGGTCAAACTCCACCCTGCCCTTCACTGGCCTCAGCAGGCCAGAAATGGATGTCCCCCCCCCCTGTAGCTGAAGGAGGCAGCAGAATCTGAATGGGTCCCACAATTGTGTTTTTCGACACACCCAGTCACACGAAATTGGCCCCAGATCCAGGCAGACTCTGGTGGGAGGCCCATCGTTCTCCTGATCAAAGCAGAACTTCTAGGCTCTTTTCATGTTTCCCCCTCCCCCAATACACACACACACACACACACACACACACACACACACACAGCAGCAGCAGCATTTCTTCCTCCAACCCCCAACAGCTGCAGAGACGCTTGGGTTTTGCTTCCCCAGCGCTGAGGTCAGGCTGAACTAGCTGCTGCCAGAGTCACTGTCGATGACTCTGCTTAACTGTTTAAAAAAGCTTCTCAAAAGCGTCTTCTACAGGAGGAAGCAGGAGAACGACGTGCCTCACCTACGTCTGGAAGCAGCAGCACAACGGTCGCCGATACCAGGGGAGAAGGGGTGGCGGTGGCGAGAACAGGGGAGCGCCACCCCTTCCCCTTCCCCAACATTGGCTGTTGCACTTCCGCTTCCATTAGCAACGTGGTTGTTAAGTGAATCGCTGCTGTTTTTAAATTAGTAATATGGTTGTTAAGTGAATCATTGCAGTTTTTAAATTAGTAACATGGTTATTAAGTGAATCACTAGTTCCTAAATTAGTAACAAGCTTGTTAAGTGAATCGCTGCAGTTTTTAAATTAGTAACACGGTTGTTAAGTGAATCACTGCAGTTTTTAAATTAGTAACATGGTTGTTAAGTGTATCGCTGCAGTTTTTAAATTATTAACACGGTTGTTAAGTGAATTACTGCAGTTTTTAAATTAGGGTCACGGTTGTTAAATGAAGGGCTGCAGTAACATGGTTTTTAAATTAATAAATTAGTAACACGGTTTTTAAGTGAATCACTAGTTCTTAAATTAGTAACACGGTTGTTAAGTGAATTGCTGCAGTTTTTAAATTAGTAATGCGGCTGTTAAGTGAATCACTGCACTTTTAAAGTAGAAACACGGTTGTTAAGTGAATCATTACAGTTTTTAAATTAGTAACATGGTTGTTAAGTGAATCATTGCAGTTTTTAAATTAGTAACACGCTTGTTAAGTGAATCACTAATTTATAAATTAGTAACACGGTTATTAAGTGAATCACTAGTTTTTAATTTAGTAACAGGGTTGTTAAGTGAATCACTGCACTTTTTAAATTAATAATGCAGTTGTTAAGTGAATCACTAATTAATAAATTAGTAACACGGTTGTTACGTGAATCACTAATTTTTAAATTAGTAACAGGGTTGTTAAGTGAATCATTGCAGTTTTTTTTTTTTTTTTTTAAAGATTTTATTGGTAAAAAGAAAATACAACATCCATAACTTGTAGCAAACAATACAACTACATTTCGAGATATTCCCATACTATCAAATCATTATAAACATCAAAGGTTAGATATCTTTCCCTCCCTCTTTTCTTCCCTTCCCCCCTTACTTCCTTCTCCCCTGCCTTCCCTCCTTTCTTTTCTCCTTTCCTCCTTTCCTTCCCCGTCCTTTCTCTCCCTCGGTCCCCCCCTCCTTCTCACATACCTTTCCTCCTTCCCTGCCTCTTTCCCTCCTCCTTCCTTTTAATCTCCCTCCTTTCCTCCCTCCTTCCCTCCTTCCTTTCAACTCTCCTTCTCTCTTTCTTTCCCTCCCTCTTTCCCTCTTTACTACCCTCTTCTCTTCCCTCCCTCCCTCCTTCCCCAGTTTTTCCTCTTTCTCCTCTCCTTCTTTCTTCCCACCTTCTTTCCCTTCTCTTCTTTCTCTTCCTCCTCTTTATCCTTCCCCCCTTCTTCTGCCTTTCCTATTCCTCTCCTTTCTCCTCTCCATCCTGACTTCCCTACTGCCCTCCCTCCCTCCCTTCTAACCTTTATTACATTTGCATATTTTCCTCTGCTGAGGACAACCTGGTTTTCTTTCCCTTTCCTTGCTTGAAGAGGCAAGGATTATAAGTCCTCTCGCCTCATCTAAAATGAAGTTTGATCGCTAATTTCATGCAGGTAATTATAGCGGATTTCCTATCAGCTTTTTAAAGTTTTCCCAACATTGTAGCGTAACAAAATTGCTCGACGGTGGGTTCTCGCCCCTGATACATTTCTCCTTTCGTTTATCTCTCAGTTGTTGTATATTGTTCATTTGAGTTATTAGTTTAATCGTATTAGGTTAGTCAGCTATCTCTTTTTATGTCTAGGTCTTCACTGACTCATCAAGCCATTTGTATAGCTTCTCCCAGGCTGTATAAAAGTCTGTGTCTTCTTTGTCATTAATTCGCATCGTCAGTCTGTTCATTTCTGCTAGTTCTAAAATTTTATTCATCACCATAGTATTGGTGGGGGCATTTTCACTCTTCCAGCACTGTGCGTAAACAATCCTTGACGCTGTCAGAATATGGACTAGGAGGTATTGGTCAGATTTGCAAATTTTTTGATCTATTATTCCTAATAAGAAAGTTTCCGGCTTAAGGCATAGTTTAATTGACAGGATTCCATTCAGCCATCCTAGTATTTGCTTCCAATATGCTTTGGCTACCGGACACGTCCACCACATATGGTAGTACGTGCCCAGCACCGCTTTACATTTCCAGCATATGGCCGAAACTTTTGAAGACATTTTCGCCAGTCTTGTCGGTGGAAGATGCCAGCGGTAGAACATTTTATATATATTTTCTTTATAGGCCGTTGACTTTGTCAATTTTAGGTTCCATTCCCAGACTCTTTCCCAGTCGTCTAGGTCTATTGTGTGGCCAATGTTTTGGGCCCAGGTTACCATGACTTCTTTTACCCTTTCTGCTTCCGTTTTTCGAATCAGTAAGCAGTTGTATATTTTTGAAATTAATTTCTCATCTGGTCCAATTAAAATTTTATCTAATTCCTGGTTCTTGTTCTGGAAGCCAGGTTGTGCTAGATCGAATTTGTGTTTGTTTTGAATTTGGAGATATGGCCACCAATCAATGTTTATTCCCTTATCAGCCAAATTTTCCCTGGGGTTTAGTTTGTTTTGGTCGTCTAGCAACTGTTGGTAGGTAACAATTTTATCCAAGTTTATCAAATTCGGGTATATCAGGGCTTCCGTCGGAGATATCCATTTAGGTAGTTGCGTGTAGTATCTCCTTCTAATTTCGAGCCAGTCCTTAATCAATACCCCCCTTAAATGGTGACTACTAAAATAATTGTGAATTTTATTTCCCTCGCACCATAGGTAGTTATGCCACCCGTATTGCAGGTCGTGGCCCTCTATTGTTAAGATTCTTTTATTAGCTAACATTACCCATTCTTTTATCCACATAGTTGTTGCTGCTTGATGATATGTTTTCCATTCCGGTAATCCCATTCCCCCTTGAGTTCTTTTATCCTGCAGGTGCATATATTTTATTCTGGGCTTTTTACCATTCCATATAAAGTTTCGAATCATTTTGTCCAAATCATTATAAAATTTTTCCCCTAGCTTGACCGGTGCCGTTTGAAATAGGTAGAGGATTTTTGGCAGAACATTCATTTTAATTACTGCGACTCTTCCCATCAGTGATAGTTGTAGTTTTGACCAGGTTTTTAAGTCCTTTTGGGTATTCTGTAACAACTTATCATAGTTGTCTTCTTTTATGGAAGAGCATTTCGCAGACAGCCAGATCCCTAAATACTTAATTTTTTTAGTTACCTTTAATTCCATTGTTTCCTCTAGTTCTCCAATCTGGTTTTTGGGGAAGTTTTTTATAATCATTTTTGTTTTTTCCTTGTTTATTTTTAAACCGGCCACACACCCAAAGTTCTCAATGTCCTTCATCAAATTCGGTCCTGAAAGTAAGGGGTCTTCTACGATAAAGACCATGTCATCCGCGAAGGCCTGTACTTTATATTGTTCTCTTTTTATGGTCAAGCCCCTAATTTCCTGATTTGATCTTATCCGATTTAAAAGGACCTCTAGTGACGTAATAAATAGTAGTGGGGAGAGCGGGCACCCTTGTCTAACACCCTTTCCAATTTGTATCCTCTCCGTTAGTTCCCCATTGACTATAATATTTGCAGATTGCCGTGAATATATAGATTCTATAATCCTAATAAATTTATCGCCAAATTTCATCATTTTTAGTTGAGTGGTTAGAAAGTTCCAATCTAGGTTATCAAAGGCTTTCTGAGCGTCGACAAAAATTAATGCGAGTTGTTTCTCGGATCTTGTTTGATAGAATTCCAGGGTATCAATTATTATTCTTGTATTGTTTCTAATATGTCTTTTTGGGAGAAAGCCGTTTTGATCCGAATGTATACTCTGATTTAATATTATTTTTAGTCTTTCCGCCAATATTGATACAAAGATTTTGTAATCTGCATTTAACAGGGATATGGGTCTATAATTTTGGACCTTGCTACTGTCCGCCTCTTCCTTTGGTATTAGGGTGATGTAAGCTTCCCCCCATGATTTTGGGACCCTACCATTTTGTAATGCCTCATTGCATAGTTCTAATAATTTGTCTTCTATGGTATTTTGAAGTTTTTTATATATTTCCGACGGAAGCCCATCCGGCCCAGGTGTTTTATTGTTTTTTTGTTTTTGAATGGCCTTTTTCAGTTCTTCTTGTGTGATTTCTTTATCGAGCATCTCTCTCATCTCCTCCGACAAGACTGGAAGCTTCTGCTTTATAAGGTATTTTCTAATGTCTTGTTCATTAATTTCGTCTTGTTTATATAGTTTCCTATAATAGTTCTGTACTATCTTTTTCTTTTCTCCTATTTCTTGTTTCAAATTCCCCTCCTCGTCATACAGTTGTTTAATAATTCTTTTGACCTTCTCCTTTCTTATTTTGTGGGCCAACCATCTCCCAGTTTTATTTGCATGTTCAAAATAATTCTGCTTCATTCTCTTAATGTTTTGTGCTATTTCCTCTTGAGAGATCAAATTTATTTGGTGTTTAATTAACTCTCCTTTTTCCCTGTGTCTACTATTTTCTGGCTCTTTCTGGGTCAGCAGTTCCGTCTCTCTTAATTCTTTGTTCAGTGTATTAAGTTTTTCCCTGTGTATTTTGTTTCTTCTTATTATATAGGCTATGGATATTCCCCTCACAACTTCCTTCATCGTGTCCCAAACATTTTGTATTGAGGTCTGCTCTTTACCGTTTTCTTTAAAGAAGTAGCCCAGTTCCTTTTCTATTTGTTGTACAAATTGTTTCTCTTGTAGTATGTTCTGGTTTAATGTCCACCTAGCTTTTATCCTTGCCTTCCCTTTCCATTGCCATAAGACTGGGTGATGATCGGCCCACTTGTTGGTTATTATTTCAATATTTACAGTATCCATGAGTAGCTCCGAGTTTGACCAAACCATGTCGATACGGGACCATGAATTATGTGGATGGGAGTAAAACGTGTACTGTTGCATCTTGTCATTCATTGCTCGCCAGACATCATAAAGATCTAGATCCTTCACCATATTTACATAGGCAGACGGTAGTTTCCTTCTTGTGCTTTTCTTGTGAGTACCCTTATAGTCCATCTTACCGTCTGCAATAGCGTTGAAATCCCCTAGAATACATATATTTTGCCACTCTATTTCATTTATCCTCTTATATAGATTAATATAAAATCTCTCTTGTTTTTGATTTGGGGCATAGATTCCAACTAGTAAAAAATTTTTCCCACCATTAATTATCTCCACCATTAATACCCTACCGTCTTTGTCTGCATATATTAGTTTGGGGTTCAACCATTCTTTTATATACATTACAATTCCTCTTTTTCTGGTTTGTGCTGACGAGCAGAATGTTTTACCTAGTTTTGGACAGACCAACAGGTTATTGTATTTTTCTTTAATGTGTGTTTCCTGAAGACAGATTACATCTAACTTTTGTTTCACTAGATCCAACAGTACACGTTTTCTTTTGGAAGTTATGTTAAGACCATTTACATTTGCTGATAGTACATTCGTTTCCCATTCTTCAATTCCCTTACACGTTATTCGCTTTGAGGGCGCCTTTGGATCGAGTCTCGATGGGTGACCTTGCTCTCGAATCTTCTCTGCCATATCTCTCTCGTTCTCTGGCCTCTCCTGGCCCCCGCCCCTCTGGTTGAGTTTCCATTATAGTGTCCTCCTGTCTTAAAAGTCCTTCTTTATTGAATCTCTCATCGTCTGCTAGTAAAAGTTCCTGGAATTCTTGAGCTTTCGCCAAGGTGTCTATTCGGTATTTCTTTTCCCTCCATGTTATCAGCATTCCTTCTGGAAGGAGCCATCTGAACTGGATTCTGTCTCTGTTTAAACGTGTGGAGAGGAAGTTGTATTTCCTTCTCTTCTCTCTGACTCTCCGTGGAGTCTGTTTTAAGATGAGAATTTCTTTGCCCTTGTATGTTAGAGAGTCCCCTCTTATTGTACTTAGAATGTCCTCTCTCAGCTGTCTTCTCAACACCCTCACATGGATCTCCCTCGGAAGCCGGTGGCGTCTCGCGAAGCCTGTATTGACTCTATAGGCTTCGTCCAGTTCGTTAATAACCTCTTTTTTCGGCCTGTCGAGGACTAATCCCAGGATTTCTCCAATCAGCTCCTGGAGGTTTTCATCTTTTGCTTCCTCCACGTTTTGTAGTCTTAAATAATATGCTGATCGCTCTAATTCTAGCTGGAGGATGGCCTCCTCCAGGCTTGAGTTTATAGATTCCAGATTGTCCTCTACTTTGTCTATCCTTTTTTCCGCTATTTCCGTTAAGTGAATCACTAATTAATAAATTAGTAACACGGTTGTTAAGTGAATCACTAATTTTTAAATTAGTAACAGGGTTGTTAAGTGAATCATTGCAGTTTTTAAATTAGTAACACAGTTGTTAAGTGAATCACCAATTTATAAATTAGTAACAGGGTTGTTAAGTGAATCACTAGTTTTTAAATTAGTAACACGGTTGTTAAGTGAATCACTGCAGTTTTTAAATTATTAACACGGTTGTTAAGTGAATTGCTGCAGTTTTCAAATTAGTAATGCGGTTGTTAAGTGAATTGCGGCATTTTAAATTAGTAACACGGTTGTAAAATGAATCAGAGTTGGAAGAGACCTTAGAGGTCATTTAGTCCAACCCCCCTCCCCTCCAAGCCAGAGAACCTACAGTGTAGGCGGGGCCTGGGCTGCAGGCGGCGGCGAACAGGAAGGGAAGCGAATGGCAACCAGCATCCCTGCCTTCTTCCTCCGAGAGCCGCTTCTTTGCCAGCCTCTCAGCTGATCGGTGCCAGGCAGCCCCCGTTACACACGGACCTTTTGCTGCCGCGCGGGGCGAGCGCTGCCGGGGGGAGATCCGGGGGAGAGGAGGGAAAAGGCATCCCGAGCAGAAGTTTCCCTTCTCCTCCCCCTCCCCCCGCTGACTTCTCCCCAGCAGCGCTCGTCTCCAGCCGCAGCAACCCTGGCGGCCCCCAGGGAGACTGAAAGGGGCGCAGCGCTCTCCCAACCGCCGAGGAAGGCAGAGGAGCCAGCCCTGGGCTGTTGGGAGAAGCGCCCTAACCCTCCCTTCCCTTTGGCAGCCGCCTGGCAGAACGGGGAGATTTCTGACATTCTGCAGCTGGAACCAGCCAAGCGCCCTGCGCACATCGGCCGCCTGGGAGTCCTGAGGCTCACCACCACCGTCTCCGGAAGCACCAACGGCCTCCCGGAGAAGCCGGACGTGGCTTCAGGGAAGCCCCCGGAAGCTGCAGAGGGCAAGAAACGCCCCCAAAGGGCCAACTACAAGTTCGGACATGATCTGTCTCTGACTTCCAGAGGGCATCTAGGAGGGCGGGGAGGCCGTTTCTGCCCCCCCCCAAGCTTCAGGAACGTCTTTGGGGAGAGGAAGTCCATGAGTTTTGTCTGTCTCTCTGTCTCTGTGTGTGTGTGTGTGTGTGTGTGTGTGTGTGTGTGTCGCATGCGCAGTTGGGTAGGGAATGGAGTGGACACGTGGGGGACCAATGGGAATTCTCCCTTCTGCAGCATCATCGGTCTCTGGGCAGAGTTTTCCTTGATTTCACTAATCAGAAATCAGAGTTCAGAAAGGAGGGAAGGGGGATATTTCCAGTCACATTTAAAGATATTAAAAAACACTGCGCTGCACTTTGAAACTTGTGCGCGGTGTTTCTCTGTTACCTGCGCGGCCGCTCACGCGCGCAGCTTAAAGGGAACGCTGCCTCCCACTCTTTCTGTCTTTCTTCTCTGAAATTTGACCCAATTAACATATGTTTTGTAGGCTTATTTCACAAGTTCGGATATGCCTTTCCTGGCCCCCCTTTTTTGTCTTCTGTATTTTATTTATTTGTTTATTTACCCTAATGTCATCTGCAGAGTGACCAATGAAGATCATATTGACCATTCTCTTACTTTCTTCAAGCTCAGGATCTAATGTGGTATTTTGCCTAAAGGTTTGATAAATGCATTCTAGGATTTCCCTTGGATTTTCATCCTGTTTCTGTTGAATTTAATAGACCTTCTCTAAATTATTTACTTTGGTTGAATCCTAACAAAACTAAGGTCCAATAGTTTTTTAGCTGAATGGACTAGGCTCCCAATCTGGTTCCTTCAGTAACCATGTCCAGTGTGGATTTTTTTTTTCATGATCCTTCTGCAAAGGCTTATTCATGGTTATCTTCAACAGTCTTCTTTTCTCTGGGGTTAATAAAATTTCCATCAGAATTTGTATGTCAGCTGAAGCAGACTGGTGAGTTCAGAAAAATGGATGCAAAAAGGACATGCATCTCATCTGGATTTTCTCTATAAGCAGGAATTTGTTTTTTTCCCAATTATATAAATCAGCCATTGAGAATGGAGCATATCCACACCTTATGTAGCTCCCCCTCAGCTTCTGGCAATAAAATTTTCCTTAGGGGCAATTTGAGTTTTTATCTCAACTGCTCCCTTGGACCAGGTTTGTGGTGCACTTGATCTTTTCCTTTTGTAACCTTTTTTGGTTTCCTTCCGCCTGGCCCCACCTAATGGAACCGTTTGTTCATTCTAACCAATATCTGATTCCACTTTTTGTCTCCCTGGGTTTCTTACTGCTTCAGTGTCAACCACTTCATGTTAAGGCTACACAGGTGGAGAGCACTGATCTCAGAGACACACTCTCTCTTTCTCTTTTTAAACACTTAAACACATCAACAAAGACAAACATGCAAGCTAAAACATTGACACTCTCTCTTTTTTCTTTTGTTTCTTATCTCTTATCTATGTCTCTTTTGTGGATTCATATGGTGGTTTGACTAGGAGGGCAAAATTCAGTATCCATATTCTACAATACCCTGCTACAACCAAAAAAACCTTCGTAATTGTCTCCTATTAGTTGGTTTTGTCATTAAATCCAATCATTTAAACACACAATAACTACAAGGATGAAACTTTTCTCATGTCCTTTTGGATTGGAGACATCTTAGTTTCAATTACCTTGAGGGTGCACAAAGATTTAGACACACCTAAGAATTTCAACAGACAGTACATCAAATTAATCAAGTCCAATTACCTAGGTCTTCCCATTCAATAGGCTTTACCTTTTGATTACCTGCTAAATTTCTTACTTTTGCTTGAAGTTATGCCCGATGTTCTATCTCCTTATGCACTAGATTGTTAATACCTGTCTCTGCCCTGGGGTGTTCTATAATTTGGACTTCCCAGCCCACGCTGGCATATTTTTAAAAGTCCAAATTCTTGATCTCCCAGCCCACACTGGCATATTTTAAAAGACCAAAATATATGGAGACTTTCATTAACACATCATTTGCATCTGGGTGGGGCTCTCGATTCATCTCATGGTGGCCAGAATCTGATGCCCTACAGAAAGGCACCCCAAATCTTGGCACAATGTCTTTTAGTACACACAAAACCAAGAGATCTCTAAATCCCAATTTCTGGGAATATTGTGGGGAAATCTATTTGCCACACAGCACCTGGGAGCCCTGTAGAAGGACTTCCAAAGGAAGTTTCCATCCTGTCTTTGGGTTGTTTTTTTCACAACTGAGACAGGCTGCAGCAACCTGATTAACAACAGCATATGTGTCTCTGACTACCGATCCCTGCAAACAACCTCCTTGAGACTGTGCAATGGGGGTGAGGGTAATTTCTCTGCCAGAGACTTTACTAAAACTTTTCTGAAGGTTTTTTTCAACATGTATTGGAGGGGCGTTCAAGGAACGCTCTCCACCCTCCCATGTTCTATTTCTAACACACTTTTTGCTGACCTGCGGCCCCGAGAGCTCACGGCCACCAACAGGAAATGCAGCAGATTAACCTCCCACACAAACCTAGAGCCTCATTAGGATATGCCAGTTCCATTTGGAAGGGACGCTATCCAGGAGGTGATCGGGCCCCCACTTTCACTCCTAACCTAGTGGGTCTACAATTCTTTTGATACTTGCCTGCAGGCGTCTTCTTTCTCAGCCGGCGTAATTTTTTATTAACTTGTCCTGTCCCTGGTCAGATTCTTGGATCGGTGGTGTCCACCAGATGCCCAAGAGAGGTCATCAGCCTTCTTCCAGAGAAAGGTCTCTGTGGCGCCTGAAGATGGGCGAGATGGCCTCGATGGGGCACCGGTCAGTCCGTTCCGTCCTCAGCGAAATATTGCTCTAACTCCTGGCTGGCTCTCCAGAATATGTTGCAAAAAATGACAGGCGTTAGACTTCTCAGGATACAGGAAAAGTTTATTTGGCAGCCAGGTTCAGAACATTAATGATGGACTGGAAGACTTGTCATAGAGAACATCTTGTGGTTAGGCACAGGCTTTCTCTCTTAAAGAGAGGGAGAGAGAGAGAGAGAGAGAGAGAGAGAGAGAGAGAGAGAGAGAGAGAGAGAGAGAGAGAGAATCCCTCCTTCCTTCAGCCCAATACTCTTGCTGGCATCCCAGACGGATGAGAGGGGCTCGAGTCTAGGGCAGCGAGTCATTCGGTGGAAAAGTTGCCTCTTGGAAGGAATAACCCGGCTTGGCTCCCACTTTCAATCTGCCACCCAACGACCGAACAGAGAAGCGAAGAGACAGGAGAGACAAAGCGAGAGCCAAGCCAGGTCATTCCTTCCAAGAGGCACGTTTCCCATCAAATGACTCGCTGCCCTAGACTCAAGGAGACCCTCTGCAGTCCTTCTTGTCTGGTCGGGATGCCAGCGAGAGTGTTGGGCTGAAGGAAGGAGGGATACACACGCTCACGCTCTCCCTCCCTCCCTCACTCACTCCCCTCCTCCTCCTCCTCCCTCGCTTCCTCTGTCTCTCTCAAATGGCAAATCCGAGCAGCCGCTGCTGGGAGCCAGTCCCATTCCTTCTCCCAACCCCCACACCCCTTCTCTCAGCTACTTCCTGCCTTGTGATTGCTTTCCCCTCCTATTATCGTGGAAGGCGTCTCACAAAAACCACTGGGCGGCAGTTGGAAACTGCTGTGCGGTGTTTTGTTGCCACGTGCGTGGCTGCGCACCCGCGCATCTTAGAGGGAACAGTGCCCCCCTTTACCAAAATGGCCGTGCATACCCTTATGGAGGCTTTCAGAGAGCTCCTGGGGGCTGGGAAGGGCAATAATGAGCTAAAAATGGACCATTCTCCCCCCCACCAACTCCCAGCAGCACTCTATAAGCCTCCATAAGGCTATGCATGAAATTTTTTTGACAAAAAAACAGGCTTGTTTTTGCGAAACACGGACACTTTTTGCACATTTTGCCCCCCCCCCCACCACCAAGAGCACTCTGCAAGCCCTCCCAAGGCTATTCATGACTTTTTAAAAAGGGGGGGGGGGCGTTTTCACAAAAACTGGCTCTTTGGGGGAAGTTTGCAGAGTGTAACCCTAACCCTAACCCTAACCCTATCCCCCCTCTCTCTCTATCCCTACCTACCTACTGTATTTCTCTCTCTTTCTCTCCCTCTATCTACCTACCTCCTTTTTAAAAAAAATTACCCCTTCAAAACCTTGGTGTGTCTTATACTCAGGTGAATCTTATACTCCAAAAGATACATGTACATGTTGTGGCATGACAACCTTTATAAATTAGGAGGAAACCCTGAGACCATCTAGCCCAACCCCTCCTCTGTGCAGGAATCCCAGTTCAAGCTTCTCTGACTGATGGCTGCTCAGTCTTTGCTCTCAGACGATCCATGAAGAGGAGACTGAACTTCTCTGCTTTACTGGTGCAGCTTTAAAACAGCTCATCCTTTTATCATATTTTTTCTCTCATTCAGTTAAAATCTCCTCTCTGTAACTCATTTTTTCCAAGTCTGACACTCTGGAATAAGAGTGAGCAGATCTTACACTCGTGTGTAACAGGAGTCAGTTATTGGAAGAGGGTTGTATCCAGTGGTGGGATTCAAATCTTTTTACTACTGGTTATGTGGGCATGGCTCAGTGGTCTTGTGACTGGGTGGGCATGGCTTGGTAGTCATGTGATTGAGTGGGTGTAGCTTGGTCATGTAACTGAGTGGGCGTGGCTGGGTGATCATGTGACTGGGTGGGCATGGCTTGGCGGTCCTCTGACTGGGGTGGGCGTGTCTTGGTGGTCATGTAACTGGGTGGGTGTGGCTTGGTGGTCATGTGATTGAGTGGGGGTAGCTTGGTCATGTAACTGGGTGGACGTGGCTGGGTGATCATGTGACTGGGTGGGCATGGCTTGGTGGTCATGTGATTGGGTGGGTGTGGCTTGGTGGTCATGTAACTGAGTGGGCATGGCTTGGTGGTCATGTGATTGGGTGGGTGTGGCTTGGTGGTCATGTGACTGGGTGGGCATGGCTTGGTGGTCATGTGATTGGGTGGGTGTAGCCAACTTGACATCACTCACATCAAGAGGTACCTTGCCTGGCCTCTCCTTGCATCAACAAGATACAATTTCCCTGTCTATTTATTTACTACTAATGAACATCCAAAATACACAATTTAATCACATGTACATATGCCATATGTGTACATACATATTACAAGGTATAGTGTGTGTATAGGCACACAAAAAGATATGTTATCTACTTTATACACTGTACGTGTATGTACACACACACACACACACACACACACACAGGACTCTTCTAAAACTATACACATTCAACCTCACTTATTGCATTTGGAAAAACACACCCAGTCCACTTTCTGCCACACATTTAACTATCACGTCTGCACATTAGAACATTACACAGGCCTTCAGATGTTCTTCCCTAGCCTGCACATGACTGTTAGAGCCAGGAGATGTCATGGATTGAGTAAAATGTGGCAAAGCTCACTTAACAACGCTCTTGCTTAGCAACCAAAATGTTGGGCTCAATTGTCATAAGTCAAGGACTGTCTCTGCCTTCCTCTGCATGGCAGCCTTGTCCTAGTAAACTCCTTCCCTTTTCTGGCAATTTTCCTCTTTGTTAGAGGCACCAAAATAATCCAGAGGATATAAGGTCTCCAGCTGGAGGAGGGGGTTGGACTAGATGGCTTCCAAGGTCCCTTCTGACCCTACTAGAGCAGGGGTTGGACTGGAAAATGACCTCCAAGATCCCTTCCAGCCCTTTCAAACGTTGTTGTGCTGTTTGAAAGAGTCTTCTGAAGCCATGGTTTGTGTCCTTCCTTCCTCTCATTTTTACTCTCTCCCTCCCTCCCTCCCTCCCTCCCTCTATGTATCTATTTACCTATCCATCCAACTATATCTCATTCACTTCTTCCTCCCTCCCTCTCTTTCTTTCTTTCCCTTCCTTCCAAACTCTTTCTTTCTTTCTTTCTTTCTTTCTCTCCTTTCCTTTCTTTTCCCTTCCTTTCTTTTTCCTTTTCTTTCGTCTCTCTCTTTCTCTCTCTTTCTACCCCTTTCTTTCCTCCTTCCAAAGCTAGGAGATCCACCTGAAACAAAAACTCCTTTGGATGAAACCGCCCATTTTACACCCACACACACTTCCAACCAGCTCTGCGCCTCGCCTCATTGTTGGATTTTAGTGGTGGGCCGGTGGCCGAAGTCCTTTCCAAGCGCCCAGCAGCATCGCTTGCATCCCAGGAAAGCTGATTAACTTACTGGGACGCACTTCAATCAGTGCCTCTTCTGCGCAGGCAAACTTCTCTCTCTGGACCAGGCAGAGAAGGGGGACTTGCAGGGATAAGAGTGTGTGTGTGACAGAGAGAGAAAGGGGGGGGGGGGAGAGAAAAGAAAAAGAGAGTGAGAGTTTGGAATCAGAAGCTTTTCAACCTTGTGGGCCCCCTGGGAGGAGGCAGAAACAGGGCGAGAGTCTCTCCCCGTTTCCTCTGGATCTCCCTCCCTCTTCCCCAAGTTCTTCTTTCCTCCCATCCATTTTCTCCCCCACTCCTGAGAGGGAGGCATCACTGCTTTGCCTGGGAGGTTTCTGGGCTCTGGAAGGGGCAGCGGGCGGCGGGGTTCCCCAGAAAGGAAATGGGAAAGAAGGAAAGGATGAAAAATGGAGGGAATGGGAAGGGAAGGAAAAAGGAAAAGAGAAAGAAAAGAAAAGAGGGAAAAGATGAAGAATGGCCGCTGCTGGAGTGGTCGGGAGCAGCCTGAGGTGGACATTTGGGAGCAGACCAAGACAAGCAGGAGGCCACGGCAAAGACAGGCAAACAGGCTGGGCTGTGTGGCCACGTGGTTGAGGCAAGGGAGCCAAACAGCAGCTGCAGCAATGACTCTAAGGTCCCAGCCAAGGCCTGCGAGGCAAGTAGTGGTGAGGAGAGATGTGGCCAGGCAGAATTTTTACTATTGGTTCACTTGAACCGGGCCGGACCGTCTGAATCCCACCACTGGCTATATCCTCCCTTCCCCAACCGAGAGATTGTTTCAATTGGAAAGGGGGCTCCCAGACGCCTCTTGATCTTCAGCTCTTCTCCTTGCTGTCTTTCCTCAAGGCTAAGAGCAGCTCCTTTCAACTCTTCCTTGGCTTCATTGTCCTTCCCTGAAGTTCACGTAGATTTTGTGCAAATTCTCCTCCATGTGTGATGCCTGCAAGGGGACCTGGTCCTTGAGTTGGGGTCTCCTCAAACCAGAACGTTCACTTCCTGAGATTCTTATGGCTGCATTTGCCTTCTTTCCATGGACATCACCCTGCTGACTCAGATTCTGTTTCCAGTTAACTACGATTTTGAGATCATTTTCACAAACATACATATCAAATTTGGTATCCTTCATGTTTCTTCCAGTCCATCATTAATGTTCTTATATGAGACTCTATTTTTAGTCAAGTCCTAGTAGCTAAAAAGCAGATATTTTTCTACTGTTTTTTTACTTATGAACTCTTCTCTGTGTGCTAATTATAAATTTTGTTTCGGGAAACTTGATATTCCTTTATAAAATTTTAGTTTATTCCAAAAGGTAAAATACAAGTTTTGGAAAACTTTTTAAATGAAGTTTCAAATAAGGCTCCTAAGTTGAAAGACTTTATATTGTTTAAATCACATCAAATTCGGTTACTTTAAGATAGTATTAATGACCATATTAATGACAAAATAGAAAAATTGATGACCAATGGCAAATTGTTATCCATCACATTCAGGTTTTATGGAAAGATTAAAAATGGTTAAACATTATTTGAGTTTCATTTTGAAGACAGTTTTTATCCACTTCCATACCAACCCTCAGATTTCCAATCACATCACAAAAATTGTTTGTAAGTCCTTTACTGAAATCCAGTTCTATTACCAGAGTTCCCATAATCCATTTAGGAAGTGTGATGATATCTGAGAATGACTTTTGGGATGAGGGGAAGAGAGGCTGCCTAAGGAAGGATCAGAGAAGAGGGGAGAATCCTGCAGCTGCATAATGGGAGAGAAAGAAACTCAGAAAGGATCCTCACTAACTTTTCAGACTAAGAAAAGAGTTGGTGGGAGATTTGTTCTTTCAAATTTTCAAAATTTTGTTAATGTTGCATCACAATTAATTAGAATTTGCACATCTGGAGATGTTTTCCATCAGGATGTCCAGGGAGAATATTAGCCTAACAGATTTCTTCTTGATCAACCCATGCTTTCTGGGAATCTACCTGTTGTTTTCAAAGTATTTATGGATCATTTTTTTTCTGTTCATTTTATTTGTCATCTGCTCTGGAAATATAATGTGTCAATTATATTTTCCGTATATTTTGTTAGTATATGATTGACATTTTTTTTCAAACTAATTAAGATAATGGCAGTATTTGCATCCTATTTAATCATATTTGGAGATTAGACAATTGTAGAAGAAAGATTCAATGTGGGATAAGAAACAAAGTTTTATGTTTTTTCAAATTCCTGGATTTTCCTATTCTAGTTCCATCCATTTCTGGAAAAGAATGAATTTTGGAATATTTCTCTTAAAAAACTGTACTTGGACCAAAATGGAGAGATAACAGCAGATCTGAACATTTATATCTTCTTGGTTCTCCCCAAGAAGGAAGCCAAGAAAGCGATTCTGGCATATTTTAAAAGACAGAGACTTTCTATCAGAGAAGATGCTCTTTCACGGCTAAAGTTGCTCAATAAGGTGGGAGAAATGTTGGTGTCCTTTCTCTGATTTCCAAAGCCTGAGGTCCCATTTCAAGTGGGCAAAGCCTATAGTCTCCAGGGTGGTTGGTCTTCCATGCCACTTGCTGTCATCTAATGGAAGTTCTACAACAGAGAGGACCTAAGTGGGGGGGCTTTGCCATGTTTTATGGAAATCTTTCAAGATTTTACTGGTCAGAAGTTTCTTTTTTCGTCATATTAATTTCATAATAAAAATCTAATGGAATAAATGTTTTCTTAATCTTTTACAATAAATTTGTAATATGAATATATCATCATATGTACATCTTTTTTCAATTCCATCCCTCCTGACTTTATTAGACTTTATTAGTAGAAAAGTTCTTTATTGTAATGTTGAATGCCAAAAGCAAAAGGGAGGAACTAAATGAAGAATCTGCCAGTAGTTAGAAGAAGTCAAATCTTTCATATTTACTTATACGAAGACCAGAGGCTATTTGGTTAATGTCAGTGTCTATCTCTATTTTCCATGAATGTTGACTACTAACACATTTTCTTTGGCATTCCTCATTTTTCTGCTCAGTCTCTGCCTCAGTCCAAATGTGTGGAAAATTGTCTTCCTGGATTTGTCAAGAGGGCTCGAGAAGGAGAGCCAGTTTGCTGCTATGACTGCGTTCCTTGTCCTGAGGGGACCTTCTCCACTCAGGAAGGTGGGTCACACTGAGGAAAATGAGAGGCTTTGTGGAACTAGATCTATCTAAACATTTTCATGGAAGTGCAAGTTAAAAGACACAAGCTCACCTTTTTTTTAACCTGCACAATTTCTTATCTAAAAGGAAGTAAATCAAAAAGACTTTGAAGAAGGGGCTGGGAGGAGATGGGAGGAGGGGGTGGCAGACTGGGCCAGCTTTACTAACAGCAGAGGAAACATCTCTCCTGCTGATGGATTCAGAGTCCAGACATCACAGGGTTCATTCCAAATTCTCTGTCTGCCTCTTGCAGAGTTTATTCTTTTTATACAGTTTTCACAAGCAAAGCAAAGAACATATACTGCATCTTATTGGTGCATTATCCTTGTCAATCTCTAAGAACATCCCAGCCAGGATAGAGTCTTACATATCTAGATGATGTCTGGCACTGCTAATTAGGTGAGCTCATAGGAATTTGAGGTAACCAGCTACTGAGATCATGGCAGTGTGCTGTGCATATCTGTACTTAACCTTTCCTCCATTCCTACACCCTGCTTTCTAGTCTGGATATGTGCTGCTAAGTTAAGGTGACCAGTTTTAACATTGGTAAAGCGGGACACCGTTGACCGGGGGGGAGGGGTGTTCTTGATTCAAAATTTGGTCTATATGGTCTGGTCACCTTGCTCTTTGGCGCTCCTGCTAAGACCCCTGGAATGTGCATCTCTGTTCAGTCTGGGTTGCTCCCTGCTCGCAAAGGCACTCCCTGGCTGCTTCTGCTCTGCCTGCTCTCACTAGAGCTCGCCAGGAAGAGCCGGTGGCCACCAAAGGAAAGGGTGAGACGAGTGCCGTACTCTGCCTCTCCCGTTTGTTTCCGGGTGGCGTCCCACGCCACCACCAAGATTCCCGGGTTCGGTCCCTGCAAAGGCGGCGGGGACAGAAATCCGAGTGTTGCCTTCGCCGGGAGCACCTTGAATGCCGCAACTCTGAACATTGGAATGGTTGGGTGAGGCAGTGGGAAAACCCAAGTGATGCCTCTTTCCACCTGGAACTGGCATCCTGACGCCTCCTTCACTCTTTTTCTGCCCAGGGGAGCCTTCTTGGGGAGGTCCCCGACACACACCCTCAGTCTCCTGCTCTGAACATCCCCTCCATTCGCGGACTGGGCTCGCAGGCACCTTTCCCGGGGCGTGTTACGTCTGAATCGATTGAAAGGTGGTTTAATTGTGGCTTGCAGCCCAGGTTTGTCATGTGGCACCAGTACAGGAAAGGAGAGCTCATGGCAGTCAATAGCAGCATCTTCTGTCCTGAGGCCTTCCTGCTCTGCTCTCACAGCCAAACTAGGGGAGGTGCAGCTGCTCAGGAACAAAGGGCCCCTCCCGCTTCCAGGCCGATCCGCTGCAGCACCGAAACAGCAGACTTTGCGCTCTTTCCGCCAACTTTCTTGTGGCCTCTTCTCTGAGCTGCTGGGCTCAAACTGCCTTTGCTTGTTTGTGCCTTGGCTGGTTGGGGGGTCCGCAGTGAAGTTCCACGGGTGGAGACTCAGACTGCTGCTTGGCAGTGAGAGGCCCCGGGGCTTGCCATCCCTTTAGATCTGGTGAATGCACCCCTAGCCACCTGCGCTAAGCCACCTTCCCTCCACTCGCCACCGGGGCTGCACGCCTGGAAAGCCCCTTTTTTTCCTTCAGTGCCGGTCAGTCCGGCTTCCTCCCAGCTCAGGGACAAACAGAAGTTGGCAGAGCTGAGAAGGCCTGTTCCTTGCCCTAGCTCCATTGGGACTCAATGGCTCTTTCCCCCAGCGCAGTCTCACCTGGCAGAAACAGCATCAGAGTCGGACTGCAACTGTACGTGCCCTTTGTCTCCTCCACTGGGGAGACCGGGCTTTTAGCTGTGGGTACCCTTCCTGTGGCGCAATTAGCAGGAGCACCTGGACACTGATGGAAAGGGTAGGAACTTGGCTGCGGAGGGGGGGGGAATCCGGGACTTCCTGGTTCAGCTCTTGGCTCCTTGCCAGATCTAGACACGCCATAGCTCAGTGAGTTCTCTGGGAGCCTTGCGGGCGAAGCAGAGGGAACTCCCAACTATAGGAAAAGGGCTTGCTCCCAATAGTCAAGGAACAAGAGACAAAAGTCTTTTCATAATTTGCATCCCCGTGCAGGGGAATTCGGAAGTTGTAGAAATTTTACTCGGGGATTCAAAATTCACACAGTGTTTCATTGTATTCCCTTCCCATTTTCCCGCCGTTCCCTAGCTTGTCGAAAATTAGGACTTTTTAAAAACGCCGCGGGACGTGGGACAAATTGTTAAAAATGGGGTCTGTCCCGCCAAAAGCGGGCTGTCTGGTCATCTTATGCTAAGGTAACCTTTCTAGGAAAATCTGAATTCTTTGAATCTTGATGATCTTCTTGTAGGTCCACCTTCTGAAAGACCTTGCAATTCACTGTATATTGGATCCCCCCCTTGAGGATCACTGAAAAAGTGTCACTGGTCCATAACGCTCTACATGGGGCTGCCCCTGAAAAGTGTTCGGAGACTACAAGTATTCCAGAATGCAGTCGCACGAGCGATATTGGGTGTACCAAGGTACACCCACATCACACCTATCCTCCGCGAGCTGCACTGGCTTCCTATTGGTCTCCGGGCGCAATTCAAGGTGCTGGTCATTACCTTTAAAGCCCTACATGGTCTAGGACCCGGATATCTGCGAGACCGTCTTCTGCCACATACTTCCCAATGACCAATATGATCGCACAGGGTGGGCCTTCTCCGGGTGCCGTCAGCCAGACAATGTCGGCTGGCAACCACCCGGGGGAGGGCCTTCTCTGTAGCCGCTCTGACCCTCTGGAATAAACTGCCCCCAGAGATCCGGACCCTACCCACTCTCATGGCCTTCCGAAAGGCTATTAAGATCTGGCTATTCCGGCAGGCCCCGGGCTGTTGAACTCATGATTGAGTTCCAGCCCCGATTAGACTGGGTGCATGTTGTGATCTTTTTAAATCTATGTTTCTGTGTTTTTAACTTTTTTATTTTTTAAATGCATTGTTGTAAGCCGCCCAGAGTCCTTCGGGATTGGGCGGCCTATAAATTCATTAAACATCAACATCAACATCAAACATAATGTGGTGCTGTGGATAGTTATGGGGGCAACTCATTGCACAAATATTCTGCCAGTCATGTAGATCAATCAATCAATCAATCAATCAATCAGAGTAGAGCTGGAAAGGACCTTGGAGGTCTTCTAGTGCTACCCCCTGCTCAAGCAGGAGACCTGATACCATTTCAGACAAATGACTCTCCAGTCTCTTCTTAAAAACATCCAATGTTGAAGCACCCACAGCCTCTGGAGGCCAGCTGTTCCACTAGTTAATTGTTGTCACTGTTAGGAAATTTATCCTGTATTCCACATAGCTTCCAGATGTTAGAAGATACTGTAGGTATCCTCTAAGTCCAGTATATTAACTTCCATGTGTCAGGACTCTAAATATTTGTATAAAAAGATATATGATTCATTATTAACCTGTAATAATCTAGCTTCCTATGAATTACATTACACATTATACCGGAAATAATTAACACCCTTGGACTTTCCTCAACTTCATATACCTAGCTACTTAAAAAAAAATTACATCCTTCTTATGCTATTTTTAATGAAAAATAAAAGGAATGAAATATTAAAGAAAATTGATTTTTGGTTTCTCAGATGCAGAAAAATGCACCAAGTGTCCAGATGACAAATATCCAAATGAGGCCTGAGTCCTATGTATCCCCAAAGTTATAACCTTCCTGTCTTATGAAGAACATCTGGGCACCATCCTGGTCTCTTTTGCCCTCCTCTTATTCCTAACTACAGTCCTTGTTTTAATCATCTTCATTAATAGCAATATATAGCAATAGCAGTAGACTTATATACCGCTTCATAGGCCTTTCAGGCCTCTCTAAGCGGTTTACAGAGAGTCAGCATATTGCCCCCAACAATCTGGGTCCTCATTTTACCCACCTCGGAAGGATGGAAGGCTGAGTCAACCCTGAGCCGGTGAGATTTGAACCGCTGACCTGCTGATCTAGCAGTAGCCTGCAGTGCTGCATTTAACCACTGCGCCACCTTGGCTCTATTAAATATAGAGAAACTCCCATTGTCAAAGCCAACAACCGGGACCTCTCCTACATCCTCCTGGTCTCCCTCCTGCTTTGCTTCTTGTCTCCTTCTCTCTTCATTGGTCAACCAAGGAAAGCCACCTGCCTTCTCCGACAAACAGTTTTCAGCATCATCTTCTCAGTTGCCGTTTCTTCTCTCTTGGCCAAAACTGTCAGCTTCTGCTTTGCTGTTGCTTCAGCTGCCATGAAACAGGAGGGGGGGGCGTGGATTTGGGAGGGGTTAATTGATGTGCTGGAGGAATGTTCTAGGATGTACCAGTCGTTGGGATCACGCATGCGTATGGGTTTCCCGCCTGCATCAACGGCCTTCACATTCCATCTTTGGCCTGTCTTTTTGAAGTTATCTCACACCTGACATTTGAAGGACTTATGATTGGACTGGAGCTTTGATCCTAAGGGGGGGGAACGGGCTTTCCTATATATCAATTGCTTTCGCGCCATATTATTCAGACTTTGCTTCACTACTGCTCGCTTACCATTTGTAATTAGTAAAAGTACTTTGGATTTCCAACCCATGGAGTCTCTTAGTCTTCTTTCCTAATTATGGAGTGGAGTGGGGCGTGACAAGAAGCAAAGTCTGAAAAATATCCCTTTCCAGGAGATTTACATCTACCGAGAAGGGAAAGAATGTCTTCTCCGACCAGAGAGGAGGAGGGCGCCGTTGGAGGGGCGGATTCCAGTGAACTAGGACCTCCCGACCTTTCTTTACACCAGCCCAGCCCGTCTGACCGACCTTTGCACGAAGATTTATTTCAACTGCAAATTTCCAATCAGCCTGAACCTTCCCCCCCACCCCGTTGGTCAACTTCAGTGGGGCAAAGAGAGATAGAGACAAGCTGGAATGCTGGGCTCACCCAAAGACCACCTCGACAAGCTTCGCTGGAGCCAGGTGCCGTGAGAAGACCCCAGGCAAGTGAGTTCCCTGACTATTGGAGCCAAAGGTACTGTGGGGAAAGAAGAGGGGGCGATGAAGGAGAATGGAGAAGTTATCAGCACCAGGGGCCCATGAGAAAACCCCACCGGAGTGAATTACCTGATTATTGGGGTCAAACATATTTGGAGGAGAGAAGGGGGGAGGAGGAAAGAGATTGGAGAAATTGGCAACGTTACCCACGCCAGGCATCTCCTCCGCCCCCCCTCGGCCCGTGTCACCCCCTGCGGCTAGAGGTTTTGCTGATCAAGGACCACCTCCCCCCCAGCCTCCCCCCCGAAGACATCGGATGGCTAAAATCCCTCCCTTGCCTGTGCGTTTTAATGGTAGTTCTGCTAGCCTTCCCTCCTTTCTTATGCAAGTGTTTAACTACATGGAAATTTATGGCCGGGACTTTGAATCTGACACCTTAAGGGTCAGGATGATTCTTTTATCTTTGGATGGTGAGGCGGCTACGTGGTCGACTGCATTGCATATGTCTGGCTCTCCCCTCTTGGGGAATTTCAACCGTTTTATGGAGGCTTTCCGCCAACGTTTTGATGACCCGTTAACTGAGAAGCGGAACAAATTGAAGTTTTTAACCTTCGACCAAGACGATAGACCTGTCGCCCAATACATCCAGGAATTTCAGTGTCTCTCGCAATACATGAGAGGCTGGGGGGAGGACGCCCTTCTGGACAGGTTTGCTGAAGGGTTGAACGCGGACATTTATCAACAATGTGTCAATCGTAACCTGCCGAGACGTTTAATCACTTGGTTTGAGCATGCTGCTGACGCCGAGCTTGACTTAATCCGTCTCCGTTATGCCACAGAAGAAAGACGGAAGAGGAAAGAGAGGGCTGCCAGGTCCCTCCCCCCTCCTGCTACTCAATCGCTTTCCAAACGACGAGGCGAGGCGAGAGGGCCCCCTTCTGGCTCCTCCAGACCTTTAACATGCTTTCGCTGTGGCAAGCTTGGGCACACCGCCCCCGACTGTCGGGCTAAATTGCCCCTCTCCGCCCAACCCCCTCCCAGACGTGAAGAAAAGCCTGCCAGAGGTTCTGAAAAGAAGAAGAAGGAAACGGCTTTCGCTGGGGACACCAACCCCCCTCCTTTTGCCCAGCCATTAAAGGATAACGCAGATGCTAACTCCTCTTCTTCTGAGGACTCTGATGACGACACTTCGCCTCACTGGGTGAGTTCAAACAAGGGGCCCCTGCTAATCCCTATTGAATTAAAAGTTCCTCCTGAGGGGACACCTGCCACCCTCCTAGCTTTACTTGATTCCGGCTGTTCCCGATCCATGATCAACCCAGCCATGGTAGAAAAATTAGGCATCAAATTGCGCACTTTAAAAACCCCTATTGTGTTTTGCCAAATAGATGGATCGATTGCGGGGGGGGGACCCGCCCATTTTTTTACTGAGCCTTTGGAAATGAGAATGGGTACCCATACTGAATTAATCTCTTTTGTGGTCGCACCTGGCATGGACAGGCCACTCATTTTGGGCATCCCATGGCTCCGGAAGTGGAACCCTCACATAAATTGGCGGACAGGCCGCTTGCGTGTTCGCTCGAAGGTGCCTCCAGTGGGGGAGGGCTCTCCGGACCAACCTGACGTCACTAACGTTCCTGAAGTAGCCGCTAGAGGGCAGGAGAGGATTGCAGGAGAGGAGAAAATTCCGAAAGAATATTTGGATCTTAAGGAAGTCTTCAGCGAGCAATCTTCGGACATTCTGCCCCCCACAGGCCTACTGATTGCTCCATTGACATTTTGCCCGGGGTCAAACTCCCAAAACCCCGCATTTACTCCATGTCACCTAGGGAAATGGAGGAGATGCGTTCTTTCATTGACAAAAATTTGAAACGTGGTTTCATTGAACCGGCCCGACCTAAAGTAGCTGCCCCGGTACTGTTTCGTGAAAAGAAAGATGGTTCTCTTCGCTTATGCTGTGACTTTTGAAACCTTAACGCTATCTGTACTCAAAACCTCTACCCACTCCCATTGATGAAGGACTTGTTGGCGCAACTGGGGAAGGGCCGCATCTTCACAAAATTGGACCTGCGAGAAGCTTACTATAGGGTACGCATTAAGGAAGGGGACGAATGGAAGACCGCATTCAACTGCCCTCTTGGTTGTTTCCAATTCCGAGTTATGCCTTTTGGCCTACAGGGGGCTCCTGCTGTGTTCATGCAATTTATTAATGAGATCCTACACGATCATCTCTATAAGGGCGTTATCGTATATCTGGACGATATCCTCATTTATACCCGCTCTTACGACCACCACGTCAATCTGGTGCGCACTGTTTTGAAAAAACTCCGTGCTGCCAACCTGTATGCCAAATTGTCTAAGTGCGAGTTTCACCAAACGACTATTGACTATCTGGGCTACCGTATCTCCCCTGATGGCGTTGAAATGGACCCTGAAAAAGTGAAGGCGGTCACTGAATGGGACGCGCCCAAAACTCGTAAACAATTGCAAAAAATTTTGGGTTTCGCTAATTTCTACCGTCAATTTATTCCCTCTTTTGCCAACATTGCTCTCCCTATTACTAATTTGCTCAAGACGAAAGGCGACCCGAAGCCTAAACCCAATAAGCCTTTGGACTGGACCATGGAATGCCAGGCGGCATTCGAAAAGCTTAAACGCCTTTTTGCTGCTGAACCAGTTCTTAAACATCCTGATCTCAACCAGCCGTTCGTCGTCCAGGCTGATGCCAGTGATGTCGCCGTTGGGGCCATTCTACTGCAAGCCAATGACCAAGGTAACTTACAGCCTTGCGCATACACCTCACGTAAACTCACTGACACGGAGCGGCGCTGGGCGGTTTGGGAGAAAGAGGCTTTTGCGGTCCGTTGGGCTCTCGCGACTTGGCGCCATTTCCTTGAAGGCTCTAAACACCCATTTGAGGTATGGACTGACCACAAGAACTTGGAAGCGTTGCGAACACCTCGTCGCCTCTCCCCCAAACAGATGCGTTGGGCCCAATATTTTAACCGATTCAATTTCACTCTAAAGTATATCCCGGGTGGAAAGAACTTCATGGCCGATGCTTTGTCCCGTTTACCTCAGTATAATTGTTCCAAACTGAGTATCGTCCAATCACTCTTGGCAGCTCCGGTACTCACACGTCAACAGACCCAGGCTCAAAAGGACGTGCCTCAAGATCTACTTTCTGACCTCAAAGCGGCTCTTCCTCTAGACGACTGGTTTCTGAACCATCGGGACGAGTGCACCATGAGGGACGATCTACCGTGGATTGGTGCTAAATTATACATCCCCGCTTCCCTACGACTTGTCGTCCTTCGTCGCGCTCATGACTCCAGGATGGCGGGTCATTTTGGCTTCGTTAAAACTTTGCACCTCGTAAAAAGACAATTCTGGTGGCCCTCTTTAAAAAAGGACATTGAACTTTATGTGGCCAGTTGCCCGGTTTGCGCTACCGCCAAAAAGCCGCCGGGATAACCGCAGGGACTTCTACAGTCCGTCGCCCGCCCGGTTGCCCCTTGGAAGGAGATTTCTATGGACTTTATTGTTGAGCTTCCCGAAAGCCAGGGGCACACCGTCATCTGGGTGGTCACTGATTTGTTTTCCAAGCAAGTTCATTTCGTGCCTTGCCACAAAATTCCTTCCGCCAAGGCGTTGGCTAAACTGTTCCTTTCCCACATCTACCGGTTACATGGGGTTCCCGACCGTATTATCTCCGATCGTGGAGTCCAGTTCACATCTAAATTTTGGAAGGAGTTTCTCACACGCATTGGTTCCGCCCAGGGCCTTAGCTCCGCCTACCATCCTCAGACTAATGGCGGCTGTGAACGTACTAATTCCGTCCTTGAACAATATTTACGTTGTTTCATCAATTACCAACAGGACGATTGGGTTGACTTGTTACCACATGCTGAAGTGGCCTATAACAATTCGGTTCACTCCAGCACGGGCTTCACCCCTTTCTGGGTCGTTTACGGCCAGGATTTTGTTCCTATTCCCGAACTGCCTACGGCCCAACCTCAGGTTCCTTCCGTTGCGGACTGGAGTGAACGTCTCAGTCGCCTTTGGCCTCTGACTCTTTCCACCTTGGACGCTGCCCATAAGGCTCATAAGAAGCAAGCTGATAAGAAACGCTCTCAGCCATATGAGTACCACGTTGGGGATTTGGTGTATTTGTCTACAAAATTCTTGCATACTACACAGAAATCAAAGAAATTGGGGCCCAAGTATGTTGGCCCTTTCCCAATTGTGAAAGTTATCAATCCTGTTTCTGTTCGTTTGCAATTGCCCAAACATCTCAACCGTATCCACCCGGTATTCCACATCAACCTCATCAAACCACTTCGGGTGTCCAACCTACGACCCACAGATGACCCTCCGCCCGCTCCATTACTTATTGATGGGGAACATCATTTTGAAGTTCATGACATTCTTGATTCTTGTAGGCACCGTAATCGCATCCAATACCTTGTGGCTTGGAAACATTTTCCCCCTTCCCACACAGAATGGGTTGATAAGTCCCACGTTCGTGCACCCCGCCTACTCCAGAAGTTTTATGCTTCCTATCCCGACAAGCCTTGACTTTTCTCCCCTCCCTCTTTGTTTTGTTTTGTTATTTGTCTGTTTTGTTTGTTTTTTCTTCCAGGCCTGACAGCCTTTTCTCCGGGGGACGGCCGGATGTCAGCTTCTGCTTTGCTGTTGCTTCAGCTGCCATGAAACGGGAGGGGGGGGGGGCGTGGATTTGGGAGGGGTTAATTGATGTGCTGGAGGAATGTTCTAGGATGTACCAGTCGTTGGGATCACGCATGCGTATGGGTTTCCCGCCTGCATCAACGGCCTTCACATTCCATCTTTGGCCTGTCTTTTTGAAGTTATCTCACACCTGACATTTGAAGGACTTATGATTGGACTGGAGCTTTGATCCTAAGGGGGGGGAACGGGCTTTCCTATATATCAATTGCTTTCGCGCCATATTATTCAGACTTTGCTTCACTACTGCTCGCTTACCATTTGTAATTAGTAAAAGTACTTTGGATTTCCAACCCATGGAGTCTCTTAGTCTTCTTTCCTAATTATGGAGTGGAGTGGGGCGTGACATCACGGTGGTGCTGGCTTTCCTGGCCACAAAACCAGGAAACCGAGTGAAGAGATGGTTGGGGAAGAGCTTGGCCAACTCCATCATCCTGTCTTCTACTGCTGTCCAAATTATCATCTGCTCCATCTGGCTGGGAGTTTCTCCCCCCTTCCCTGACTCTGACCTCCACTCAAAGCCTGGAGAGATCATCCTGCAATGTAACGAAGGGGCCGTTGTCATGTTCTACGTCACCCTCAGCTACATGGGCTTCCTGGCTGCCATCTGCTTCACAGTGGCTTTCCTGGCCAGGAATCTGCCTGGGGCCTTCAACGAAGCCAAGCTGATCACCTTCAGCATGCTGGTCTTCTGCAGCGTCTGGGTGACTTTTGTGCCCACCTACCCGAGCACCAAAGGGAAATACATGATGGTTGTTCAGGTCTTCTCCATCCTGGCCTCCAGTGCTGGTCTGCTGGTCTGCATCTTCATCCCCAAGTGCTACGTTATCCTTCTGAGGCCAGATCTGAACACAAAGGAGCATCTCACAGCCAGAATAAATGTAAAAGCATATTATACTGTATAATACCATTATAATATTGGAAGAATTGTTAAAGTTTATTTTATTTGAAAGGAGATATTCTTTCCATTTAGACAGTATGCGGGAGTCAAAGAAAATTTTCATATGTTTCAAAATAGGACATTATTGAATTGTTCTAGCTCCCTTTCCTTTCAACTTAATAAACCTTGTTGAAAGTCATTCAGAGGAATTTTCTGTTCAGCAACAGCTACTGAATTTGACACCTTTAAAAATAATTCAGGCACTTGTTCCTAAAAAGTGTGTGTGTGTGTGTGTGTGAGAGAGAGAGAGAGGGAGGGAGAGGGAGAGAGAGAGAGAGAGAGAGAAAGAGAAAGAGAAAGAGAAGGAAAATAGTTCAGGAAGAAGCTGTGGGAACCAAGAACCAGCCTGGTTGCCTGATCCTCTCCCTGAGAATGCCAGAATGATGTGAAATTCCATGTTTGACTGGCTGTCAGCTGGGAAGGGAAATTGAATATATAATTCTTTCTTGATTTCCTGATAAAAACTCCTTTGCATAAAGTGTTCAGCAGAACAGCGGTCTAGGATTTCAGTTTGGGATTGTTTTTATTTTGGTATGAACTTCACACCAAAATAATAAAAACAAAGTAAATAAAAAAATGTGTAAAATTTCCACCGTATTTTTTTTCTTTGATCAACCAGAGAATTAAAATAGCGGTTTTCACACCCTTTAATTATGATTATAGCGTGAATAGGATTATGGCACCCTTTAATTTCCCACTCTACAATTTCTACCTAATGCATTTTCTCTGGTTCTCTTCCAAACTTGTCTTGTCTGTGAAGGGCTGGAGAAGATGTCCAGAGAAAGGGGACCTTGAGACTCTCCCCAGGAGGAGGTTGGAGGGATCCTGTCTAAAGGCAGCCGCATAATTGACCAGGTCACAAACCTTCAATGCTGCATAATATCCATCCAGGTCCAAGAAGGGGCTGAATTAATGGGTGAGGGACTTTGAGGTTTCTAGGACGAGGCACCCATGGAAGCTCTTCCGTTCCCCATCACACAGATTGCTGATCAGTTGGTAATCAATGTTTAGGTTTATGAATGACATGGAGGCTGCTTGGAAAGATGCTTTTAATGGTGGACAGGACCACATGGCTTGAGTCCTGAACAGAAAAGGTGATCACGTGCTTCAATGTTGGTGGAGAAGAGAAGGGGAAGCAAGGAAGGAAGAGAAGCTGAGTCCCTGGTTTTATGCCCTCTCTGGCCTTTGATCTTTAGCTTGTATTCTGATTGGTTGTCAGAGTCCCATGGAGCCATGCAGGGGCAACTCTCTAGGCTGCGTTTTGAATCCAGGTTTGGTTGAGTTCTCAGATGCCATGTGGCGAGTTGGATAAAGGGCCAATATTATCATGCCTTAATCCCATCACTCTGGAGCTGAAGGGGAAAACTCTTTATTATGTAAAGTAAACTAGCTCAGGCTTTAATGGCTCATTGACCAAGGGGGATGGGCAAGAAGCTGCAGGCTTTTGTCTTTTAAAACATGTTTCTTTCTTTTCACATCCATAGAAATATTCTGCCCTTTCAATATTTCCTAGGATATTTAATTTTTCTGGGAGAGGGCTGGGTGATAACTTCCTACAATTTTAAGGAGGTAAGAAAAGATCTGATGGACCAGAAGAAGGTCAGTCTAAGATTCACAGGGACCACAGAGAGGCCTCTGGTTCTCCCACAAGCAGAAGAAGGCAGAGACTTGTGGCTTTGCTCAACATGGAACAGGCATTTTTGCACAATTTCACTTTCTTCCATCACACACCACAATATTGGACACTCGGACATCTCACACTCTAGGAATCCCCAATTCTGGTATCCCAAATTAATCTGAGAAAAGGTTCACTGACAAAAGCGCGAAGCCCTTTTCTGCACCGACAAAACCGCCGAGGGCAAATCTGTGCCGTCCGAAGCACTCAGCAAAATGAGACCGACATCAGCACGCCGACGGAATCGCATGCACATGTTGCAACTGTCAAAGCTGTCAACTGTCAAACCATCACGCGCACATGCTGCTATTCAAAAGGCTGTCAACTGTCAAAGCTGTCAACTGTCAAATGCTTGAAACGTTAAAAAGCAGCTACCCTCACACGCACAGGTTGCAGTTCAAAAGGCTGTCAAAGCTGTCAAGTGTCAACTGCTTAAAACGTTAAAACGCTGACACAATCTCACGCTGTGCAAAGGAGAAAAGAAAGATAAAACCAGTATAATTAACTGCACTGTGCCACTAAAATTAACTCTCAATATTACTTTAATTTAAAGTGACTCCATGGATATGATTGTTGAAAGAAATGTCCTTCTGGGTTCAGCTCCAAGTGGGGAAGAAGACACTGGAGACATGGAGGCTGCTTGGAAAGATGGTTTATTGTTGGACAGGGCCACATGGCTTGAGCCCTGACCAGAAAAGGTGATCACATGTTTCAATGTTGATGGAGAAGAAGAGAAGGGCTGAGGAAGGGGCTTGCTAGGCTTTTATACCCTGTTCAGTCCCACCTCTCTGTTTCCTGTTCCTGTGTAAGAAATGTATTCTGACTGGTTGTCAGACTCCCATGGTGCCATGCAGGGGGCTACTCTCTAGGCTGTGATGAGTTCTCAGTTGCCTTGTGGTCAGTTGAGTAATATCCCTTCCCCCTACAGCTGCAGTGAGGAGAAGTCTTTATTATGTAAAGTGGGCTAGCTTGGCCATCTTAATGGCCCATTAGCTGGGGATGGGCAGAAAGCTATAGGCAACTATTGTCTTTTAAAACATGTTTCTTTTCACATCCAGAGAAATAATTTGCCTTTTCGATATTTCCTAGGATATTTCATTTTTCTGGGAGAGGGCTGGATGATAACTTCCAACATGATAAAGTCACAGAAAGACAAACCACAATTGCTCTATGAAGGGTATAAACAAATTAAATTTAGATAAGTCTTCTTCATGGATGTGCATTAAAAAAGAATGTGCAGGCAGACTTAAGATGAAAAACAGATGGGACATTACAAACAACTACTGAACCAACGCACGCTCCAGATACTGCCAAAAATGAAAGTGAGAAAATAAAAGCGACTATACGCGAACGAGCTGAAAATAGTGTTGAAAAACCATGCCAAATTATTCTGAATAGCACAGCAGGAGTCTCGCTGGAAGCAGCCCATCTTTTGCCATCGTATTCAGCAAGCCAACGGACTATACAGCGAAAACGGAAGAGGCCTGATGTCACCAATCCTAGACCACAATCTGTTCAAGACATTATTCTTCCGGACACTACGAAGGTGACAACATGTTCAGAAAATTTTCTTCTGTGGGATTCGGGTGATCAAGACACAAACAGAATGTTCATGTTTGGGACTGCAGCAAATTTGCAATTGTTGGAGCAATATCCGTCCTGGTTTATGGACGGAACATTCAAGGTAGCTCCCAAAATATTTCTACAGGTATTTACAATACATGCTTTAATTGACAATCGCTCAATTCCATTAATATGTGTGCTCATGAGAACAAAAACACAGGCTGACTATGAGAGGGTTTTCCGCAAAGTGTTTGAACTGCGACCTTCTGTCACGCCTGACAGCATTCTAATTGATTTTGAACAAGGAACTATGAATGCACTGGCAACTGTATTTCCACATGCTACCGTACTTGGTTGT